>NC_059431.1:9855419-10155419 GCF_021028975.2 Sphaerodactylus townsendi | reverse complement strand
TGGCCAACCTAACTTAGCAATGTTTTTTTTCTTTCATCCATATTGCAAATGCTTTCTGTTTGCCTGTGTGAACTTCAGGAAACAGGAAGCGTTCAATCCCCACCCTCTTCCGTCCACCATTGTGGTGGATTCTCCAGGTGGTCACCATTAGAGTGGATTCTCTAATAGGCAGCTGCCATGTTATGCAAGTAGGTTGGGTGGATTCTTGGGGGAGTGGATTTTCAGGTGGGGGATTCTCGGGATGGATTCTTGAGTGGGGGATTCTTGGGGTGGATTCTCAGTTGGGAGATTATCAGGTGGATTCTTGAATGGGGGATTCTTGGGATGGATTCTTGATTGGGGATTCTTGGGATGGATTCTTGAGTGGGGGATTCTTGGGGTGGATTCTTGAGTGCAGGATTCTTGTGGTGGAGTCTCGGTTGGGAGATTTTCAGGTGGATTCTTGAATGGGGGATTCTTGGGATGGATTCTTGAGTGGGGGATTCTTGGGATGGATTCTCGGTTGGGAGATTTTCAGGTAGATTCTTGAATGGGGGATTCTCGGGATGGATTCTTGAGTGGGGGATTCTTGGGGTGGATTCTTGGTTGGGAGATTTTCAGGTAGATTCTTGAATGGGGGATTCTTGGGGTGGATTTCCGGGGGTGGATCCTCAAGTGAGGGAATTCTCAGCTGGGCGGTTCACATGGAAACAGCATTTCCACACGAACCGTGTTGTCTTCTGCCTCCGAGATTCCAGCAATCCTCGCTGGCCCCTGCAGCCGCTGTGCAAACGGCCGCACGGGCAACAGAAACGGGTTCCATGAATCCATGTTTCCTGTGCGGAATCAGCAATAGCCGTCTTGGACACATCCAAGTCAATCACCCCCTGAAGAAGCTTATCCAGACCCACCATTACTCTGAGCAACTTCCATAGAGCCAGATCCGAAGTTCAAAGCTGGGGTGCCCCCTGACACTTCACCGGGCGTCTGACAAATGATTTTAGAGATTGGATGTTGCCAGATGGGGTCCACTAGAACTTCTCATTGGCCACCGGAGATCTCATTGGCTATGCAGATGAAAATAAAATGGTTTTTGTGGTAGCTGCCACCAGTGTTGGTTTTACTCTCTCTGTCTCTCCTCTTCCCCAGTGTATTTTCATATTTATCTTCCTGTCTCTTTTGTGTGTCTGACCCACTTCCTTTGGCAACCATTTTGTGATTAGCTCCACCCCTTCTGGCCGCCATTGTGGGGTGTGACCACCATGCTGTGTAAGGATTCCAAAAATGCCAACAGTATCAAAAAGTTTGGGGACCTCTGGTTTACAACATAACAGCCAAAGATACTGTAAAACAGCCAAAAAAAATCTAGGAATTCGAACCCTCTATTTCATTTAAAATTCCCTTCTAGATTTTAAACGATTGTTTCACAGAAATAGATAATTGCCTAAATTACATTTCTTCACATTGTAATGGGAATTTGCGTTTTCATTCCTTGTGACCTCTATTGGTCGAATCCCCACTACCGTCTTAGCCAGGTTTCAGAACACAAACTAACCACGTTTGAGCGACGACCTCCCCATTGCTTGTGTGGCAGATTCCGTTTCTGGTGCTCGTTCTCCCCGTTAATCTGTGTTCCGGCAGAACCTGGTTGCTAGTGGCATAGACCCCATTAACATGGTTCAGGGCTGATCCAAGGGGAGGGATGAGGGTTGAAACCCTGACTCGTTTCCCGCCCTGGAGTGTGACGCGGAATTTGGGCAACCAATCAGTGCTGCAATGCCGCAGCGCAACCTTTCCTTGGTTTTCGTTTCCACTTTTGCGATGAAGCCAGCAGGAAGGAGGAATGCATAATGGCGTTAAACACCAGTTCAAAAGCAACGTAACTTTGAATAGTTCATGGTTTACACAGGTAACGATTAACTGTTTGCACAGTTAGACAGTTAAACGTTAAACTTTTACACGCTTTTACACGTTATTTTCAAGGTATTGGTTTTAACCTTTAAGACCTTGAGCGGTCTTGGACCCACATACCTCTCCCCATACTCCCCATACTCCCCACACTACCCTAGTAGGTCCCTCCAAGGAGCGGAGGGAAACCTCCCTACAATGTACGTTTCCGCAGTGGGAAAAAGTCCCGCCCCATCAAGGCACGCCAGCCAATCAGGGGAGACCGTCGAAGCGAGCTCACCTGGTAGTGGGGATTGCTAAGAGTTCTGCAAGCGGGTGTGTCCGCTGTGTGCTCGCTGCGGTGGGGAGGGAGAAACTGATGAAGAGGACACAGTTTCACAATGAACAGGTTTGGATCTGAGTACAAATTTCAAGTGGGGATTCGACCGATTGTGTGTTTTAGAGAAATATTTTGATGGTTCCAAATTTAGTCCAAGGAGGAGGGGCCCTTTGTATCCCTGATACCTTTTTGGATAGTCACCTAGTTGTAATTTTGGAGTTCCTGTTGCCTCTTGGATCCCACATTGTGCAGTTCTGTAGATTTGGGAAGCAGCTGTCTCGAGGTGACTGTCCCTAGGTGACATTTCCTCATTGGGCTTTCCCCGCCTCCAGCGTTGTTCTGCAGACACGCTGCGGCGCATCACCTGCGGATAAATCCTTCCCGGACTCAGGTCCGGGCCTGTTTGTTGTGTTCAACACAAATATCACAAGCTGCAGCTCAGCAGGGGGAACCCAGGAGAGATGGAAGCAGTATGGAACACCTTTTCGTCGGTGGAAACATTTTTCAGAGAAACACCTTGCCCGATGCAGGTAAGACATCTGTGCTTGGTAGTGCTGTTAACTGCCCTCTGACCACTTGGGGGTGGGTGGGGGGGGGGTTACCCTAGTTGGGGTACGGTGGGTTAGGGTGACCTGATCCAGCTTGAGAAACTCCTGGAGATTTAGGGATGGAGCCTGGGGAAAACAGGGACCCCAGTGGTGTACAATGCCATAGACTCCACCCTCCGAAGCATCTATTTTCTCCAGCGGAGCTTATCCCTGTAGTGGGGAGATCAGCTGTAATTCTGGGAGATGATGAAGAAGAAGAGTTCGGATTTATACCCCACCTTTCTCTCCTGTAAAAAGACTCCAAGGTGGCTTACAAGCTCCTTTCCCTTCCTCTCCCCACAACAGACACCTTGTGAGGCAGGTGGGGCTGAGAGAGTTCCAAAGAACTGTGATTAGCCCAAGGTCATCTAGCAGGAATGTAAGAGTGAGGAAGCACATCTGATTCACCAGATAAGCCTCTGCCACTCAGGTGGAGGAGTGGGGAATTGAACCTGGTTCTCCAGATTGGAATCCACCTGCTCTTAACCACGACACCACGCTGGCTGTCAGGTTCCACCACGCTGGCTGTCAGGAAAGAAGAGAGAAAAAGAGAAGAGTTTAGATTTAAATCCCCCCTTTCCCTCCTGTAGGAGACTCAAAGGGGCTTACAATCTCCTTGCCCTTCCTCCCTCACAACAAACACCCTGTGAGTTGGGTGGGGCTGAGAGAGCTCAGAAGAACTGTGACTAGCCCAAGGTCACCCAGCTGGCGTGTGTGGGAGTGTACAGGCTAATCTGAATTCCCCAGATAAGCCTCCACAGCTCAGGCGGCAGAGCTGGGAATCAAACCCGGTTCCTCCAGATTAGATACATGAGCTCTTAACATCCTATGCCAGATTAGATACATGAGCTACACACACACACACACACACACACACACACACAGGTGAACACCTGCATGGACACAAATGAAGTTGCTGTGTACTGAGTGAGACCGTTTGATCTATAAAAGTCAGCATTGCCTGGTTCAGCTGGCAGCAGATTTCTGGGATCTCAGAGTGAGCCCTTTTGAGTCTGCTACCGCTAATTCCTTGTAACAGGACGCCCACTGGATTCCCCAGGGAAAGGAAAGCCTTCGCAAAATTGAAACCTGTCGAGCCAAACTCAGTCGTGGATGTGAAGAGTTTGGATTTATACCTGGCCTCAAGGCGACTTACAAACTCCTTTCCTTTCTTCTCCCCACAACACAGACCTGAGAGAGTTCTGAGAGAACTGTGACTAGCCCAAGGTCTCCCTGCAAGAATGTAGGAGCGGGGAAACAAATCTCGTTCACCAGGCAAGAGTCTGCCGCTCATGTGGAGGAGAGGGGAAATCTCCAGATTAGAGTCCACTGCTCTTAACCACTACTGCACAAAGTTCCCCTGTTTGTAATGCTTGCCTGCAATAGCAAAACCAGAGTGGTTAACTGAGTTGCCAACTGCCAGGGGAGGCCTGGGGATCTCCCAGAGTTATAACTCATCTCCAGGTGACAGAGATTGGAGAAAATGACGCTTTGCAGGGTGAGCTCTATGGCATTACACTCTGCGGAGGTCTGTCTTTCCCCCAAGCTCCACCCCCAAATCTCCAGTAATTTCCCCATCTGGAGTTGGCAACCCTAGCTCGGCAGCCACCCGCCAGGCCACCATACCTGGCTGATGGGCTGCGTTCAGGTGGGTTAGCCCCAGTTTATTGCAAGCCATGCAGAGGCCTGAAAGAACAGGTTGTATGTAGACCCTCCCCTTCTGAAAGAATGCCATAGGGTGGCCGACCTCCAGGGGGCGCAGGAGATCTGCCAGAGTTACAATTTATCTCATTTGTTCATTATTTATTTGCTTCAAACATTTAATCCACTGCTTCTGGGCGGGGCGGGGGGCGGGGAAGAGGTGGCAGTGGCGATTAATTATTATTTATTAATCATTGCCCTCGAGTGTTGGCATCTACCAAAATTTTATGTTGACACTATGTAATTTAAGGGTTTTAAATATATTCTTGATTTATTGTATTTATTGTTTTAACCCTTGTTATGGCCCTTGTTATTTATTGTTTTAACCCTTGTTATTGTTTTAACCCTTGTTATGGCCTTGTACACCGCTCAGAGTCCTCCAGGGGTTGAGCGGTCTATGAAGTTTAATTAACAACAATAATAATAATCCCAATAATCCCAGTAATAATCCCAGTAATCCCAATAGTAGTCGGTGCTCTAGGAGGAATCCCAAGAAACCCTAAAAAGCATCTAAAAAGTCTAAACTTGGACAGAACATCAGTCCACATGCTGCAGAAAGCAGCACTTCTAGGAACTGCGCACATTCTATGCAAATACCTCTAATATCCCAGGTCCTTGGGAAGGACTCGATATTCAGAGATGAATTCCAAACACTTGTGCTGTGTTGTTATGTGTATAACAACAACAACAATAACGGTAGTCTGGTGTTGAATGTGTTATTTTATTATTTCAATTGTCTTAATATGGTACTGATATTTATATTTTAATTTAATTATATTTTAATTGTATTAGTTTTATTAATTTTAATTTTAATTATATTAATTATATTTTAACTTTTAATTTGTTAGTTTGTTTACATTGGTTGCCCGCCCTCCCCTGCAGGACTCAGGGCAGTGAACAACCAAAACAATAGTAAAACAACCATAATGACATATAATATATAATAGAATATAAACACATAATGAGTGTATAATTGATTTTATCTTGTGACCTGCCCTGAGCCTGCAAGGATAGGATGAGAATGAATGAATGAATGAATGAATGAATGAATGAATGAATGAATGGTTGGCTGGTTTGGAAGGCAGACTGCATGGCATTCTACCCCACTAAGTTCTCTTCTCTCCTTAAGCCTCGCTATCCCAAGCTCCACCCCCCTCAAATATCCACACCCGGACTCAGCAACCCTAGCAAGCCAGCAATTTTAAAGCATTCTGCGGGGCAACACATTCCGAGCAGTTGTAGGAATCGGTTGTTACTGGGATCCAGTGTGTCCCCTTGGGGATTTCAGGCTAGATTCAAATCCTGCTGGAGCCAAGCTTGCTGGGTAGCCTCAGGCAATAAGATCCTTCTTCCTCCGTCTGCCACGTGGTGCTATCAAGTTGCTGTTGATGTGTGGCAACCCTGTAGGGTTTCCAGGCAAGAGATGTTCGGAGGTGGTTTGCCATTTCTTGCCTCTGTGACCCTGGACTTCCCAGGTGACGTCTCCTCCAAATCCTGGCCACAGCCGAACTCTGCTTAGCTTCCAAGATCTGATGAGATCAGGCTAGCCAGGACAAGTCTGGTCAGAATTTCTTCAATACTATTTACTGGTAATAATACATTAGTCTGTATAGGTGGCACACCCTCTTCAGAGGCAGATACATGGGCCTGCAGGGTTCCTGCTTGTACAGACAAGCAGCATGGTGTAAAGGTTAAGAGCAGGTGGATTCCAATCTAGAGAACTGGGTTTGCTTCCCCGTTCCTCCACCTGAGTGGTGGAGGCTTATCTGGTGAACCAGACGTGTTTCTGCACTCCTACATTCCTGCTGGGTGACCTTGGGCTGGCCACAGTTCTTTGGAGCTCTCTCAGTCCCACCTACCTCGCAAGGGGTCTGCTGTGAGGAGAGGAAAGGAAAGGAACTTGTAGGCCACCTTGAGTCTCCTCACAGGAGAGAAAGGTGGGAATGTAAATCCATGTGCTGTAATGCACAAGCTAACCACTACACACTGGTTCTCTGGATGACCGTGGGCCACTTGAGTGGGTAAAACTGAAGGAGGGCAGAACAAGATAAGTTGACTTGGGTCAACCTAGGGGAGAAAAGCGAGGTACAAAGATAGTTAAGTAAATGATGGCCCTTACGTACCTTCTGACATGAAGGGGTGCTGCGGCATAGTGGTTAGAGCAGTGGCATTTACTCTGTAGCTCAGTGATGGCGAACCTTTTCGAGACCGAGTGCTCAAATTGCAACCCCAAACCCACTTAATTATCGCAAAGTGCCAACATGGCAATTTAACCTGAATACTGAGGTTTTAGTTTAGAAAAAAACGGTTTGCTCCAAGGCCCGCGTTACTCAGGAGTAAGCTTGGGGAAGCAACCGTGCAATGCTTTGAATGGGTGAATCACAACCCTAGGAAGGTTTACTCAGAAGCTAGGCCACCCTAGATGTGTGTGTGTGTGTGTGTGTGTGTGATTTTCTGCTCCCCCTACATGACGAACTCTGTGCGCGCGTGCCCACAGAGAGGGCTCTGAGTGCCACCTCTGGCACGCGTGCCATCGGTTCGCCACCACTGCTGTAGCTCGTGGTGAGCCATGTTTACAGTTCCCCTCAACTGAAAGAGAAACGTAACTACCGTAAGCCACTTCTGTACCCCAGCAAACACATACGTACATTAACATACAATACAGTATTGCAGAATATTAAATATGCAGTCATCAGCATAACCTTTTTAAATTACTGGTGTATTTCTGAACATGTCTGGTAGGCTCCCCACACAGTTGCTGAGCATTAGCTAGGTCTTGAGTCTCTGACTCTGTGGTATTCAAAAGCACTATTGGGGGCCGGTATCACTGGCTGAAAACTGGGAATACTGACTTTTGGCTGTTCCTACATTACATATCTTTCAAGCTTGTGTTTGAATCCCTTGGCAGAATATACTCATGACATTCAACCCCAGGCTCCTTCCTTCTCAAGTATAATTTTGCCACAGCTTCTTTGCTCTCCTCATGCCCAACGAGCCCTCTGCCCATGCCCAGAGACACCCTTCTCTGCCACAGCTATGCCACCAAAGATATATAATTCTATTTTATTCCGCTCTATTCGGTCAGCGAACCTAACACACCGCGTATGCGAGGTTTTGGGCAGATCTCCTGCCCGGGATTGCTTAGCTTCATGGATCAGGATGCAAAAATAGATGCTTGTTTCAGAATTCAGAGGAGGGGAACGGAGACAGGAATCACAATTGTATCTCCCGGCTTCATCCCAGATGACTTTGCGGGTGCAACCAGGCGCGAGTGATCCTGGGCAAGCAGCAAACACTCTGCGCCTTTCCTTCTGCGCCCTTCAAATTTGTTTTCCACCGCCTCCAATTGCTCACACTTCCTCTTCCTGGGTCCCGAGTTCAGCCCTACAAATAACCATAAGTGTTTCCAGTAACTGACGGACAGAGGAACAAAAGTCTTCCAGGAATTCATAGGGGGCGATGGGTTGTTTCCTAAGCAAACAGCGGCCAGTTGCACGGGCAAAAATAGAGTCTGAGCATGTTTAAATAATTAATGTAGGCGTGTCGGGCAGGGAGAACCAGAATGATGTTGTGGTTATGAGAGGCAGACTTCGATCTGCAGAACCTGGTTTGTTTGAGATCCAGCATGGTGTAGTGGTTAAGAGCAAGTGCGCTCTCATCTGGAGAACCGGGTTTGATTCCCCACTCTGCCACTTGAGCTGTGCAGGCTTATCTGAAGAACCAGATTAGCTTGTGCACTCCAACATATGCCTGCTGGGTGACCTTGGGCTAGTCTCAGTTTTTCGGAGCTCTCTCAGCCCCACCCACCTCACAGGGTGTTTGTTGTGAGGGGAGAAGGGAAAGGAGTCTGTAAGCCCCTTTGAGTCTCCTTACAGGAGAGAAAGGGGGAATATAAATCCAAACAGGAGGAACAGCAGTGGATATAAATTCAAACAGGATATAGCAGTGGATATAAATCCAAACAGTGGATATAAATCCAAAGCAGTGGATATAAATCCAAACAGGAGGAGCAGCAGTGGCGTAGTGGCTAAGAGCAGTGGCTAAGAGCAGGTGCACTCTGATCTGGAGGAACCAGGTTTGATTCCCAGCTCTGCCGCTTGAGTTGTGGAGGCTTATCTGGGGAATTCAGATTAGCCTGTACACTCCCACACACGCCAGCTGGGTGACCTTGGGTAGTCACAGCTTCTCGGAGCTCTCTCAGCCCCACCCACCTCACAGGGTGTTTGTTGTGAGGGGGGAAGGGCAAGGAGATTGTCAGCCCCTTTGAGTCTCCTACAGGAGAGAAAGGGGGGATAAAAATCCAAACTCTTCTCCTTCTCCTTCTTCTTCCTGTTCCTCCATATGAAGCCTGCTGGCTTGGGCAAGTCACAGCTGTCTCCAAATTCTTTCAAACCCACCTACCCCACAAGGTGTCTGTTGTGGGGAGGGAAAGGGATAGTGATTATTTGTAAGTCACTTTGAGACTCCTTAAAGGTAAGAGAGAAGTGTGGTATAAAAACTATCCCTTCTATTTCTTCTAAAAGTGGTGGACTCTTATCTGGTGAGCTGGATTTGTTCCAGTGCTCCTCCACATGAAGCCTGCTGGGTGACCTTGGGCTAGTCACAGTTCTCTCCTAACTCTCTCAGCCCCATCTGCCTCGCAAAGAGTCTGTTGTGAGGAGAGAGGAAGGGAAGGAGTTTGTAAGCTGCTTCAAGACTCTTTAAAGGCCGAGAAAATATGGTATAAAATCAACCTTCTTCTCTGAGGTTTCGCCTCCATTTACCTTGCTTGCAGGATATGAACCTTTAGATTTGCTCTCTCTTATCTGGGAGGCAAAGGCAACTTTAAGATTTAAAAAAAATATAAAACTGCCAACAGACCAGGAGAAAAATGTTCTGTCCCTTAACGTTGACTTGCTGCATGAAAATAGGGAGTTGAAGTTATTCATAGCACAGAGGTAAATAACACTGCTTGCTATTTGCGGAAGATAAATGGATATTTAAAGTGACAACTGGAAGGATCGGTTTAAAAACCGACAACCCTTCAAGGTGGTATGTGGGAAAATAAAGTCCACAGGACGTTGTTTGTGGCACTTAAAGATTTTATGTGGATTTTATAGTTGAGATTATGAAGGGAAACACTGAACACATGAAATGCATGAAATACAGGATGAGATGTTATTATGTGAAAGTCAAATCTGGGTTTTTGTTAAGTCCTTGGGAAACGGTGTCAAAGTACTTGATGGATTCTAATTTTACAGTTAGACACTGGATTCTACCTTTGAAGTTCTTGTCCTGGAGAATGGTATTTTATTTTATTATCCTCACACACAGTATTATCCTTACACACAGGAGAGCAGCAGTGGCGTAGTGGTTGAGAACAGGTGCATTCTAATCTGGAGGAACCGGGTTTGATTCCCCGCTCTGCCGCTTGAGCTGTGGAGGCTTATCTGGGGAATGTGTGCACTCCCACACACGCCAGCTGGGTGACCTTGGGCTAGTCACAGCTCTTCGGAGCTCTCTCAGCCCCACCCACCTCACAGAGTGTTTGTTGTGAGGGGGGGAAGGGCAAGGAGATTGTCAGCCCCTTTGAGTCTCCTGCAGGAGAGAAAGGGGGGATATAAATCCAAAACTCTCTTCTTCCTGTAAGGAGACTCAAGGTGGCTTATAAGCTCCTTTCCCTTCCTCTCCCCACAGCAGACACCTTGTGAGATAGGTGGGGCTGAGAGAGTTCTGAGAGAACTGTGACTTCTAGCCCAAGGTCACCCAGCAGGAACGTAGGAGGGCGGAAACACTTCTGGTTCACCAGATAAGCCTCTGCCACTAAGGAGGAGGAGAGGGGAATCAAACCCGGTTCTCCAGATTGGAATCCACCTGCACTTAACCACTACACCACGCTAGCCACCTAGTCCCCATAAGGAGAGTGCTTATGAGCATGAGCAGAGTTACCTATTCTGAATGGCGTTCCCAAACCCAGAGTTGGCAACTCCTCAAAGACTTTTCCTCTCTCCCGCCTGCCCAAAATGAAACATGGTGACCAGTGGTGGGATCCAAAAATTTTAATAACAGGTTCTGATGGTGGTGGGATTCAACACGCACCTCCAGTCCCTATTGGGCAGGGAGGTTGCTTGAGTAACCCCTTCTCGGCACTCAGAAAAAATTAGAACCCACTTCTAGAGAAGTGGGGAGAACTGGTTGGATCCCACCTCTGATGGTGCCCCTCCACGACATGGTGATGAGATATTCAGGGTCGGGTCAGGCCAGCCAGATGCCTGGGACCGGCGCCTGGAGAAAAAGGAAACGGAGTTTCCCTTCTGGGTAAAAAGTCGGCTTTAGGACCCAGAGGAAGCCTCCGAGAATTGAGGAACTTCAGCTTCTCCGCCTGCCCGGCTGCAGCTACTTTTCCCTACCTGGTTGGGATTCAAACTCTGGACGGGCAGGATGCCGGAGACCCTCTTCAAGGACCACTTTTGGGTGAGCCCCTGTGCCCAGGGGTCAGGGCAGGGAGGGGCTGCCAGCGGCGGAGAGTCCGGTCCAGATGTTGCCAGGGTTCCTTTAAGGGCGGAGGGCAGAGAAAGGGGACCCTATCAGGTGGGGGAAAGCAATACCCCCTTCCCGGGTTGGGGATAGATTCCTTCTCTGCGGGGAGAGAGATCAGTGGGATTCTCTTCTTTTCTGCCTTCCCTCAACCCAATGAAGAAGGGAGGGTAGGTGGTTTGCTCAATGTGCCAGTGGAGGGGGGGGATTCGAACCCGTGTCTTCTCTATCATTGCTGTCCTCGATCCGGTGTTTTGAAACGGCTAAAAAACCCACTGTGGTGTAGGGGTCAGAGTGGCCTGGTAGGACTAGGTTTGAACCCATAGCTCTGCCATTGAAGCCCGAGGGGTGACCTTGGGCCCCTTGCTCTCTTGCAGTGTGACCTACCTTGCAGGGTGGTTGTTGTGCAGGCGAAAAGGAGGAGGGGGGCACTTGATTTATTGATTGACTTGATATCTATCTCGCCCTTCTCCCCGATAGAGACCCCCAAGTGGTTTTCTCTTTTCCATCATTTTATTCTCACAACAACCCTTTGAGGTAGACTAGTTTCAGAGCACATGACTGGCCCAAGGTCACCAAGCAAGCTTCCACTGGAGATTCAAATTTTATTTACTTTGTTTATACCCTTCCTTCCTCCGCACTGGGGAGTGACATAATTCTCCTCTCCTCCCTTTTATCCTTACAACAACCCTTAGAGGTAGGCTTGGCTGGTAGTGTGTGACTGGTCCAAGGTCACCCAGCAAGCTTCCCTGGCAGAGTGGAGATTCGAACCCGGGTTTTCCAGATCCTCATCTGACACTTCATGACGGTGCTGGGAGCCGTTTTTGCCCTACCCCCCCCCCCCCACTTCAATGGAAAGAAAATTGGGGAATAAATCTGAGCCCTTCTGGGGTAGGGCAGTCTACCAAATCTAATGATGAACGAATGAATGAATGAATAAATGTTGAAATGAGATGAATGAATAAATGAAATAAAAGTTGTAGTTTAGGCTAGTTTAGCTCTAATTCTTGCTTGCTGGGTGTAGGCAGACTTTGCTTCTGTGAGAAGGACTTCTTTGGTATTCTGTGTTTGGACGAATTTCCTTGTTCTTAGTTCCCGTCTAGCAGGAGCTGTTATAGGCTATGTATCTGCGAGCCAGGAAATATGTGGTTTTAAGTTCCTTTTAGTAAAAGCCTTGCCTTTCCCTAAGATGTTGTGAGACAATAAAAGTCGAGCCAGTCTTTGTAACAGTCACAGACCAGTGTGAGGTAACAAAATAAAGCAGAAAACATGTTAAAGGATAAAACATACGTATTAAAGCGTAAGACACATACCTGAAAAGGAATGAAACCAAAACCTAATTGTAAGAGGAAGTTGGGGACTCAAAAGGGATGGGAATGTAAAGAAAATAGAATAGACACGTAAATTCTAAAGGGGAATAAAATACAAGAATCTCTGGGAACACTTAAAAATGTTAAATGTTGTCATATTCCTGGCTGAGAGCCTGAATTCTGTTCTGAGTTCTGCCTTGAGGATATTCCTAATAAGGAGAGCACTTATGAGCACGTGCAGAGTTCTTTGCTTTGACTGGTGACTAACCCCAGACAGGAAGACTTCATATATTGTCTCACACTGCACATGAATCTTTGGCCCCTTCCGCACACGCAAAATAATGCGTTTTCAAACCACTTTCACAACTGTTTGCAAGTGGATTTTGCCATTCCGCACAGCTTCAAAAAGCACTGAAAGCAGTTTGAAACTGCATTATTCTGCATATGCGGAATGAGCCTATGACTAAGAAAATTGAGTAGTGGGTTGGGAAACGGTACCCCCTCCCTGCTCAGATCTTGCCACAGTGGTGAAGTCTTTGGCAAATCACAATAGCAACCCTCCTCCCATTTGCAATCAGAAGTAATAAAACTCTTTATTGGTGTTACTGAGGTGACTTTAGATCCGTGGTGGCAAACCTTTGGCACTCCAGATGTTATGGACTACAATTCCCATCATCCCCTGTCAGCATGGTCAATTGGCCATGCTGGCAGGGGATGGTGGGAATTGTAGTCCATAACATCTGGAGTGCCAAAGGTTCGCCACCACTGCTTTAGATAGTCACAAAATTTTATAATCATGGCAAGTTTCATTGAAGTGTGCTGGATTTCAAAACTCTCTTTGTTAGCAACTTGGGAACCGGAATTTGTGCAATAGTGTGAGTTGATTGACTTGCTTATTAAGTGCTCTGGGCTTCTTGGGGAAAATATGTATATTGGCGGTGATTTTTTATTTAAAAAAAAGGTATGCTCCCAATTTCTGTGAGTTTCTAAGGCATCACTCCCCTCCATTGGAAAACTTAACTTGGAAATTTGACTGGCACCAAAGCTTTTTAAATTCTACATTGACTTGGGTTTTAATGGCTACTGGGCTGAATTTTATTGTATTGTGGTGTGTGTTGTTTGTGAGCTGCCTTTGGCTGGGGCAGGGCTGGATATAAGCCCAAAGTAAAGTACAAATGCGAGGTTTTCTTCAAAAAGAAGAGCAATGGAAAGTGATCAATGTATTGTTGGGGATTTTACAGCTGGAATCAATTGGCTGTTGTGGGTTTTCCAGGCTGTGTGACCACGATCTGGTGGTTTTTGCTCTTAACATTTTGCCCACATCTCTGGCTGGCATGGGTGAAACGTCAGGAACAAAAACCACCGGATTGTGGTCACACAACCTGGAAAACCCACAACAGTCAGAGATGGGGGCTCTTTATAATATTGGCTTTGTTTAGAAATGCATTGGCATAAGGGTAGCAAACGGAGATCTATAAGCAGACTGTGGATTCTCTAATCTTGCACCGGATTTGCAATGAGGCAACTTGCTAATTTTCCCCTTCCTTCCCAAATTTAAACGGTGTCCGATTGTCCCCTTTCTGTAAGTAAATGTGTGTCACTTTCTCCAAGTCCTGACAGGTATCAGAAGGTTAACCCTGCTCATTTCCCCCTCTTGGTTCAACGCCAGATTATTTAGACCCCTTCTGCACATGCAGAATAATGCACTTTCAATCCACTTTCACAATTGTTTGCAAGTGGATTTGGCTGTCCCACATAGTAAAATCCAGCTGCAAAGTGCATTGAAAGTGGATTGAAAGTGCATTATTCTGCATGTGCGGAAGGGGTCTAACAGACAGTCGAGCTGTCCTCCTAGGGAAGGAGGATTCCCCAGAATTCTGAGCGTTTCTCCACAGCCATTTTGGGAGAAAGAGTCTGAGTAACCAGAGATGTGTGTTTGAAGTTCCATTGACGTTCCCAACTCTGGCCTGGACAATTCCTGGAGACTTGGTCCTCCAGAGGGTGGAGTCTAAGGAGGCAGAGCTTGGAGGGAATGTGATGTCACTCTAGAACACAGGTGTCAAACTCACGGCCCTCCAGATGTTATGGACTACAGTTCCCATCATCCCCTGCCAGCACGATGCTGGCAGGGGATGATGGGAACTGTAGTCCACAACATCTGGAGGGCCGCGAGTTTGACACCTAGGCTCTAGAACTTCTGTTTCTGCTGGACTTCATGGTATGCCATACAGCCTCCGCTCCGAAGTTGCCCTTTCCCCCAAATCTCCATCGTCTGATGATCTGATGTACTATTCCCCATCAACGTAGGTGATGATTGGAAACTTTTCTTTTTATATGAAGCTGGATCGATGGCGTAAAAAAAAAAACAACTTGAAGATTTATACATCGATAACGATTACGATATCACAGTCTAACCGGTAAACATGTTGTGGAGTTGGTGTACACATTACAGCGATTTAAAGATTCAAGGATGGTTTCTCTAATAATATTAGAATGTCACATCGGGATCCATTACATCATGTACGAGCCTGTGTGGTGTAGTGGTTACGAGAAGGTGAATTGTAATCTGAAGAACTGGGTTTGATTCCCTACTCCTCCTCAAGAGTGGCAGAGGCTTATCTGGTGAACCAGATGTGTTTCTGCACTCCTAGATTCCTGCTGGGTGGCCTTGGGCTAGTCACAATTCTCTCCAAACTTTCTCAGCCCCACCTACCTCACAAGGTGTCTGTTGGGGGGGAGAGGAAGGGAAAGGAGCTTGTAAGCCACCTGGAGTCTCCTTACAGGAGAGAAAGGTGGGGTATAAATCCAAACTTCTCCTCCTCCTCCTCTTAATTAACACAGTTTGGGTAGATGTCTTCTCTGTTTAGTTCTTATCTATCCCACAGTTTCCTTTCTAATTTGACTCTCAAATATATTGTGAAAATCAATAAAGATTATTTTTAAAAACCACAGGCGATGTATAAGACCCTGCTTTTCGAATGAATGGGTCAGATATGGGCAGCTTCACACCCTCCGCAGTTCCTGCTGTTTTGGCCCTTTACGCTTGCCTTTGTCTCCCGCTGTTGAAGTGGGTGAAGTCTTAACAGTGTGGCTACAGCCATTCCAGATGTGTGAGAACTGCATTTCCTCTGCCTGTTAGCTTTCGCTAAGCCCTGGGAGAATGCCTTTATTGTTTCCTTCTGTTATTATGTAAATATACACGATACAAGCTGCAGGAGCCATTCCTGCGATAAAACAGTTCCTGGTTCGGACGAAGTTTGCAGCCTTCGGTATTGCTTCCTGTTCCTTTGGTTTGCCACTGTCTCTTGTAGCGCTTAAAGGATGCGTGGGAAACCAAGGCTGAGTAGAGGAGCAAATTGAAAGGAAGTTGGGCAGTTTTGTGCTGGGAACACCATCCGTGTAAGAATGTTTCTGGGCACCAGCCCAATGACACCAAACAGTGTGGCGGCTTTCGAGTCCTCCCAGAACTATTCGTCAGACCAGATGTTATAAAATTCAAACGGATCATTTTTTGTGACTGGCTTTTACTGTGTGAAACGGCAAGGGCGCTTTGCAAACAATCCCCAAAGTCCGTTGTGGGATTCAAATAATTTAAAGACCGAGCTTCTGATGGTGGGACTCAGTGGTGGGATTGCAACCGGTTCTCTGAGCTAGACAAAAGAATTAGCTACCGGTTCTACCCAACTGGTGTGAATAGGCTGAATCTCACCACTGCCAAAAGTGCATTGCAAGCAGATTTAACAACAACAACCACCACCTTTATTTGGCATTTAAAAATAGGTTCTAGAGCGTTGCCAGACATTTTTGAAATACAAATCAAGAGTACATTCAGAGCGCAGACAGGAAGACTGTATATAGCAGTATACATTACTTAGAAAGTTCTGTCACTTGTAAAAGAAATTTTGCTACTTTTTCCAAGAGCATGACATCTGTGTTGTTTAACAGAAGCTCCACAACAGAACAGTCAGAGTCACTTTCAGATTTGTCTAGGGTCGTGGTGGCGAACCTTTGGCACTCCAGATGTTATGGACTACAATTCCCATCAGCCCCTGCCAGCATGGCCAATTGCCAGCATGGCCAATTGCTGGATGGGCTGATGGGAATTGTAGTCCATAACATCTGAAGTGCCAAAGGTTCGCCACCACTGGTCTAGGGCCAGCCTGGGAGAGAAATTCCCGATGCCCACATATCTCGGACAGTCAAGAATAATGTGAGCAAGAGTCTCCACTTGATTTTTACAGTGTGGACAAACCCGATCCTGGAGAGGGATGGATAAGTAACGACCCTTTGTAATGGCCGATGGGAAGGTATTGGATCTGGCCCTTGTGATGATCCATCTCCGTTGGGGTTCAGTTAATAATTCAAGATATTTGGCTATGTGCCCCTGTTCCGGTATTACTCCGACAGAGAGGGGTGAGCATGATTTATTTGCTTGCCCCAGCAGGCAGATTTAAAGTGCATTGTGGCTTGTTTGGCAGGCTGACTCCTGATTTTCTGGGAGGCCAATCTGTCAGCTTGGGAATCGGCTCCGGTACGAATGCTGCGTGGCCCTCCTTCGCCTCCTCCCTCGTGGTTTTCAGCGTCAAGTTGTGCCGTAGGTCTTCTGGCCGGCCGAGAAGAATCCGGTTTCAGGTTGTTGCAGGCCAGGGATTGTAAAAGCGAGCCAGTTTTACTGGCTCTAAAAGCCGGTTTGGGTTTTGTGTTATGCAGACTCTGCAAAGTCCTTCAGAGTTTGGGGACACGTACCTGCACTTAACCCCTCCTGTATCCTGCAAATGGCCCAGATTATATTATTCCCGAACAAAGGGTTGGGAGGGGGGAGAGAAACAACTAAAAAAAACAGGGCGGGGGGGGGGGGGTTGGGGAGTTTGCAACCTAACCCGCTTTGCAAGCTTGTTGTGAGGACAGGATGAGAAAGGGAGGTGCGTATATGCTGCCCTGAACTCTTGAGAGAAAAGGGAAGATTGTTTAAAAATGTGCCAGACAGTTGCCATCTCCAGCCGGGAGAATTCCCAGAGATTCAGGAATGGGGAATGTGGAAGGAGATTTCACCTAGACCAGTGGTGGCAAACCTATGGCACGGGTGCCAGAGGTGGCACTCAGAGCCTTCTCTGTGGGCACGTGGGCACAGAGTTCGTCATGTGATAATAGTGTAATTATTTCAGGGAGATTATTAGCATTAAACCTAAAGCCTAGTTTTGGGGAAGCAGTGTAGGTCACCCTGTTAAGCGCTGTTAAACCCTACTGATTTTCATGGGAAGAACGAAAGCGTGATCCTTTACCTGGGAGGAAGCTCGGTTGCTGGCAATGGGGTTTGCTTCTAAGTAAACCCTCCTAGGGTCGTGATTCACCTGTTCGAAGCGTTGCACAGTTGCTTCAAAGCAAAGCCACCGACTACCACCAAGCTTACTCCCGAGTAACGCGCACCTTGGAACCAACCATTTTTTCTATACTAAAACCTCCATATTCAGGTTAAAATGCCATGTTGGTACTTTGTGATAAATAAGTGGGTTTTGGGTTGCAGTTTGAGCACTCAGTCTCAAAAAGGTTCGCCATCACTGACCTAGACTCTGAAATGGCCGTTTTCTCCAGGGAAAATGGTTGTTCTAGTCTGGAAATTGGTTGTAATTTGGGGAAGTTTTCAGGCTTCCACCTGAAGGCTGATAACTTTGCAGATAAGGTACTGGTCAGGGAAAGAAGAAGAGCTGGTTATTATAACCCAGCAGTGGTGTAGGAGGTTAAGAGCTTGTGTATCTAATCTGGAGGAACTGGGTTTGATTCCCAGCTCTGCCGCCTGAGCTGTGGAGGCTTATCTGGGGAATTCAGATTAGCCTGTGCACTCCCACACACGCCAGCTGGGTGACCTTGGGCTAGTCACAGCTTCTCGGAGCTCTCTCAGCCCCACCCACCTCACAGGGTGTTTGTTGTGAGGGGGGAAGGGCAAGGAGATTGTGAGCCCCTTTGAGTCTCCTGCAGGAGAGAAAGGGGGATATAAATCCAAACTCCTCCTTCTCCTCCTCCTCTTCTCCTTCTCCTTCTTCTCCTCCTTCTCCTCCTCCTCCTCTTCCTCCTCCTCCTCCTCCTTCTTCTTCTTCAGGAGTCTCAGAGCAGCTTACAAGCTCCTTTCCCTTCCTCTGCCCACAACCTACACCTTGTGAGGCAGGTGGGACTGAGAGAGTTCCGAGAGAACTGTGACTAGCCCAAGGTCACCCAGCAGGAATATAGGAGTGCGGAAACACATCTGGTTCACCAGATAAGCCTCCGCCACTCAGGTGGAGGAACGGGGAATCAAACCCAGTTCTCTAGATTGGAATCCATCTGCTCTTAACCAATACACCACGCTGCTTGTCTGTACAAACTGTACCCAACAAGGCTATAGCTATATTAAGATCAATGTTCTTATCAATACATCATTTCTTATATACAAGCAATACACTTACATAAAGCAGAGTGTGTTGTCCATTATGATAAATTGCTCGAAATTTAACTTGCCAAAAAGTATGAGTGTCCACCGAATCAAATCTGTGTTTATATAAAATCCTCTTGAAGGTGTAATAAAGACTTCAAGTTTATTGCTTGTATATAAGAAATATATGTATTTATAAGAAAATCTGTCTTAATGTAGGTGGATTCTGTAAATCACATGTATAATAGGTTGCAGTCATGATAAAGGAACCGGTTTTCCTTTTTCCTGTTCAAGTGTGTACCTTTCACTGTTCAGGCAGCGATTTGAGCCCATGGAAACAATCCGGGTTGCTTTCGCATCTTCGCTCAAAGATGTTTCTCTTCTTCTTTTTAAATTCCCTGCAACACATGCGTAGCTGTGCAGGCAGACAGAAACGACCCCCACAGCCTTGCTGATTGTCCCACAATATGATTCGCTGCACCTGCGTAGCTGCACATGTGCAACACAGAAAAGAAAAAAGGGACCTCTTTGCAATGTCCAGGCAATAATGAATGTGTTGCTGTAGATCTATGTGGTGGTCGTACTAGCTGCCATGGGTAGAAAATGTGCTTGCAGCCAGAGGTGGCATCCAGCAGGTTCTCACCAGTTCCCGAGAGCGGGTTACTAATTATTTGTGTGTGCCGAGAGGGGGTTACTAATTGGGTCCGCTTTTCCACCTCCACGCCCTCGCCTCCCCGAGAGGCATCCTGCCTTTGAACGTGAAGGTTCCGTATAGCAATGGCGACTAATAACGTAACTCCCTGAACTGGGTTAATCCCTTCCAGGTACTGCAATTCATGGATTCTCAGCCTTCCGTACCTTTTATCTCACCAGTCTCTATCAAAGAACCTGTGTGTTTCACCATTGCTGTGTTCAGATTTGTGAGTTGGGGCATTTTCTATAATGGGATGATGATTTAGAAATGACCTGGTGCAAAAAAAATTTGGGGGGGGGGTCGTGGTGGGGTGGCTGCCCATGGGGGCGGGGCATCCAACTCAGGTTTTGCCCAGGGCTCAGGTTTGCCTAGGTACGCCTCTGCCCCCTTTGCTGGGGGGGGGGGCTGGCGAGGGAACCTGTTACTAAAAATTTTGGATCCCACCACTGCTTGCAGGACTTTGTACCTTGTTGGGAACTCGAAGAATCTGCCCACAATGTGCTGAGCAGCCTGCACAGAATGGCTGGTGGGTGGATTCTCCCTGACAGTGGACTGCGTGGAACCTAAAGCGAATGGGTGGAAAGGAGGGAAATAAACACTCTCCGGCCTGCTGTGTTCGCACAGGAGTGCCCCCAACCCCGGGATTGTGCAGCAGGACCACTAGTTTAGCAGTCTTCAAAGATCCTGGGTTGACAGGAATGTAACTGGCCAAACTCATGTTGGCAACGGGACCAGTGCGAAGTACCCGACGGTTTGTATAGCGCAGTGATGGCGAACCTTTTTGAGACCGAGCGCCCAAATTGCAACCCAAAACTCACTTATTTATCGCAAAGTGCCAACACCAGCAATTTAACCTGAGCACTGCGGTTTTGGTTTAGAAAAATCAGTTGGCTCCAAGTTGCTCATTACTCGGGAGTAAGCTTGGTGGTAGTCGGTGGCTTTCCTTTGAAGCAACTGTGCAACACTTCGAATGGGCGAATCACAAACCTAGGAGGGTTTAGAAGCTAGCCCCATTGTCAGCCACCGAGCTTACTCCCAGGTAAAGGATCGCGCTTTAGTTCTTCCCATGAAAATCAGTGGGGTTTAACAGCACTTGACAGGGTTACCTACATGTCATGCCCAGCGGTCCAGGTCAGCCTAGATGTTTGGGGGGTGATTTTCCACCCCCCACCATGACAAACTCTGTGCATGTGTGCCCACAGAGAGGGCTCTGAGTGCCACCTCTGGCACCCGTGCCATAGGTTCGCCACCACTGGTATAGCGTCCTGCGCCCGTTATATTTGCCCTCTGCTGAGTCCACCGCAGTTATCATCTTGTTGGGTACAGTTCCCGTTTGTGATATTTGTTTAACAAAACGTTGCTTTGCAGAAGCAAATATATCATTGGGCCCTCCCTGTGGATGACATGGACCTGGAAAATATTTCCAGAATTTCCCGGTACCAAATTTGGTTAGAAGACAAAGAAGAGTTTGCATTTATTTCCCCCCTTTCTCTCCTGTAGGAGACTCAAAGGGGCTTACAATCTCCTTGCCCTTCCCCCCTCACAACAAACCCCCTGTGAGGTGGGTGGGGCTGAGAGAGCTCCGAGAAGCTGTGACTAGCCCAAGGTCACCCAGCTTGGCATGTGTGGGAATGTACAGGCTAATCCGAATTCCCCAGATAAGCCTCCACAGCTCAGACGGCAGAGCTGGGAATCAAACCCGGTTCCTCCAGATCAGAGTGCACCTGCTCTTAGCCACTGCTCTTAGCCACTACGCCACTGCTGCTCCTGTTTTGGCTTACAAAACTGTAAAATAATAGGGCCCTGATACCGGTAGTATCATGCAAATTTGACAGGGAATGAAGGAGAAAACCACATTGTATACACGTGAGATGTTGCCATTTTGACCTCTTCAGTGAAAATAGTCTTGAGAAGCCAAGCTGGGAAAGTATTTTTGCTGAAGACCATTGCGGGCTGCTGCAGTTCAGAGTAGCAGCAACTGATTCAGTGGATCAATCAATTCTCTCTCAGCCTAACTTACCTCACAGCCCGTCCTATTCCTCTCAACTCAGATTTTTCACAAATCATTAAACTAGCGATCTTTTTAGAAAAACCCGGGTTGAAGGTGCTCCCATGCATACACAACAGGCGGGAGACACTTTATTTTTCCCGCTAGCCAACCAATTTCCCCCTCTCTTCCTCCTTTCCACCCTTTTATTTTTGTTTCTGCTGCTGTCCGCCATTTTGGGATGATTGTGCCCGTCCGCCATTTTGTGCCGTCTGTCCAGCACGCTGCAGGCTGATTCTCCGACAGACCACCAGTTTACAAATGGTCATTACCCCACTTACCTCGACCAAAGGTTGCTGCGCGCTACTCCCAGCGCGCGTCATTTCTGGCGCACTCCCGGGCTTCCCCACGTCATCAAAAGGCGCCGTTTCGAGGAGCGCCAGGAATGACGTGTGCTGAGGGGGCGTGACAGCGGCAGCGTCGGGGCGGCTGCGTTGTCACCGCCCCTGTAGTGGGGAGTGCCGGGGGACCCCACG
This sequence comes from Sphaerodactylus townsendi, assembly GCF_021028975.2. Lineage (NCBI taxonomy): Eukaryota > Metazoa > Chordata > Lepidosauria > Squamata > Sphaerodactylidae > Sphaerodactylus > Sphaerodactylus townsendi. The sequence continues at coordinate 10,133,476 of NC_059431.1, read as the reverse complement.
CTACTTGGGGAGAGTAGCCCGCAGCAGCAGGTAAGGGGGGAAACGACCAAAGTCTCCCAAGCACATTCTCTCCCCCGTGTTTATGCTTGCCATTTCACTCAAACATATACAGAGACACACTCATTATTTGCCTGGCCATTGCAGGAAAGTCCCTTTTTCTCATTTTTTAACAACGTTGTGCATTGGAAATGCAACGCTACACAGATGTGCTTGATTGTAGCCCAGACTGAGCGTTTGTTAGGTGAAATGGGGGAAATTGACACGGCTCTGAGGATTCATTTCTTTATGCTTTTGAAGCTACACATGCATTGTAGGGAGGGGGGGAAAAAATCAAAAATGTGTTTTCGTGCAGAGGGACCAAAACAAGCCAGATTGTTTTCATGAGCTCAGATTTCTTCCTGATCTGGTAAAAGGCACACATGGGAACGTAAAAAGGGAAAACGGATTCATTTATAATGATTGCGGCTCCTTATAAGTGTGCTGTGCGGAATCCACCAAAGAAAGTGAGAAAATGCTGTGGAGTCTGAGACTCAGAGAGCGTACCGCCGCTTCCGCTACTGAGACTCAGAGAGCGTACCGCAGCAGTGGCGTAGGAGGTTAAGAGCTCGTATATCTAATCTGGAGGAACCGGGTTTGATTCCCAGCTCTGCCGCCTGAGCTGTGGAGGCTTATCTGGGGAATAGCCTGTACACTCCCACACACGCCAGCTGGGTGACCTTGGGCTAGTCACAGCTTCTCAGAGCTCTCTCAGCCCCACCTACCTCACAGGGTGTTTGCTGTGAGGGGGGGAGGGCAGGGAGATTGTAAGCCCCTTTGAGTCTCCTGCAGGAGAGAAAGGGGGGATATAAATCCAAAACTCTTCTCTTCCACGGCCGTACGCACTCTGAGTCTCAGACTCCAAACAGTGAGTCAAAGTGATAGAGAGGTCATGGCCTGTTCTCAGACTCCAAACGGATTCATTTATAATGATTGCAACTCCTTATAAGCATGCTGTGCGGAATCCACCAAAGAAAGTGAGAAAATGTTGGCTGGAAAGAAGATTCCCTACAGCAGAGGTACTCAACCTTTTTGTGCCCGTGGGCCAGTTCGGAATTTTGACCTGGCAAGGTGTGTGCAGAGACAAAATGGCTGCCACAAAATGGTTGCCCCAGGAGGGGGAGCCAGCTACCAAGCGACTGTCATGGCTTAACTTCAGTAACACAAGGTAGATCCTTGTGCTGGGCTGGCAGCGGCTGCCAAAACAACATTTTAAAAAGTCTGCACAGCCAATCAGAAGGCTTGCTGGACAAAACCCCCACCCACTGCCTAAAATCACCTGCAGGTGCAAGGAAAGATATTGGTGGTTGCCATGGCATCCTGGGCACCAGGTTGAGTGCAGTGCCCCAAGAGCTGCAATCTGTACAGCAAAGGGATGGCATCAGAGCAGTAGAGAGGAAGAGATGAACAGGCCGTGACCTCTCTATCGCTTTGATTCACTGTCTGAGACTCAGAGAGCATACCGCCGGTTCCACCATGAAAAGCCATTTGTGGATACCCCCTCTCTACGTTAAAATACAGTTTGGCTCTTGTTACCAGGCAGCTTCAAATATAAGAGTCGGGAACAGCCAACGGGCTTATGGGATTTGAGTTTCCTTCTGCTCTAGGATTCAGCCGCTCAGCCTCTTGAAGTTGGTGCCTGTCACTTCCTCCTCCTTCCCACTTCTTTATTTCCCGCTTCACTTTGCAAAAAAGTACAGTCTGATGTGCCTTTGTTTAGCACACTTTCTTCCGGAAAACGAGGCCATAACTACAAGTGGGCGGCAGTTTCCGGACTTTGGCCACAGAGAAGGAAGACAATTTGCAGGTTACAAGCAACAAGATCATGTTCGTATGGGTGAAAACCCCAGACTTGGGTCCTTGCAGGATTCTACTGGACTTTGCATTCTTACTGGACTTTATAGAAAGATCTAAAATCCAGTACTAGGCAGTGGTGGGATCCAAAATTTTTAGTAACGCTGGTGCACCTCCTGCTAGACTACTTCAAGTTCTGCGCACTGCTGCTGAGAGGAGGGGCGTAACAAAGGCAAAAATCATGTGGCAAAATCACCCATTAGTAACCCCCTCTCAGCACACACCAATAATTAGTAACCTACTCTCGGGAACCTGTGAGAACCTGTTGGATCCCACCTGTGGTACTAGGACTGATGAACTGGATATAGGGGGCACTTTTAAGGTGTTCTTGTCACCTGGGTTATCTGTGCAGGAAAATTACTTGGTAGAATGGACCCCAGTCAATTGGAGATTCTGGCTCTTAATGCCCCTGGAGTTGGCATCTGTCTTGCTTGCATACGAACTGGCCAACCCCCCATGACCTAAATCTGGAATTGCCAGCTTGCACCCTGGAGGATTTTCCTGGCATGGTAGTTGGAGAAACAGATAGTCAGTTTGCTGAGTCAAGTTACATCAAATGTGACAACCAGGAGTCTTGTTGGGCATTTAAGTGTGTTTGGGTATTACCCTGTTTCCCCGAATATAAGACATCCCCGGAAAATAAGACGTAGTGGAGGTTTTGCTGAAGTGAGAAATATAAGGCATCCCCCAAAAGTAAGACGTAGCAAAGTTTTGGTTTGGAAGCATGCCCAACGAACAGAACACAGAAAAATAAGACTTCCCCTGAAAATAAGACATAGCGCATCTTTGGGAGCAAAAATTAATATAAGACACTGTCTTATTTTCGGGGAAACACGGTAGCAGAGTAGAACAGAAGAGACAGATTGCTTTTTATATAAATGAGTTTACTAACTATGAAGGGAGGGTTACATGGAGATAAAATAAGATATCCTTTCTTTCCTGTTGCCTATCTACATTACTATGGTTACATCTTGCTACCTATCTGGTATCTCCTCGGGTCTCATCCTGTGTGCCTTCTGCTCAAACAAAGAAAGAGAGTTAACTCAGTGATCCCAGCAACTGGTTTACATACAGACAGTTAACCCTTTTATAACTGAGTTGTGACAGACACTTACAAAATGCCAACAAAGTGTGGGGTTCAAGTCCAGTCACTTCCTACGTAGGGATCCCAACCTGGATCCTAGAGATCTGCCAGAATTACCAAGGATCTCCAGACTACAAGAGATCAGTTCTCCTGGAGAAAATGGCTGCACTGGAGGATGGACTCAATGGCATTATACAGACTCCGTGGTGTTATACGCTGCTGAGATCCCTCTCTGCCCCAAACTTTGCCCTCCCTAGACTCTACCCCACAAACCTCCAGGAATCTCCCAACCCAGAACTGCCTGTGACCAGAAAAATTCCAACTCCCAGGTTAGATTGGCAAACCCAACTGTGACTCTGCTGGCACTTTTTAAGACTGTTTCCCCTTCAACTTCAGACATTATCATCCATCCATCCATCCATCCATCCATTCCTCCATCCATCCATCCATCCATCCATCCATCCATCCATCCATCCATCCATCCATCCATCCATCCATCCATCCATCCATCCATCCATCCATCCATCCATCCATCCATCCATCCATCCATCCATCCATCCATCCATCCATCCATCCATCCATCCATCCATCCATCCATCCATCCATCCATCCATCCATCCATCCATCCATCCATCCATCCATCCATCCATCCATCCATCCATCCATCCATCCATCCATCCATGTATGTATCTATCTTCTATCTTCTATAATCTAATCTATCTATCATTTGACTTGCTATGTCACCCACCCCTGAAGGGCTCTGGGCAGTACACAGAAGATAAAAACAATTAAAAAGTCATAATCTAACTATTAAAATGAAATTAATTCAAATACAACAACATTGAAACAGATTAAAAAACCCTAACATTGGATGGCAACCCAAAGAAACCTCTTAACCCCCTGAGAGGGGAGCAGGCACAGCACATGGCGGCCAGTTAAGATGGCATATAGGGGGGTGGCATGGGAAAGAATCAGCGACCGGCCCTCCAAAAGCCCGGTGGAACAACGCCATTTTACAGGCCCTGTGGAACTGTCCAAGGTCCTGCAGGGTCTGATGGCTGGAGAGAGAGTGCTCCACCAGGTAGGGGCCAAGGCAGTGAAGGCCCTGGCCCCGTTAGAGGCCAGTCGCATCATTGAGGGGCTGGGGACCACCCGCAGATTTGCCTCCACAGATCGCAGAGGCCAAGTAGGGACGTACGGGGAAAGACGGTCCCTGAGGTACGAGGGCCCCAGACCATGAAAGGCCTTAAAGGTCATTGAGAGAAGGAACTTCTCAATTAAGGAAAGAGATTTGGAGAAAGAGTTGCAATTTTCATTACTTAGTGGAAGTGTCTGAGTGTTGAGATACTACTGAAAGAGATCTTCGTGTGGCTCAGCAGCGCTGTGCAAAGCCACAACCACACCGCCGTGTAAACTGTTGAGGAAATCAAAATTTTAAAAGTGCTTGTCTATTTCTGGGTATCTGCGTACATGATGGATCTTAGAGGAAGTAGTTTTGAAAGTCATGCCATTGCAGCTGGTAAATGTATTAGCTTTGATATACCCCTTGACTCCCTTCTACCTTTAACTTGTTCAGAATCGTATACATTATTAAAACAAAAATTGTTGGTGAGAGAATGGAACTATTTAACTCTGGCAGCGAGGAAAACTTGTTCACCTTTACACCTATCAATCCCCTTACAACATAACAGAATGGCCTCCTATCTGTATCATCTGACCAATCCAGACCAGAGAAGAGTTTTTTCACTCGCTCGCTTCAATGTTTTCCCTTCTGCCATTCTACGAGGTAGATATAACAATCTAGAAATGTGCAAAAGGGTGTGTTCATGGGATGCAAATCAATTAGAAACATTAACTCACCAATTATTCCATTGTCCTAAATCGGCAAGTATTAGAGTCAAATACTCTAGGCTGCTTTCTATGATACCTAGCGAGCTGGATGAACTAAGCAGACTATTGTTCTTATTAAACAATTCTGATGCGACATTCTGTAAAATGGCTGTGGACTTTCTGCTGGAAATATCCCTTAAGCAACAGTATGTATGAATCAACTTCATTTGTTATATGTTGCAAGCTTGTATTTTGATGCGATTTAGATGTGATTTTATACTGTTTATGCCAAATAAAGGCTAAATGGGAAAAAAAGTATTAGCTTTGAAGGTATCACAGGATTCTTTTTGGATGGTATGTGTGCCACCGTGGGATGACCAGAGCTCTGATTCCCTACCTACGTTCCCAGCCACAAGCTCACAGTAGTGACTTTACGGTCGCCAGCTCCAGGTTGAGAAATTCCAGGAGACTTTGGGGCAAATCCAGAGGAGGGTGGGGTTTGGGGACGGGAGAAACTTCAAGGGGGTAGAGCAGGGGTAGGGAACCTGCGGCTCTCCAGATGTTCAGGAACTACAATTCCCATCAGCCTCTGTCAGCATGGCCAATTGGCCATGCTGGTAGGGGCTGATGGGAATTGTAGTTCCTGAACATCTGGAGAGCCGCAGGTTCCCTACCCCTGGGGTAGAGAGTCCAGCCATTTTCTTCAGGTGAACTGATCTCTGTTGCCGGGAGATCAGCTGTAATACCAGGAGATCTCCAACGACCACCTGGAGGGTAGGCATTTTTCTTGAGGGGAGCTGATCTCTGGAGATCAGAAGATCCAGGAGATCTAGGCTTCACCTAGGATGTTGCAACTCTGCCCGTCCTTGTCTCAGATGCATTTCCCAAACAGAAGACAATTTAAGAAGAAGAAGAAGAGTTTGGATTTATATCCCTCCTTTCTCTCCTGCAGGAGACTCAAAGGGGCTGACAATCTCCTTGCCCTTCCCCCCCACAACAAACACCCTGTGAGGTAGGTGGGGCTGAGAGAGCTCCGAGAAGCTGTGACTAGCCCAAGGTCACCCAGCTGGCGTGTGTGGGAGTTGCAAGACTAATCTGAATTGCCCAGATAAGCCTCCACAGCTCAGGCGGCAGAGCTGGGAATCAAACCCGGTTCCTCCAGATTAGATACATGAGCTCTTAACCTCCTACGCCAAGGCAAACTCTTAGAGGAGGGGTTGTCAGAACATGTGTGAATGTTTAGATGAGCAAAATCTGAATGACAGCTGGACCCTCCTTCTAACAGGTGCCGTGTGCAGATTAGTACCGAGTGCACAGCTTGTACGGTGTGCAAAACCTATTAAGGTGAGGGCACCTGATTGGTACCCCTTTTGTATATAGTTAGCACAGACAGCAGTGTGAGGTGTGCCTAAAAACACCTGTGGTCTGGCGAAGCACTTTGTTAGTAGATAGCAATAAATAGAACTGCACTGGTGACTGTGTGTCTATCAGTTCTTGTCTACATTGCGTCCTACAAAATGGTCAACTCCGAGTAAATCCGCTGCTTCAACAGGGGTTCCTATCCATTTTAAGCCTGCGGGCACCTTTGGGATTCTGATGGTGAACCACACGTGTTTCCGCACTCCTACATCCCTGCTGGGTGACCTTGGGCCAGTCACGGTTCTCTCAGAACTCTCTCAGCCCCACCTGCCTCAGAAGGTGTCTGTTGTGGGGAGAGGAAGGGAAAGGAGCTTGTAAGCCTTACAAGAACAGTCTCCTTGCAGGAGAGAAAGGTGGGGTATAAATCCAAACTCCTCCTCCTCTTCTTCATACGGCATGGTGGGTGTACCTACACAATGGCTGCCACAAAATGGTTCCTGCAGGAAGCGGAGCCTGCCCCCAAATGGTGGTTGCAGATTAACTTCAGCTGCACAGTGCAGATCCTTGTGCTGTGGTGGGCAGCTGCCGCCAAAGAAACATTAAAAAATATTGCACAGCCAATCAACAGCCTTGCGGGGCAAAAGCTCTACCTGGCCCCACCAACTTCTTAAAACCAGAAAAGGTGTTAATGAGAGCCATAGTCCCAGTGGTGGGATCCAAAAATTTTAGTAACAGGTTCCCATGGTGGTGGGATTCAAATTGTGGCGTAGCGCCAATGGGGCTGGGCGTGGCATTCCGGGGGCGGGGCATTCCTGGGCGGGGCTGTGGCAAGGACACAGCCGCTGCGCCGGTTTTTGGGCGGGAAACAAATGCACGCAGGCGCAGGCTGCCACGCACGCCGGTGCACCTCCTGCTAGACTGCTTCAAGTTCTGCACGCTACTGCTGAGAGGAGGGGCCTAACTAAGGCAAAAGTCACGTGGCAAAATCACCAATTAGTAACCCCCTCTCGGCACACACAAATAATGAGTAACCTACTCTCGGGGACCTGTGAGAACCTGCTGCATCCCACCTCTGCATAGTTCTTGTGGGCACCTTTGGGGACGCCAGTCTTAGAGGATGGGCTACAAACTGTCATTTCTCTGCAGCCATTTTCGAGCTTGTGGTTTGTTCTTCCGGTTTCCCTCCTTTCAGATTCTCAACATATTTTGCCCTTTTTGTCTGGTCAGCCTCACTTCAGCAGAGGTTTGAGAAATCAAGACTGTGCCCATTTCACAGAAGGGAGGCTAAAGTTGCGAGTCTTGTCGCCTGCGGGAGTGATGAGAAGAGTTGCTCCTTTGGCTTCAAGGCAGGACGTAGAACATGCTTGCCGGGTGTGGGGAGCAATCCCTTGTTTCAAAATAAAGACTTTTAAAACATTGCGTTCCAGAACACGGACTTGATCAGCACTTCCGGCTATGACTGCATCGTGCAGCGCACGAACGAAGGCAGGAAGAGCTGCAAGGAATTTGAAGACTTCTTGAAGGACAGGTACATTTCTCGTCTCCTGGGATTGTCAAAGACTTTAGGGGAGCCACTTAGGATGTCTGCTCCGGGTTGGGAAACTCATTGAGATTTGGGGTTAGATTCTGAGGAAGGCAGAGTTTGGAGGGATATAATACCACAATACCCTTATAGCCTTTTTGATCGGGCGCCTGTCTTTAATTTTGCTTGCTCTTAACTTTGCTATTTAAATTTTAAGAAATTGCTGCTATGGAAATTTGTTTTAATGTGGTTAGTTTTAGTTATGTATTTTATGTGCTGTTATTGGAACAGCTGTATTGTGAGCTGCCTCGAGCCCTTCGGGGGTGAGGCGGCCTATAAATCTAAGAAATAATAATAATAATAATAATAATAATAATAATAATAATAATAATAATAATAATAATAATTAATAGTGCCTCATCGGAATGTAATAGCTTCACACCCTTAGAAGCAGCCGTTTATTTCCAGGACTGGCGATTCTGGGACATCTCCAGACCAAACCTGGAAGTTGGGAACTCTAGAGCTGGTGTGGTGTTGTGGTGGGAGCATAAGACCATGCTCTGGGAGACCTGGGTTCAAATTCCCCCGTTGTGAAGCCCACAGGGTAACTCCGAGCCTGCCAATTCCTCTCAGCCCGACCGTCCTCTCAGGCTGCTTAAAAGTGGGCAAAAATGTACTAGGTAGGACCTCTTCGGTCCTCTCTAAGTTTCAGACTGGCTTAAATGTAAACCATGTTGCTAGCTTTGTGTCACAGACCATGAGCTGTGATCCTCTCCTCCTTCCACCGGCTTGGTCTTCTTGGTGGTTCTCTCTACCCCCTCAAAATAGCTCCTACTGACTTTAGGCCAATCGTTGTTGCCGTTTCAATGGACTCCTGGGCTCCTGTTGCCCTGGAACATTCAAATGATGTTTGGGTGCTGTGTGGTTTCCGGGCTGTATGGCCGTGTTCTAGCAGCATTCTCTCCTGACGTTTCGCCTGCATCTGTGGCTGGCATCTTCAGATCCTCTGAAGATGCCAGCCACAGATGCAGGCGAAACGTCAGGAGAGAATGCTGCTAGAACACGGCCATACAGCCTGGAAACCACACAGCACCCAAGTGATTCCGGCCGTGAAAGCCTTCGACAATACATTCAAATGATGGTGTCAGGGTGACCTAGAGGACACCGAGGTTGATTCCGCACTTGCGTTATCGACCTAAGTTCGAGCTGCATTCAACCTAAGTGCTCCGCACAACCACTGGGATCGACGTGGTTTTCTACCAGCTTTGCTCCGTGTAATGGTCAAATTTCCAACTCCAGTTGGGAACTACTGCTTTTCCAGGGAACTATGCTTGAACTCAGCTTGATTCCAGTAAGGTGCGGAATCTCTGGTGCTAGGAGTCCCCCATTCAGCCAAACACAGCTGAGTGTTTTGGGCATGCGTACAGCTGGCCAATCAAAAAACGCCACCTTCGTCCCTCCATTCCTGTGGCAGTTTTTTTTAATAACGTGTGTGGGGATAGACGGAACATGGCCGTAGAACAGTAGCCCATCGGAACGGAGCGGCGAAGAAGCACAGGATGATTCCACCCTCCGAGCTGGGATCAAGCTGGTTGCAGTGGGGAACAACAATGGCTTCGACCTAGGTTAGTACCCTTCTCAGGGAACTGGGTCGAACCTATTTTACTCGTGTGCGGAATCGCCCCAATTGTCTTCTCCTGCCAAGAATGCAAACATCTTCACAGTCCCAGCACCAGCCATATCGTTGTTCATCTGCAATGCCCTTTTTTCTCTGCATGAGTGGTAGGCAAATTATGGTCTGGGAGTCTCGTCTTGCCTGAGGGAGCTTTCTCCTGGCCTTCAGGTTGTTCGACACTTGGGAGCATTGTCCCGGCAGAGTTCTGCACTGGATAGTAGACAGTTTCTCTTGAAAAAACAAAACAAAAACCTGTCGAACAGCCTATCAAACATGGGGAGAACCTCTCCTATGATGAAAAGCTGACGAGTCTGGGACTTTTCAGTTGAGAAAAGATCCAGCTAAGAGGGAACGTGATAGAGCCGCGGTGGCGAACCTTTGGCCCTCCAGATGTTATGGACTACAATTCCCATCAGCCCCTGCCATTATGACCAATTGGCCATGCTGGCAGGGGCTGATGGGAATTGTAGTCCATAACATCTGGAGTGCCAAAGGTTCGCCATCACTGTAGAGGTTTAAAAAAGAGAACGTTTTCTTCCTCCCCCCAAATACTAGAATTTGAGGGAATCCAATGAAGCTGATGGGCACTAAATTCAGAACAGACAAAAGGAAATACTTCTGTACGCAGCAAGTGATTAAAATGGGGAATTTGCTGCCAGAGGAAGTAGAGGTGGCCACAGGCATAGACAGCTTTTAAAGGGCTTTAGATAGATTCATGGAGGTTTGGTCTTTCAGTGGCTAGCTGCTATGGCAGTGGTGGTGAAGCTATGGCACAGGTGCCAGAGGTGGCACTCAGAGCCCTTTCTGTGGGCATGCGTGCACACAGTTCGTCATGTGGAGGGGGGGATGGAAAATCACACACACACCCAGGCTGACCTGAGCAGCAGTGGCGTAGGAGGTTAAGAGCTCGTGTATCTAATCTGGAGGAACCGGGTTTGATTCCCAGCTCTGCCGTCTGAGCTGTGGAGGCTTATCTGGGGAATTCAGATTAGCCTGTACACTCCCACACATGCCAGCTGGGTGACCTTGGGCTAGTCACAGCTTCTCGGAGCTCTCTCAGCCCCACCTACCTCACAGGGTGTTTGTTGTGAGGGGGGAAGGGCAAGGAGATTGTAAGCCCCTTTGAGTCTTCTGCAGGAGAGAAAGGGGGGATATAAATCCAAACTCTTCTTCTTCTACCTGGGAGTAAGCTCTGTTGCTGGCAATGGGGCTTGCTTCTGAGTAAACCTTCCTGGGGTTGTGATCCACCCATTTGAAGCATTGCATGGTTGTTTCACCAAGCTTACTCCTGAGTAACGTGTGCCTCTGAGCCAACCGTTTTTTCTAAACTAAAACCTCAGTTTTCAGGTTAAATTGCTGTGTTGGCACTTTGTGATAAATAAGTGGGTTTTGAGTTGCAATTTGGACACCCGGTTTTGAAAAGGTTCGCCATCACTGCGCTATGGTGACTGAAGAGAGCCTCCACTTAAAGAGGCAATCAACCTCTGAATCTCAGAACCAAGAAGCAACATGAGGGAAGGCCTCGGTCTCTATGCCCAGTTTTTAGTCTTCTGGAGAAACTAGTTGGCTGCTGCATGAGGCAGGATGCTGGACTAAATGGACCATTTATCTGATCCATCAGTGCTGTTCCTACGTTCTTAGATGCAGAGCAATGGGGAGAGAATCCTCCTTTGGAGTTCTCCAAGTTTCTTGCCAGCTTCAGCTACATATAACCTTTATGCCTCCTTTCTCGCAAACAGAGCTGCCATAGAAGAAAGATATGGAAAAGACCTTGTCAGTTTGTCAAAGAAGAAACCCTGTGGCCAGACAGAGCTGAAGTGAGTTGTCACTTTTCTAAAATATATATTTTAGAAACACTTATCTGGGGAATTCAGATTAGCCTGTATACTCCCACACATGCCAGCTGGGTGACCTTGGGCTAGTCACAGCTCTTCTGAGCTCTCTCAGCCCCACCTACCTCACAGGGTGTTTGTTGTGAGTGGGGGAGGGAAAGGAGTTTGTAAGCCCCTTTGAGTCTCCTGCAGGAGAGAAAGGGGGGATATAAATCCAAACTCCTCCTCCTCCTCTTCTCCTTCTCCTTCTCCTTCTCCTTCTCCTTCTCCTTCTCCTTCTCCTTCTCCTTCTCCTCCTCCTCCTCCTCCTCCTCCTCCTCCTCCTCCTCCTCCTCCTCCTCCTCCTCCTCCTCCTCCTCCTCCTCCTTCTTCTTCTTCTTCTTCTTCTTCTTCTTCTTCTTCTTCTTCTTCTTCTTCTTCTTCTTCTTCTTCTTCTTCTTCTTCTTCTTCTTCTTCTTCTTCTTCTTCTTCTTCTTCTATGTCTAACAGAAGTTCTGATTTTGGTGTTGAATGCACGGTGCTTTCCCACGATTGAGGATCCTATCTGATACCGCATACTTATTTTTTGTGATGTGCTGTGCGTGGAAAATGAATGGGCTGTTCTGGGTTTTCTGGGCTTCGTGGCCGTGGCCTGGTAGTTTTTGCTCCTATGGCTGGTGGCATCTCCAGAGGTGTGCCACGGAGGGAAACAAGTCTCACCATGATGTGCCTCTGAAGATGTCTGCCATAGATGCAGGGGAAACATTCGTAGCAAAAACTACCAGACCACGGCCACACAACAACCAGTTGATTCCAGCCATGAAAGCCGTTGGCAATACACACACAAAAAATGAATTATTTGGAACCATTGCATGACTCTTGCAGATGGAGATGTGAAACTTCAGTTTCCTGCGAAGTTAGTCAAGTTGGCCTGCCAGTAATCAAATGCCCACAAGACCAGAAATTAGTTCCTGGTTTAGTGGAAAAATAAGTAAATATTGCTATTGAAGGAGAAGGAGAAAAGTTTGGATTCATGCCCCCCTCCTTCCTCTTAATCTTAATCTTAGCTCTCCAGTCATCACCTGGAAGTTGGCATCTTTAGACATAGGAGGTCTCTGACCATATGACTGTTTGCCTTTGTTTCTATCAGCAGAATTTACTCCAGTTTGACTCCATTCATTTCAATTGGCTTAGACTGGAGTATATCTGCATTGGATTGCATTGTTAGACACCCTGATAGAAGAGTTTGGATTTATACCTTGTTTTTCTCAACTTTAAGGGGTCTCAACACGACTTACAAACTCCTTCCCTTCCTCTCCTCACAACAAATTCCTTGCGAGGTAGGTGGGGCTGAGAGAGTTTGGAGACAACTGTGACTATCCCAAGGTCACCCAGCTGTCTTCATGTGTAAAAATGGGGGAACACACATCCGGTTCACCAGATTGGAGTCTGCCAGTCACATGGAGGAGTGGGGAATCAAACCCGGTTCTCCAGATTGGATTCCACCAACTCTTAACCTCCACACCACGCAGGTTCTTAGAGCCATCTGCTGATTGGATATTTATTAAGTTTCATTAAGGAAAATAATAAAAATACAAGCACACGATAGCCAAAACAGCAGAACACATATGCACAGTCCTAGGATATATAGAGAATTGAGTGGATAGGTTTGGAAAAGTGAAGGAATTTGGGGATGATAATGAAGAAGAAGAAGAAGGAGAAGAAGAGAAGAAGAAGAGGAGGAGGAGGTTGGATTTATATCCCCCCTTTCTCTCCTGCAGGAGACTCAAAGGGACTTACAATCTCCTTGCCCTTCCCCCCTCACAACAAACACTCTGTGAGGTAGGTGGGGCTGAGAGAGCTCCAAGAAGCTGTGACTAGCCCAAGGTCACCCAGCTGGCGTGTGTGGGAGTGTACAGGCTAATCTGAATTCCCCAGATAAGCCTCCACAGCTCAGGCGGCAGAGCTGGGAATCAAATCGGGTTCCTCCAGATTAGATACACGAGCTCTTAACCTCCTACGCCACTGGGTAATATTACCTGATCAAGAAGAAGAAACCTGGAAGTCCTGTTGCCCTCACTGAGCTTCAAGAAGATTTGGGGGGGGGGGGGAACAGATGGCACGCAGCGCAACTGAATCGAAGGCCATCTCAGAAGTAGTGGGTGCTGAGTGCTGGGTGAGGGGCTAATTTATAGGGAAGATCAGGTCCTCTAACCATGCTGGAAGAGCTTGATCTTCCTTGACAAAGGAGGTCCATGTCTTCCTGAGAAGACAAAGAGGAACATTACACTTTATTTATTTATTTATTTATTTATTTATTTATTTATTTATTTATTTATTTATTTATTTATTTATTTATTTATTTATTTATTTATTTATTTATTTATTTATTTATGTATGTATGAGATTTCTATACCGCCCAATCCCCAAAGGGCTCTGGGTAAGTGGAGTGCTGTGCGGTTTCCGGGCTGTATGGCCGTGTTCTAGCAGCATTCTCTCCTGACGTTTCGCCTGCATCTGTGGCTGGCATCTTCAGAGGATCTGATGTAGGAAAGGAAAGCCCTTAACTTTTGGGTGGTTAATCTAATGTGTTGAGCCCTTGCCATTAATGGGCTAAGCCGCAGAGTGCCCAAAGGTGGCAGGTGACTCAGTCACAGCTGCAGAACAGTGGCGATGCAAAGAAAGTCGTCATTAGAGAGAAATTAGTCAGAGGAAGAGACTAAGAGTAGCATTGCGCTGGCAGGCACACCTTGGAGCAAACACATTAGCATGCTCTTTGTCTTAGTGAGGCAGATGATCCTAGGCTGGAGGTGGAAACATAGCAGAAGTACTGTCTTTGTTTTAATCCTTTCAGGAAGCGAGAGGCAAGTATTTTGCAAGGCAGGCAAGTCCAGACAAGATTTACTGTCCTTGTGGGTACTCTAGCCAATGCAGAAAAAAGGAACCTTGTCATTGCACTACTAGGAACCCTAAGGATTGGCAGGATAGGTAGAGACAGGGCTCTTCCAACCTACCATGGGTCAACCTGGTAGGTGGATTTTCAGTCTGGGTACCAAAATGCCTGGGCCCCTGTCCTGTTGGAAATGTACCTAGAATGGTGAAAAGGTCCTCGGTTATATGCAGTAGGGGACATGGAATCTGAAATCTGGTGCTCTTGATTTCCTCAATTGCATAACTGGATGTTGAAAGAGGTTTTGTTTCCGTAGCATGCAAAGATCCCGCTCTTGCTGAGATCTGAAAGTAAAACTGACCCTGGTTGTCTCTTCTTTCTTTTTCTCCCCGGACTTCTGACTACGTGTCTGTATCTGTTTCATTTTCAGCACTCTGAAAAGAGCCCTGGACAATTTTAAGATGCGTAAGTAACTTGCAGAAAATCTCAACAGATGGGGTATGAATGTGAACGCATACATGTTACTCGGCAGATATTCAGCATACCTGTGTGAGGCCAGAACTCATGTCCGGCCTACGCAGCTGTTTTGAGAAAAGATAGGTTAGAAACAAACTCCCCAAAAAAGCATTAGACATCTGACATCAGAAACAGATAGAACGTTTTTACTTAGCAGAATTTAGAAAGTGACAGAATGTGAACTCTCCCAAGGGAGAGGCACGCTCTGGGTGCTCTCAAAAGAGACACCTCCCTTCTGGGTGCTCTCGAAATTGAGGCACACCCACCATACGAAAGACCTTAATCTTTATAGATACAAAGAATACATACGTCACAGTTCATCCCCATACCCACGTACATAATCCATACCCCTTTCACGTGCTATAAGCATGAACCTTAAAACCCCATTGGATAGTTTGCTTCTTTCTGCTACGTGTCTGATTCCTTCTGTTACACAAACACTGCATGCTGTTTGCTCACGTCTCTCTGCCCATATGCAAACGGCTACAATAAAACTAACTTCTGCCTTTTCTTGTTTCCAAGAATAACTTGTTTTCCTACTTTTCTAAGTTTGCTCCTGAAGAGAGAGATATCTCTTCAGGGTATGCAGGTTTGACATTCTTTAAGATCATAAAACTTCCCTTTTCCCAGTTTGAAATGATTTTCCTTTAACAGATTATACAAACATTGATTCTAATAATTATACCTTCGATTCTAATACAATAGAATTATAGTAAAATACAAGTACATATGAATCTCTCATTATCATTTCTCTGTGTTCATTTAACATATATAGAAAAACACTTTTTCCTATTTAACTAATCACATTCATTTCTATTCTAACCTCTGATCTCTTTTATGATTCTGTTTATTCATGTAGCTATCCCCTATAACTAGTTCTAACCAAAAACAAAGTTATAAATGTATATGTCTTCTTTCACGTATTAACCTTTAGTGACAAGATCTTAAAGATATTTATCTTTGCTTGCCTGCATAACTGCTACGTGCAGTTTGACCTGCTGCTAACATGCAGTCCTGCTGGTCACTATACAGAAACCCCATTTTGATTCTTAGAAATCTTTGGTTCATACAAACTTATATTCCTTAATCAAATACAATTTTTAGGCATTCTACTCCATTCCCACACCTGGTTGTACGGGAGAGCTCGGAAATGTCATGTGCGATGTAATTCAGACAGGTGTTTTCCCATCACCTACACTTTCCCCAAAGATATGCACTGAAGGGCTTTGGGAGATGGGGGCAGATCCAGTGCAATGGGTAAGCTCGCCAACCTCCAGGTAGGGCCTGGAGATCTCCCTGAGTTACAGCTGGCAGGGGTATGTCTATAGATAATGGTACCCAGGGCAAGCACTGAAAATCCACCCCTCCAAATCCAACAGGTTGTCTCCAACTTGGAAGACCAGCTTTTTGGTGGCCAGGTCTACTCTTATTTTTAGCTGTGTGTGGACTAGCACTCCAAAGAACTGGTCTACCCGCTGGTTAGAAGAATTGGTAGATCTGACCTCCACAGAGGACAGGTCTACCCATTCCTTTCGATGTGGATAGCCAGCTCTCCAAAGCTGTCCTGGACTGATGGGCTCATGGGGAGTCAGGTTACAGCTACTAGCAGGCACAGACGCGAGAGGGGGAGAGAGCAGTGTTGTTCTGAGCCCAGAGGAACGAGTTCCAAACAGGTTTGGGAAGAGGCCGGAGGTAGGTCAAGAGGTAGGTTAGGTCAGCCAATCTGGTCCGAGTCAGAGTTCTAAATAAGCAGGCCTTACTGTCAGGACGTTCTTCCTAATGTTTAAGATTTGGTGATGCGGCATTACATTCAGTTACATCCATTAAACGTCTCGTCTGGCTGTGACCTTGGAGTCCTCCCTTTCTACAGAGGCCCAAGTCACCAACCCGGCAAGGATAGCCTTCTGCCGTCTTCGGCAGGTGAGGCAGCTGACCCCCTCCTTATCCCACTTTGACTTAGGGCGATTCCGCACACGAGTAAAATAGGTTCGACCCAGTTCCCTGAGAAGGGTACCAACCTAAGTCGAAGCCATTGTTGTTCCCCACTGCAACCAGCTTGATCCCAGCTCGGAGGGCGGAATCATCCTGTGCCTCTTCGCCGCTCCGTTCCGATTGGCTACTGTTCTACGGCCATGTTCCATCTATCCCCACACACGTTATAAAAAAAACTGCCACAGGAATGGAGGGGTGGCGTTTTTTGATTGGCCAGCTGTACGCATGCCCGAAACACTCAGCTGTGATTGGCTGAATGGGGGACTCCTGGCACCAGAGATTCCGCACTTTACTGGAATCGAGCTGAGTTCGAGTGTAGTTCCCTGAAAAAGTCGTAGTTCTCAACTGGAGTCGGAAATTTGACTGTTACATGGGACGAAGCTGGTACAAAACCACGTCGATCCCAGTGGTTGTGTGGAGCACTTAAGAACAAGCCAGCTGGATCAGACCAGAGTCCATCTAGTCCAGCTCTCTGCTACTCGCAGTGGCCCACCACTTAGGTCGAACGCAGCTCGAACTTAGGTCGATAACCCAAGTGCGGAATCAACCTTAGCCACAGTGATCCATGCGGCAGTCACCTCCAGGCTAGACTACTGTAGCTCACTCTATGTGGGCCTGCCCTTGAGACTAACTCAGAAACTAACACTGGTCCAGAATGAAGCGGCTAGATCATGGCTTCCGTCACTGAGTCAATCCATCTCATCTTGGGTCTTCTTCTTTCCTTGCGACCTTCAGCTTTTCCCAGCATGCTTGTCTTTTCCAGCAGCTCTTCTCAGAATGAAACCACAGTGTGATCTCCTCAGCATCCTCATTTTAGCTTGTAGGGAGAATTCAGACTTGACGATCTACAGCTCACAGATTTGATAATTTGGCTCACTGTGGGGCAGATCTCAGGTGCAGAAATAGCCATTGGAAAAAAATACCTAGAGCTTGGCTGTACCAGTGCTGGTTGATATGGATACAAAAACATTGTGTGCAAATCAGCATGTGCTGGAGACATGATGGCACAACTCTAGTCGTGCTCATGTTTCAAAACACGCCATATCTGCTGTGGGAGGTATTGTGTTCCCAGAAGTCTGTGGTTTTCTAGGAACCTTTTTCTCAGTAATAGCTGTGATGGATGGGTTCTTGGAAAGCTACCAACTCTTAGACCATCTGGGGTATCACAATGCAGCAATTTCTGATTCTTTCAGGAAGACTGAAAACACTGAAAAATAGCCCCCCCCCAAAAAAAAACCAGAGAGAAAAAGACTTGAAGAAGAAGAAGAGTTTGGATTTATATCCCTCCTTTCTTTCTTGCAGGAGACTCAAAGGGGCTGACAATCTCCTTGCCCTTCCCCCCTCACAACAAACACCCTGTGAGGTGGGTGGAGCTGAGAGAGCTCCGAGAAGCTGTGACTAGCCCAAGGTCACCCAGCTGGCATGTGTGGGAGTGCACAGGCTAATCTGAATTCCCCAGATAAGCCTCCACAGCTCAGGCGGCAGAGCGGGGAATCAAACCCGGTTCCTCCAGATTAGATACACGAGCTCTTAACCTCCTACGCCACTGCTGCTCCACTGCTCCACTGAAGAGCTTGGTTCAAGTCCAGCAGAGATCCTAACTAGGCAGAAAGGCAGGGCACATGCTTTGAATAAATAAAATAAAATTGCGCCTGTTACAAAGTATTAGCTTTGTCCTCAAGTCCAGATTTCAGCTACTAGATCTAATTTATGGCCTCGGGCAAATTGGCGTTTTTCAGCATCAGTTTCCCTACTGTAAAAACACCAACAAAACAGAGAGAGAAAGACTTCCCTACTCAAGTTTGGTGGTATTTTACATTTACAATGGCATTTTCTTCCTAAAGGCTAAACCTTGCCCTGTTTTCTGCTTTCAGAGGTGGAAAATATAGGCCAGAGTCACATCCAGCTGGCCCAAACACTCCGAGAAGAAGCGAAGAAAATTGAAGACTTCCGGGAGAAGCAAAAATTCCACCGTAAAAAGGTCAGAAGGGGAATTGGGTAGGCTGGCCAGATGTCCCGCTTTTGGCGGGACAGTCCCACCTTGAAACAACTTGTCCCGCGTCCCGCGGGTTTTTTCAAATGTCCCGGGGTTTGGAAGGCTGCCGCACTGCCTTCTGGGGTACAAGGCAGTGTGGCCGCAGGAGGGCACAGCCTTCTGGGGCACTGCCGTTTCCCGCCCTGTGACAGAGCGGGAAACAGGAGCACCCGAGAAGGCTGTGCGCTCCTGCGGCTGCGCGCGCATATGCACGCGCGTTGCCACCCACCTGTCCCGGTTTGTGAAGGTGACCATCTGGTCACCTTAGAATTGGGGCTTTTGAACCAAGTTGCTCTGGTGCTAACTGTTAGTATCTCCAGACACCTAGATTCAGATAAAGCAGCTGGTTTCCACTGACAGGGAATTGGCTACTCTTCAAATCAACCCTCAAGTTACCATGACTGTAGGTTCAGTTTATATTGTATCTTTATATTGTAACAAAGCACTAAACCCAGCGGTTTTTTTTACAAGAATTGGACTGTGCGAATCCAGGTTATCCTTGCATTGGGCAGGAATGTGTCATAGTTCATGTACGCTTATGACCTTGCGTCTTTCCACCCACATTGCAGGTTTATGTCTTATTTGTGTTTTAGTCATCCATCAGACAAGTGGCAATTCTGGTTTGCTGATTATGTGACAATAGGAACCTTTATAACAGCCTGTTCGCTTATACTAAAAGCCCTTGGTTCCTCTATGGCTGCGTTCAAATCTTTCTGCCCAGAATTTCTCACATGCGTGTGGTAATTCCCTTGTTCCTTTTATTCCAGCCCCTCCCTGGGCAAGCTCGATCCAAAGTTCGTCCCTTCACAGGGTAGCAAAATACAGAAGCGAACACCGCAGCTGTTTACAACTTCCTTGTTTGCAGTGATGCTTCAGTTTGCAATTCAGGGAGTCGCTGTAATTCTTAAATGTTGCTTTCGCAAGTAGAATGACAGCAACCACCATTCTCGAATAACCTGAGCACAGAGGCATACTGGGGGGAAATGGCGCCCGGGGCAACACCGGGGCCCCCTTGGCCTGGTGGGGCCGGGCTGAGGGGCGCCTGGCAGGCCTGCGGTAAGCTCCTGGCCAATGATGTGATCCAAAAATTTTAGTAACAGGTTCCCATGGTGGTGGGATTCAAACAGGGGCACGATGGGGGCGGGGCATTCCTGGGCAGGGCTGTGGCAAGGACACAGCCACTTTCGCCGGTCCCTTAGGCAGGGAAAGCTTAGAATGCGCGAATGGGCGCAGGCTGCCACGCACGCCGGTGCACCTCCTGCTAGACTGCTTCAAGTTCTGCAGCTACTGCTGAGAAGTGGAGGAGGGGCGTAGCTAAGGCAAAAATCACGTGGCAAAATCACCACTTAGTAACCCCCTCTCGGCACACACAAATAATTAGTAACCTACTCTCGGGAACCTGTGAGAACCTGCTGGATCCCACCTCTGCTCCTGGCCCTTCTGCTCCCAGCCAGGCTTCATAGTGGGTGGGGGGGAAGGAGTGGGTGTGGGGTGATTTTGCACCCCCACGTGATTGACCGGCCTGCGCCCGGGGACATGTGACACTATATGTCCCTGTGGCCAGTACATCCCTGCCTGAGCACCGGGTGTGGCTAATTCTGTTAGTATCTCTGATTTGAGATTTCTTTTCAGCTTGCCCAGTGGCAAAACACAGGGAAGCTTAGCCAAACTCAGAACAAAAGAGAGGAGGAGCTAGGCAGTTGTTTCAAACTAATGTAAGGAGTCTTCACTAGAGAGCTCCATTCTAGATAGGAAGATGAAGAGACAGGTTCTGTCTTTTAATCTAGCTAGATCAGTGGTGGCGAATTTATGATGCACATGTCAAAGGTGACATGCCAGGACATTTAGGGTGGCACGCCAGCATTCACCAGTGCCCAAACACAACGATGTCCCTGTTTGAGTCATTTTTGTAATTATTTGACGTTTCTTTATACAATACATAGCAACACACATGATTGGAGTATGTTTTTTTAATTGGACAAATATGTAAAAATAGTTTCTGATTGGTTGGGGTGGGTGATACATCAGCAGAGTGAGATTCGGCCCTTTCCAAATTTTTTGACACACCAAGCCCAAAAGACTCACCACTGCTGAACTCGATGGATGGACAGAGGTCAGAGGTGGGATCCAGCAGGTTCTCACAGGTTCCCGAGAGTAGGTTACTAATTATTTGTGTGTGCCGAGAGGGGGTGACTAATTGGTGGCAGTTTTTTGCCGTGATTTTTTGCGCTTAGTTGCACGCACCTCTCATCCTCTCAGCAGTAACTTACGCCAGAACTTGAAGCAGTCTAGCAGGAGGTGCACCGGCGTGCGTGGCAGCCTGCGCCTGCGTGCATATGTTTCCCGCCCAAGGATTGGCGCAGCGGCTGGGTCCTTGCCACAGCCCTGCCCAGGAATGCCCCGCCCTGTCGTGCCCCACCCAGCCCCATTGGCGCTACGCCACAGTTTGAATCCCACCACCATGGGAACCTGTTACTAAAATTTTTGGATCCCACCACTGACAGAGGTGCAGTTCACATCTTTCCCTTTGTGGTGAGAGATGAAGAGATAGGAGGAAGTCGTGGGCAGAAGCAGCAGGAAGGAAGGAAGTCCCTAAGAAGATCAGTCTGCATCAGAGTGGTGAACGCAAGGATGGTCAGCGATCCTGCCTCTCTATCTCTAGAACTTTCTTGCAATCTTCCTCTGACATTAATTAATTAATTAACTAACTTTAATTAATTAATTCAACTTGTTATGCTGCCCACCCCCGAAGGGACATTGAGGCAGGAGGCAGCCCACAGTCCCTAACTTTCAACAAACTCCCAACAACCCGTGTGCACAGAATTCCCTCTGGGATCTCTTATTCGGATCAAAATTCTGGAGAATCTTGACTCTTGCCGAATGCAAAACCGAATCCTCATGGTTGCCGAAACTAGGGAATGTTAAGCGAGCATTCGAGCAATGCGCGCAAAGGGAGAGCAGAGCGGTTGCATTTGTCTGCATGACTGACCGCCCCACCCTGGGTGATGTTCTTCTGCCGTAATCCCCTTTTCTAAATAAGCTGAAATTCTGCCGCATCTAGATCCTCTGTGTTTTGCAAAAGGCCAGCTGGCTTAGCTCACAGAAGCCTGTCACCAGGAAGTAAGTGGCGGTTCTGTTTTGCAAGATGAAACGAACGGGACTAGTTCCTTTTCTTGCTCCGTGTGAGAGATCAACTTTCTGTGTGGCTTGGTACTTTTAAAAAGGGGGAAGCACGCTTCCAAAGCTTTTCGTTCATGGTGGTTTGTTTCTCGTTTCTGCAGAGCGGATTAGACTAATATTGGTACCTTCTCTGTAGGTTGAGCTGATAATGGACGCTATTCATAAAACCCGGAATTTGCAGTTCAAAAAAACCCTAGAAGTGAGTAACGCCTCTCATCTGGATCTTAAGATACGTTATTGTATTCAAATGTGACGCTGCTCTGTAATGTTTGCAGGTGGCTTAATCGTACTTAGTGTTTTCACCTGAATGGGACAGCCCAGGCTAGCCAGATCTTGTCAGTTCACTGAAGCTAAGCAGGGTTGGCCTTGGTTAGATCTTGGATGGGAGATCGCCAAGGAAATCCAATGTCGCTGCAGAGGCAGCCAATAGTAAACTCCCTCTGTTCCTCTCCTTCCTTGAAAAGAAGAGGAGGAGGAGGAGGAGAGGAGTAATAATTTGGATTTATATCCCCCCTTTCTCTCCTGTAAGGAGACTCAAGGTGGCTTACAATCTCCTTTCCCTTCCTCTCCACTCAGCAGACACCTTGTGAGGTGGGTGGGGCTGAGAGAGCTCCAAAGAACTGTGACTAACCCAAGGTCACTCAGCTGGCATGTGTTGGAATGCACAAGCTAATCTGGTCCACCAGGTAAGCCTCCACAGCTCCAGTGGCAGAGCCGGGGAATCAAACCCGGTCCTCCAGATTAGAGTGCACCTGCTCTTAACCACTACACCACGCTGACCCTCCAGGGTCAGTGTAATTTTAAAATTATTTTATTTCTAGGCTGCCCTTTCCCTGATGGGTTCATGGTGGCTGACATCAACAGCACTCATGCAATAATGAACTAATAAAACTATAAATATTCAGTTGTGCCGTGGAAATAAAATTCATAATGCCTTCCTCCCCTAATTCATTAGGCTTACCTGGAAGGTAGGAAAGGGAGGAGGATGAGGAGAAGAAAAGTTTGGATTTATCCCCCCTTTTTTCCTGTAAGGAGACTCCAAGGGACTCACAGACTCCTTCCCTTCTTCTCCCCACAACAGACACTTTGTGAGAGAGTTATGAGAAAACTGTGACTAGCCCAAGGTCACCCAGAAGACTTCATGTGCAGGAGTGGGGAAACAGATCCCGTTCACCAGATAAAAATCTCCTGCTCGTGTGGAGGAGTGGGGAACTCAAACCCAGTTCTCCAGATTAGAGTCTGCTGCTCTTCATCACTACGCCACTGCAAACGTCTCTCCCTGCAAAATACTTTAACTGGTATTCCCCGTCAAAGCTCTGAAACCCAAAATAAGCCCAACTGAAGGATACTCCGTTTCCTTTGCAACTTGTTCGTCTATCCTCGGTTGCGTTTTCTGGTCAAAACTGAACGCAACTGGGGCACTTCTCTCCTGCGTCGGTTTCCAAAATAGGAGAAGTCGATCTCTGGCTACCAATTTTGATCCTCCTTGATCTCAGATTGCAAATGCCTTAGCAGACCAGGTGCTCAGGAGGAGCAGCAGCAGAAGGCCATTGCTTTCACCTCCTGCACGTGAGCTCCCAAAGGCACCTGGTGGGCCACTGTGAGTAGCAGAGTGCTGGACTAGATGGACTCTGGTCTGATCCAGCAGGCTCGTTCTTATGTTCTTATGTAGGTTTCTGGCGTAACTTCTTGGAGAGAGAAATGCTGTTCGGAAGGCGTGTCTGTTGGTTGGCCCTGTGTCGTAGCAATATCTAGGTGTACACCACTTTGTGACCTGTTTGCTGTGACTTTCCTAGGCCAAGAGACTCTACGAACAGCGGTGCCGGGACAAGGATGAGGCGGAGCAAGCGGTCCACCGCAACGCCAACCTGGTCACCCAGAAACAACAGGAAAAGGTAACTGATCATGGATTGTCAAGCAGGGGGCTTGAACCAGGGGATGGATATGAAGAATCCGCAGAAACCAACGAGAAGCTTATCCGTGGTGGCGAACCTTTGGCACTCCAGATGTTATGGACTACAATTCCCATTGGCCATGCTGGCAGGGGCTGATGGGAATTGTGGTCACAGTGTATCCCTGGAGATGCTGAAATTCGCCTACCTGCTGTGATGCAGCTTTTCTATAATAACAGGTCCACTTCTATCCTTCACTTTTTCTAGGGCAGGGGTCTGCAACCTGCGGCTCTCCAGATGTTCATAGACTACAAATCCCATCAGCCCCTGCCAGCATGGCCAATTGGTGTGAGGATGGGCCAATTGGCCCATGCTGGCAGGGGCTGATGGGATTTGTAGTCTATGAACATCTGGAGAGCCGCAGGTTGCAGATCCCTGTTCTAGGGCAATAGCCAAGCTATCACATGAAGAACATAATTGCTCCTTGTGTATCCGAACAAACTACTTTAATTACCATTTTGCACAATCCCTTTAAGAATACTTACACTCAACCACATCATGTAAAAGGTTCATAATTCGATTCTGCAATGCTGCGTGTGTGAAAGAAATTGCACTGGCATAAAAAAGAAGCAGAGTTTGGGTTTATACCCTGCTTTTCTCTCTTGTAAGGAGTCTCAAGGTGGCTTTGAAACTCCTTTTCCTTCTCCCCACAACAATGTCACCTGGTGAGGTGGGTAGGGCTGAAAGAGCCCTGAGAGAACTGTGATCGGCCCAAGGTCATGTGGCAGGCTTCACGTGAAGGAGTGAGGAATCAAACCCAGTTCTCCAGATTAGAGTCCACCACTCTTAGCCACTACAGCACACTTTCTCTGCTCCATCAGTCTTACGACCAGGCAATTCTGAAGTTTCCTTGGCTGGGCCAAAATTGCGGAAATTTCCAAAGTTTGATCAATTTCCGAGAAGCACAGCCCAGAGTGTTTTTTCCCACCAACTTCTAGCCTGACTGTCCTAACATGATCTATTCTCTTTCCCCCTCACTTTCCTTCCAGCTCTTTGTCAAGTTGGCTCAGACAAAGACAGCCCTGGAGGATTCAGGTGAGTCTACTCGGGGGTAGGGACCTCACGGAGAGGGACTGCTAACTCTCTCCCTGGCCTTTGCTCGTCAGTCTGGGTATGCCGATCCCTTTGAGCACACATGGTTGCCAACTCCAGGCCGGGAAACACCTAGATATTTGGTGGGTGGAGCCTGAGAGAGGAGGGGTTTGGTGAGGGGAGGGGCCTGTCAGATCCACCAACAATTCAGACACTCTGACAGGGCCACAGCAGAGTATAATACCATAGAGTCCATTTTCCAAACTGGCCATTTTCTCTGGGAGAATTAATCTCTGTCATCTGGAGGCTGGTTGTAAAAGCAGAACATCCCCAAACCCCATTTGAAGGTCCTGCACCTCGAGAGCAGGGGTGTCCAACTCTGGCGCTTCAGATGTTCATGGACTACAATTCCCATTAGCTCCTGCTGGCATGGGCTGATGGGAATTGTAGTCCATGAATTTATCTGGCCTGAGAGATTAGACTACTCTGCTGAGACTAAAATACATAGGGTTGCCCACTGTGGGTTGGGAAATTCCGTTGAGATTTTGGGGGTGGAGCCTGAGGAGGGGTGGTTGGGGGAGGGGAATGGGAGGGACTTTAGCAGGGTATAAATGCCACAGAGGTTTCTTCCGCGCATTTATTTATTTATTATTTATAATTGATTTTGTATACCGCCCCTCCCTCGAAGGGCTCTGGGCGGTGAACAACACAGTAAAACAACAATCATATTAAAACCCCATTAAAACAGCAGATTAACAAAATTACATTGGCGTCCAGCATAAAACTTCATAAACACACCCTGGGAAGAAACAAATAATGGGGCTGAGGACCCCTTGCCACTTAGGAGTGATAAGGGGCCCCAGGAGAAATGTAAAGGGGAGGGGAGGAAGAGGTATACATCAGCGGCCGGCCCCCCCAAAAGCCAGTGAAACAATTAGATCTTACAGGCCCTGCGGAACTCTCCAAGATCCCACAGGGCCCGGATAGTTGGTGGTAAGGTGTTCCACCAGGCAGGGGCCAGGACTGTAAAGGCCCTGGCCCGGGTAGAGGCTAGCCACATCATCGAGGGGCTAGGGACCACCAGCAAGTTGGCCTCTGATGAATGTAGAGGCCGTGCAGGGACATATGGGGTAAGATGGTCCCGAAGGCATGAAGAATAACGCACATACAATCCACTTTGTAAGTGGATTTTGCTGTTCCGCACAATAAAATCCACCTTCAAAGTGCATTGAAAGTGGATTGAAAGTGCATTATTCTGCGTGTGCGGAAGACCACCTTCCAAAGCTGCCATTTTCTCCCGGAGAACTGATCTTGGTCATATGAAGATCAACTGTAATTATCTTCAGGTGCCTCATGAAAGTTGGCAACTCTAGATGTGGGACGTTAGACTTCAGACAAGCTGCGCCTTAAGGAAATATTCTCCCAGACAGGTCCACAACATGTAAATACAGCAACTAAGCTATGCCAGACCCTGCAGGCATATGGCTAACACAGTGGTGGGATCCAAAAATTTTAGTAACAGGTTCCCATCGTGGTGGGATTCAAACTATGGCGTAGCGCCGATGGGGCTGGGCGGGGCACGACGGGGGCGTGGCTGGGCATTCCGGGGGCAGGGCATTCCGGGGCGGGGCTGTGGCAAGGACGCTTGGCCTTTCATGCATGGAGATCACTTGAAGGCAGAGGAAGCAGATACCTGCAGTCTGCATGGCGAAACGGGCTGCCTTGCGCCGGGGCACCCCCTGCTCTGCAAGGAGATTTTCAGCCCCTTTGAGTGTCCTGCAGGAGAGAAAGGGGGGATATAAATCCAAACTCCTCCTCCTCCTCCTCCTCCTCCTCTTCTTCTTCTTCTTCACGTGGTGATCAGATTCTTTCTCCCCGCACCGCCCCCCATTGCATTACAGACAGGGTGTATCAGATGAACGTTGCGGCTGTGGAGAAGATCAGGGAAGAATGGCAGAACGAGCACATCAAGGCCTGCGAGGTAAAGGTGACAGATAATTTATTTCAACAGTCATTGACCAGCAAATGACGTTGCTTGAAATAAACAAGCTGGGTGACCTGGGCCAGTCACAGTTCTCTCAGAACTCTCTCAGCCCCACCTGTCTCACAAGGTGCCTGTTGTAGGGAGAGGAAGGGAAAGGAGCTTGTAAGTTGCTTTGAGACTCCTTAAGGTAGAGGAAAGCCGGGCGTACATTGAAACTCCTCTTCAAGTTCTTTGGAATTCTTTGTAAAGTTTTTGTAAGAAATTAATGGCAGCATAAAGTACAGGGGATTTCTTTTTCCCCTTTCAATGCTGAGATGGTGGTACTTTTTTGTATTGGTTTGGTGTAGTGGTTAAGAGCAGTGGAGTCTAATCTGAAGGACCAGGTTTGATTCCCTCCTCCTCCACATGAGCAGCAGATTCTTATCTGGAGAATTGGATTTGTTTCCCCGTTCCTGCGCATGTAGCCTGCTGGCTGACCTTGGGCAAGTCACAGTTCTCTTTGAACTCTCTCAGCCCCATCTCCCTCACAAGGTGTCTGTTGGGAAGAGAGGAAGGGAAAGGAGTTTTTAAGCTGCCTTGAGACTCCCTACAGGAGTCTCAAGGAAAGGAATTGAGAATAAAACTGCAAAGATTGTCATGCCCTTATATAAAAGCGGTGAATGCGACCGCGCCCGAATTACTGTGTTCCAGTTCTGGTGTACATCTTTCAAAAAGGATATCGAAGAGATAGAAAAAGTGCAGAGAAGGGCAACGAGGATGATTGAGGGACTGGAGAACTCCCCTCCTTATGAGGAGAGGCTGCAGCGTTTGGGACTCTTTAGTTTGGAGAGGAGACGTCTGAGGGGGGATATGATTGAAGTCTATAAAATTATGCATGGGGTAGAAAATGTTGACAGAGAGAAATTTTTCTTTCTTTCTCACAATACTAGAACCAGGGGGCATTCATTGAAAATACTAGGCGGGGGGGATTAGGACTAATAAAAGGAAACACTTCTTCACGCGTGTGATTGGTGTTTGGAATATGCTGCCACAGGAGGTGGTGATGGCCACTAACCTGGATAGCTTGAAAAGGGGCTTGGACAGATTTATGGAGGAGAAGTCGATCGATGGCTACCAATTTTGATCCTCCTTGATCTGAGATTGCAAATGCCTTAGCAGACCAGGTGCTCAGGAGCAGCAGCAGCAGAAGGCCCTTGCTTTCACATCCTGCATGTGAGCTCCCAATGGCACCTGGTGGGCCACTGCGAGTAGCAGAGAGCTGGACTAGATGGACTCTGGTCTGATCCAGCTGGCTTGTTCTTATTTTCTAGGAGAGAAAGACTTCTTACTTCTCGTCCTTCTAAAATGTCTTTATTTTTTGTAAGACACATCATTAAGGAGTTTCTTTGGGTCAAACCAAATGCTACGTCCTTAGAAGCACTGGTGCTGTTTTATTATTGTATTGTACTTAGTGCAGTTTTAAAAAGTTTTCTTTGTTTTTTTTCCTAGGGGTTTTTTGGATAGAAATAAAAACTTTTCTGCATGTTCACCCACTGAAACCTAATGGTTTTGAAAGGCACAGAAGTTAGGGGCCCCATCCAAAGTGGGGCTGGGGCAGATCCACCTGTAGGAGTGACATCTTCAAATGTTTCTCCGTTGTTTTTGGCTTATGTATGGACCAAATTTTGATGTACATGGTTAATATGGCAACTTTGGTGTACATGGTTAATAATGGCTGCTGAATTATGTCTTGAAATGGGTGACGTTTCTTTGGAGAGCATCCAGAAGATATCTAACAGAGAAGAACCACCAGAGGGTGTGTTTTTTTGTAGTGGTTAAGGGGCTCCAATTCTCTGTTGGGAAATACCTAGAGATTTTGAAGGTGGAAGCTGGTTTTGGGGAAGGAGAAAAAGGAGGAGGAGGGGGAGAAGAGTTTGGATTTATATCCTTCCTTTCTCTCCTGTAAGGAGACTCAAGGGGGCTTATAATCTCCTTTCCATCCCACCCCCCAACAAACACCCTGTGAGGTGAGTGGGGCTGAGAGAGCTCCGAAGAGCAGTGACTAGCCCAGGCTGACCAGACGTCCTGCTTTTGGCGGGACAGTCCCGCCTTCAAACAATTTGTCCCGTGTCCCGCGGGTTATTTAAATTGTCCCGATTTTTGGGAGGCTGCCGCACTGCCTTCTGGGGCGCAAGGCAGTGCAGCAGCCTCCCGCGCGTGCGGCCGCAGGAGCACAGCCTTCTGGGGCTTTCTGTTTCCCGCCCTGTCACAGGGCAAGAAACGGCAGCGCCCCAGAAGGCAGTGCGCTCCTGTGGCTGCACGTGGCCCTTACCCCCATCCTGGTTCACAAAGGTGACCATCTGGTCACCTTAGACTAGCCCAAAGACTCCCAGCTGGCGTGTGTTGCAGTGCACAAGCTAATCTGGTTCCCTAGATAAGCCTCCCCAGCTCAAGTGGCAGAGAAGGGAATCAAACCCAGTTCTCCAGATTAGAGTGCACCTGCTCTTAACCACTACGCCACTGCTGCTCCCCGGCTAGAAGGGGGATACCTCAGTGGGGTATAATGCCATAGGCTCTGCCCACCAAAGCAGCCATTTTCTCCAGGGCACTCTGGAGATTGGTTGTAATTCTGAGATGTCTCCAGGCCCCACCTGGAGACTGACAACCTCTCTGGTACTTGGCACATTTTTTCCTCATCCTTGCGCACCAGCCCTCAGCTGCATGTCTCAGCATCGGCGAGTCTTGAAGGCGTGCCCTGTGGAATGTGGTTTTGGGCAAATGTCATGAGTCACAGATTTGGCTTTCTCTAATTTCCTGCAGAGTGGAGGGATTGTTTCTTCTTTAGATTTGTGAGCACGCTACGGAGCGGCCGGGGGGGGGGGGGGCGATGTTTGAACGTCAACACGTTCCACGTTTAATATTTTGTCTTCTCTTTGTCTTGCCTGTTGTCTTCCCCGGCAGTTCTTCGAGAGCCAGGAGTGTGAACGGATAACCTATTTCCGGAACGCCCTCTGGCTTCACGTCAACCAGCTCTCTCAGCAGTGTGTCAAGAACGATGAAGTAAGGAGCGCGGTTTTAAGCTCTGAGTGTTTTTCCAACCTCTTGAAACTCAAGTTGCCAACTTTTCTACTTTGAAGAAGAAGAAGAAGAGTTTGGATTTATATCCCCCATTTCTCTCCTGCAGGAGTCTCAAAGGGGCTGACAATCTCCTTGCCCTTCCCCCCTCACAACAAACACCCTGTGAGGTAGGTGGGGCTGAGAGAGCTCCGAGAAGCTGTGACTAGCCCAAGGTCACCCAGCTGGCGTGTGTGGGAGTGTACAGGCTAATCTGAATTCCCCAGATAAGCCTCCACAGCTCAAGCGGCAGAGCTGGGAATCAAACCCAGTTCCTCCAGATTAGATACATGAGCTCTTAACCTCCTACGCCACTGCTGCTCCTAAGGAGGAGGAGGAGGAGTTTGGATTTATATCCCCCCTTTCTCTCCTGCAGGAGACTCAAAGGGGCTGACAATCTCCTTGCCCTTCCCCCCTCACAACAAACACCCTGTGAGGTAGGTGGGGCTGAGAGCTCCGAGAAGCTGTGACTAGCCCAAGGTCACCCAGCTGGCGTGTGTTGGAGTGCACAGGCTAATCTGAATTCCCCAGATAATCCTCCACAGCGCAGGCGGCAGAGCGCGGAATCAAACCCGGTTCCTCCAGATTAGATACATGAGCTCTTAACCTCCTACACCACTGCTGCTCCTAAGGAGGAGGAGGAGGAGGAGGAGTTTGGATTTATATCCCCCCTTTCTCTCCTGCAGGAGACTCAAAGGGGCTTACAATCTCCTTGCCCTTCCCCCCTCACAACAAACACCCTGTGAGGTAGGTGGGGCTGAGAGAGCTCCGAAGAACTGTGACTAGCCCAAGGTCACCCAGCTGGCGTGTGTGGGAGTGTACAGGCTAATCTGAATTCCCCAGATGAGCCTCCACAGCCCAAGTGGCAGAGCTGGGAATCAAACCCGGTTCCTCCAGATTAGAATGCACCTGCTCTTAACCACTATGCCACTGCTGCTCCTCTTTTTTTGCCTCTTTTTTTACTGGCAGGTAGCCCCATCCACAAGCTGGGCAGCTGGCTGCGGCCCCATGGTCGGGCCCGGCTGCTGCCCTCAAAGTGACTTCCTGGCAGCATGGGGAGGGTGGAAAAGTTAAACAGCCTCCCTGTTGCTGAGGAGCCTCAATGGACTGCAATGGACTTATGCCCGCTAAAAGGCTGGCTTAACTTCCACCTGCAGCCTGCTGGCCTAATGTGATCCAGCGTGGTGTAGTGGTTAAGAGCAGGTGCGCTCTAGGTGGGATCCAGCAGGTTCTCACCAGTTCCCGAGAGGGGGTTACTAATTATTTGTGTGTGCTGAGAGGGGGTTATTAATTGGGTCTGCTTTTCTGTTAGAAATTCCATGAGGTCCAAAAATCATAAAGTCCTGTTGTTTCCTATGTGGCTGGTTAGCGTAGGTAGAAAACGGGATCATTCTCCCTGTTGGGCTGTTTGAAAAACATGTTTTAGAAATATGGTAAAGTTCCTTGTTTAAGGAAAGTATCCTTCTTTTGATTTCTACAAACAAAATGAAGTATTTGAAAGTATTCAGTATTTGACAGGCAGTCAATTAGAGGAGAAGTAGTTGTTTCTGTTGGCAGTAGATGATAGGACTTGCTATAATGAGTTTAAATTATGGACAGAAAGATACCAGCTGGAAATTAGGAACTTTTTTTTAAAGTAAGAGTTTTTTACAGTAGCAGAGAAATTATTAATGCCCCGCCCACGGAATGCCCGGCCACGCCCCTATTGGGCCCCGCCCAGCCCCACTGGTGCTACTACACTGTTTGAATCCCACCACCATGGGGAACCTGTTACTAAAATTTTTGGATCCCACCACTGGATTTGCCCCAGCCCCCACTTTGGATGGGGCCCCTAACTTCTGGGCCTTTCAAAACCATTAGGTTTCAGTGGGTGAACATGCAGAAAAGTTTTTATTTCTATCCAAAAAAACCCTAGAAAAAAACCAAAGAAAACTTTTAAAAACTGCATTAAGTACAAAACAATAATATAACAGCACCAGTGCTTCTAAGGACGTAGCATTTGGTTTGACCCAAGGAAACTCCTTAATGATGTGTCTTACAAAAAAAAATACAGAACACCTTGACTGCAGGTTTCTATTCCCTTCGGGCTGGGAGGGCGGGCTAATTGGGTTTGCCAGGTTTCCTACATGGTGCTTATGGGAAGAATAGCACCTCGTGATCCAATTTCCACTCAGTTTTACTGAGCCTCCTTTTAAGTTGGTGGAATTACTTTGTTCTTTTCTTGCTATTAGAGAGTATTGTTTTTTTACAAAAAGTCCCTTGCACTTTACAGTGCTACGAGGAAGTCCGGAAGAGCCTAGAAATGTGCAGCATCGAAAAAGACATTCAGTGCTTCGTAAACATTCACAAAACAGGAACCTTCCCGCCAAGTAAGTGGAACAACGGCTGGGTGCCTGAAGCCCCAGTAAATAGGTGTCAAACTCGCGGCCCTCCAGATGTTATAGACTGCCGTTCCCATCATCCCCTGCCAGCATCATTCCCTGCCAGCATCATCCCCTGCCAGCATCATCCCCTGCCAGCATCATTCTGATGGTATCATCTAAGTTTGGTGATGTTATAGACTACCATTCCCATCATCCCCTGCCAGCATCATCCCCTGCCAGCATCTTTCTGATGGTATCATCTAAGTTTGGTGATGTTATAGACTACCATTCCCATCATCCCCTGCCAGCATCATCCCCCCTGCCAGCATCTTTCCTGATGATGGTATCATCTAAGATTTGGTGATGTTATAGACTACCATTCCCATCATCCCCTGCCAGCATCATCCCCTGCCAGCATCTTTCTGATGGTATCATCTAAGTTTGGTGATGTTATAGACTACCATTCCCATCATCCCCTGCCAGCATCATCCCCTGCCAGCATCTTTCTGATGGTATCATCTAAGTTTGGTGATGTTATAGACTACCATTCCCATCATCCCCTGCCAGCATCATCCCCTGCCAGCATCTTTCTGATGGTATCATCTAAGTTTGGTGAAGTTAGGTCTGAGTTTGGTATCATCTGAGTTTAGTGAAGTTATGTACTACAGCATCATGCTGGCAGGGGATGATGGGAACTGTAGTACATAACTTCACCAAACTCAGATGATACCAAACTCAGACCTAACTTCACCAAACTCAGATGATACCATCAGAACAGTCTCCAAGTGATACCCTGAAATGTTGGTGCCACTAGCTCTAAAAATGCACCCCTGCAGGCCGAAATGCAAAAAACACCAAAAATACCCCCCAAAGCCAGAATATTTTGCATTCGGATTTGTTCATATTTGGGCAGGACATATTTGGGCAATTTTTGTCCGAATATGCCCGAATTCGCCAAGATTTGGGCCGAATTTGGGATTTGTTTCATCTGAATTCTCCAACCCTAGCAATAAATACCTTTTGAGTTCTGGGCATAACCAACCTTGGATGTTGCTGCGACTTTTTTTTCATTCAGACTTATTTTTTACTCGTCCCCTTTTTATTGTTGGCAGCTCCCGTGACCTATGAGAATTATTACAACACCCAGAAGAATTCAGGCTCTGGAAGAAATCAAGCCCCGGCATCAGGAATGGGGAGGTGAGAACAAAGGGACCAACCTAGAATCCCCATCCCCCCCACCCCACATAGGTCTTTGATGCATTTAGTTCCAGCCTGCTCCGGCATAGCCATCTCGCCACGGCTTCCAGACACTGAACCAAAATATTTGACTGTCCCTATATCAACAGAAAAAGCTGGGTGTCATTAGCATATTGAAGGCAACCCAGCCCAAACTCTGAACCAGCTGTGCTGGGGGGGTCGGGTCACATATGTGATAGGCACAGGGCAAAGGCCCTGTCCACAGAGCAAAAGCTCTGGCCCGTTACAAAAATAACCATCCAATCACCAGCCAGCCTTTGGAGAACCCAGCTGCTGATTGGGTGCCTGGAAACAACTAAGGCCCGCTGTTCCCTCTTGGAGGAGTTTTAATGCTGGATGCCATCCGTATTTTAATTGGTGATAGAAACTGAATGCTGCTTTTAAATTTGTATATGTTTTATATATCCACTTGTCCTGTCACTGGTGTAAACCACCCTGAGCCCTTTGGGGGAGGACGGTATAGAAGTGGAACAATAAATAAATAAATAAATAAATAAATAAATAAATAAATAAATAAATAAATAAATAAATAAATAAATAAATAAATAAATAAATAAATAAATAAATAAATAAATAAATAAATAAAAAGCTTCTTCAGTGTTCAGAGATTTAGTGTTTTCTTTCAATTCTGCACAGAAGAGGGAACTCTCCTCTGTTAGCAACAGGGAGGAGGTTCAAGGGGCTGTTGCTTGCGTAACATAATTTATACCCTCTTACAAACATCCCTCCTTGTCTTCTGACCATTGGTTTGAGTCAAGATGACGTACAGACCTGGTCATCTCATCCCACCTTTTACCACACCTTGCCCATTCCCATGTTTGGTGAAACTTAAGTCAAAAACACCTTGCGTAAGAGGTTTCTATAACAACTACTGGTTTCTATTTTACCTTTATCTGTATTTGTGAGCTTCTGCTTGATGGGGCCCTGTTTTCCCAAACCACCTGAAAAACTTAGTGTCAGGCTGCCCCATGAGTTTCGTTTCTTCCAACTAAAGTAAACTTCTGAAGTGCTTGGTGCCCAGTGAATTACTCTCTTATAACTTTATTTATTTATTTATTTATTTATTTATTTATTCATTCATTCATTCATTCATTCATTCATTTATTTATTGTTTCAGCTTTTATACCGCCCCATCCCCGGGGGGCTCTGGGCGGTGTACAACATACGATATAAATAAAAGTTATTAAAATCTTTAAAACAGCGATAACAACAACAATAGTAATAATACTAGGGCGCCCGACCAACCCTACTTTAAAATTCTCCCCAGAAGAGAGAGGGAGGAGGGCGGCGAGTCATAATAGATGGTGGCCTAGATGAAAAGGCCGACTGGGGGGCACCATTTCAGCGGCTGGTCCCTCCAAAGGCCCGGCGGAACAACTCCGTTTTACAGGCCCTGCGGAACTCGTTAAGGTCCCGCAGGGCCCGAACAGCCGGAGGGAGGGTGTTCCACCAGGCCGGGGCCAGAGCCGTAAAGGCCCTGGCCCGCGTGGAGGCCAGCCGCATCATTGAGGGGCCAGGGACCACTAATAAATTGGCCTCCACCGAACGGAGAGGCCGTGCAGGGACATATGGGGTGATGCGGTCTCGAAGATACGAGGGTCCCAGGCCGCGTAAGGCCTTGAAGGTCAACACCAGCACCTTGAAGATGATCCGGAACTCCACCGGGAGCCAATGATTAAATACAATGGCTTAGAGCAGCAGTGGCAAAGAGCTTGTGTATCTAATCTAGAGGAACCGGGTTTGATTCCCCACTCTGCCGCCTGAGCTGTGGAGGCTTATCTGGGGAATTCAGATTAGCCTGTACACTCCCACACACGCCAGCTGGGTGACCTTGGGCTAGTCACAGCTTCTCGGAGCTCTCTCAGCCCCACCTATCTCAGGGTGTTTGTTGTGATGAGGGAAGGGCAAGGAGATTGTAAGCCCCTTTGAGTCTCCTGCAGGAGAGAAAGGGGGGATATAAATCCAAACTCTTCCTCTTCCTCTTCCTTCCTCTTCCTCTTCCTCTTCTTCTTCCTCTTCTTCTCCTTCTCCTTCTTCTTCCAACGTCATAAACTATATGTCCATATCATATGGATGTTAAATTATATAGGGGAGAGGATTACCCCCTGCAGCACCCCACAACTAATGGGACCCCCGGAGCATATTCCGGCCTCTGTGTTGGGCAAACTTCTGCTGACTTGAAGATGACCCTTTTGTGACCCTTTCTTTTTAATATACGTCACGACAAGATAGTTCAGCACTGAGGTAGAGGAAGAAGAAGAAGGGTTTGGATTTATACCCCGCCTTTCTGTCCTGGAAGGATTCTCAAGGCAGGTTACCAACTCCTTCCCCTTCCTCTCCCCACAACAAGCACCTTGTGAGATAGGCGGGGCTGAGAGAGTTCTGAGAGAACTGTGACAGGGCCAAGGTCATCAGGAAGGCTAAATGTGGAGGAGTGGGGAAACAAAGCCAGTTCATCTTCTAAGAGTCCGCCGCTCACGTGAAGGAGTGGGCGAATCAAACCCAAAGTATCCAAATTAGAGTCCACTTGCTCTTAACCACTACATCATGCTGGCTTTGTTTGGGAAGCACCTTGTACATGCTAAGGTGCTTTATAAATGCCGTGTATTATTAAGATCATCTTCTCTTTGCAGGAGGCCACAGTTACCAGTACCATCCAGCGGGTCAGGTAAGTTGGCAACGTGTCCTCTGAAATGTCCTGCGTCCCAAATCTATCAAGTACTGTTCAGCTTTGGCAGATCCAGGAGTGGAAATTCCTGGAGAATTCGGGTGTGGAGCCTGGGGAGGGGCGGGGCTTGGGGAGGGGCGGGGCCTCAATGGGGTATGATGTCATAGAGTCCACTTTCCAAAGTCGCCCTTTTCTCCCAGGGAACCGCTTTCTGTAATCTGGATGCGGCCCCTGAGATTTTGCTGTGATATTGGCTTTCTGCTCCCCTCGTTTTCTGTATGACCCTTTCTGCTTTTGTAACCTCCATCTGTGGGTTCTGTGGGGCAGAACTTGGAATGAGTTTGCAACAACAAAATTTTAAAAAACAAAATGGTTTACTTTCTTAACATATAACATCAAACATCAACATTTAACATCACACTTCAAGGTCCAGGTTTCACTTCAGGTCCTTCTAGTTCCAGTCTTCTGATATTGCCAAGTCCAATTCTTCTTTGCAAGTGGGTTGGCTCCTGAAGACTCCAAGGGCTTGGTGAACAGGATTCAACAGGATGAAGGTTTCCAGGAGAACTCTCACCCATTACAAACATAAAAACCCTGAAACAATAAACTCCAACATTTACAAAATAGCAAAAAATAAACAACTACCTTCCCACTAGTTCCCAACAACATTACAGTTACCTTAAGGTGTTAAGGGCTTATACAAACCAAGGTCCGAGTCTGGTAGCCTTGTCTCCTCCAAACTACATGAGCTCTGCAGCCTTCTGCTGCTTTGAGTCTCCACCCCTTTCTGGGTCAACCCATTCTGAGCATGGGGGTTACACTTTCATTGGATTTTTTTAAAAAAATTTTTTATAGAAACAGAAACACTAGATGTAATTTATTTATTTTTATTTATTTGTTTATTTGTTAGATTTATAGGCTGCCTCACCCCCAAAGGGCTCAAGGCGGTTCACAATATAGCTGTTCTCAGTGACAGCATATAAGTACAAAAATATAACTTAACCCCATTAAAAACCTGATAGCAGCAATTACTGTAAATAAATACAAATTAAGAACAACAGAAGTAGTGATGCAGTAATGATGAAGTAGTTTGTTGCATTCTTGAAGCAACATAAGTTGGACCAAACCAGTGGTCCATCTAGAAG
Source organism: Sphaerodactylus townsendi (assembly GCF_021028975.2). Lineage (NCBI taxonomy): Eukaryota > Metazoa > Chordata > Lepidosauria > Squamata > Sphaerodactylidae > Sphaerodactylus > Sphaerodactylus townsendi. The sequence goes on along the minus strand of NC_059431.1, from coordinate 10,096,198 downwards.
ACGACGACTTTGGATTTGGATTTATATCCACTTTTATCTCTTGTAAGGAGACTCAAGGTGACTTACAAGCTCTTTTCCCTTCCTCTCCCCACAACCAGTGGTGTAGCTACCACGGGGCTGGGTGGGGACAGGTGTCATGAGCGGATGCCATTGCGGTCACGTGTGGGGTGGAAAATTGCCCCCACACCCCTCCTCCTCCTCCCATCGCCACCAGGGCTAGCAGAGGCTGCTGCAGGGCACCTCTGCCCAGCCCCACCAGGGCTGGCAGAGGCCTGCCGAGTCCTGCCCTACCAGACCAATGCAACCAGCTAACGTAAGTGGCGGGCGGTGGCACATGGGGGGTGGGTGGAAAACTTGGAATCTGCCCGCAGGCTCCATTTTCTGCAGCTACGCCCCTGCCTACAACAAACACCTTGTGAAGTAGATGGGGCTGAGACAGCCCAAGGTCACCCAGCAGGAGTGAAGTAGTGTGGAAATACATCTGGTTCACCAGATAAGCTTCTGCCACTCAGGTAGAGGAGTGGGGAATCAAACCCGGTTCTACAGATTAGAATCCACCTGCTTTTAACCACTACACCATGCTGGCTCCATCTTTACCAACATGCTGTCTCACACAGGTGACACCTATTTATTTTGAGGGGCCAACTGCAAGGCATGGAGCTGAGAACTTCCCCGAATGTTGCCTCCTAGCACCAGGATTCAGAGGCATTCAGAGGTTTTCCTTTAGTTACCGTGGCTAGTGGCTGCTGAGAGATCTTTCCTCCATGAACTGCAGTACGTTGGCTGTCTGAAGGGGAGGTTAGGCAGAGAGAAAGTGACAGTCAAAAGTACATAGATAGGCCCCTTTGCCCTCCCTTCCTTAACCCTCACCCCTTACCCTTACCCTTACCCTCACCAAAACCATCACCCTGAACATCACCCTCGCCCTCAAACTCACCCTCACACTAATACCAACCCTAACCCCCTCAACCTCACCCCCAGTACCCGTACCCCTACCCCTTACCCTAACCCTAATCCTAAATCAACTCTAACCCTATCCCTAACCTTAACCTTAACCTTAACCCTAACACTAACCCTCACCCACACCCTGACCTATAACCCTAACCCTATCTGTACTTTTACGTCTACTCTAACTCTACACAAAACCCTAACGCTAACCTTAACCCTAACTCCAATTGTACCCCTACCCCTACATCTGCCCCTACACCTAATCCTACCCCTACCCCTACCCTACCCATAACCCTAACATTAAAACTTACACTAACTTTTACTTTAACCTACCCCTAAGCCTAACTGTACCCCTACCCTACCCCTAAACTTAGCCCTACCCCAACCCTAACCTTATTTAAATCCTAACCTTAACTGTAACCCTTATGGTAACTGTAGTGCTACCCGTATAAGTACCTCTACCCATACCTGGAAAAAAAAGGTGCTGGGCCTCCTCCCTCCCTCCCTCCCTCCCTCCCTTAACCCTAACCCTAATTCTTACTATATGGTATGTGGGAAGCAATCAGATGCTGGACCCCCTCCCCCCTTAACTCTAACCCTAATTCTTACCATAGGTGTGTGGGGGAAAACTAGATACTGGGCCCCCTCCCTCCCTCCCTCCCTTAACTCTAACCCTAATTCTTACCATAGGGTGTGTGGAAAAATGTCATCTCAATGCATGGCAGCTGTGAAAAAGGCAAACTCTATGCTGGGGATCATTAGGAAAGGAATTGAGAATAAAACTGCAAAGATTGTCATGCCCTTATATAAAGCAGTGGTGCGACCTCACTTGGAGTACTGTGTTCAGTTCTGGTCGCCACATCTCAAAAAGGATATCGAAGAGATAGAGAAAGTGCAGAGAAGGGCAACGAGGATGATTGAGGGACTGGAGCACCTTCCTTATGAGGAGAGGCTGCAGCGTTTGGGACTCTTTAGTTTGAAGAGGAGACGTCTGAGGGGGGGATATGATTGAAGTCTATAAAATTATGCATGGGGTAGAAAATGTTGACAGAGAGAAATTTTTCTCTCTTTCTCACAATACTAGAACCAGGGGGCATTCATTGAAAATACTAAAGCGGGCGGGGTGGCGGGGTGGGGAGAGAATTAGGACTGAGCCTTCAGGGAGGGCGGTATATAAATGTAATAAATAAATAAATAAATAAATAAATAAATAAATAAATAAATGGAAACATTTTTTCACTCAATGTGTGATTGGTGTTTGGAATATGCTGCCACAGGAGGTGGTGATGGCCACTAACTTGGATAGCTTTAAAAAGGGCATGGACAGATTTATGGAGGAGAAGTCGATCTATGGCTACCAATCTTGATCCTCCTTGATCTGAAATTGCAAATGCCTTAGCAGACCAGGTGCTCGGGAGCAGCAGCAGCAGCAGCAGAAGGCCATTGCTTTCACGTCCTGCAGGTGAGCTCCCAAAGGCACCCGGTGGGCCACTGCAAGTAGCAGAGTGCTGGAGTAGATGGACTCTGGTCTCTAATCCAGCAGGCTCTTTCTTATGTTCTTATGTTCGTAACAACTGGTTCACCAAACTGGACAAAAATTTAGGTACAGGTTCTGGTGAACCAGTGTGAACCGGCTGAGTCCCACAACTGATTGTACCCCACTGAGGTACCTGTCACCCCTAGGTTTCCCAACGTGGAATTGGCATCCCTACCTCCACCAACACTGTCGGTGGCCCGGGTGGACTTGGCAACCAGAGTTTTATAATGCTGCAAATTCTGTCTGCGACCAGCAATTTTCCTTGAACTACTTTTTGCCAGGAATTCTGGCACGAGGATTCACGACAATACCGTTTTAAGTTCAGAATACGGTTAACCTTCTTGCCTTTCCCAATATAAATTTACTGTGACCTGTTCTTCGCAGGAGACCCTGAATACTCTACGGTGGATGGATACAGTTTAATACAACATCACTAGCATGGAAAGAGTAAGTTTTTCTTTCCTAGAAGAGATTAGATCGGGGAGTTATTTCCTGTCACTCAACAATGTTCACGGCTTGAAGCAGGGGGAGGGAAATTCCACTCCTTTGAAAGTGTGTGGTGCCAACATTTTGAAACTGCGTAGTAAACCTGACGTTGCAAATGCTGAGGAAGTGCCTCACATGGGACGCTCTTGCAACATCTGGAAAATGAATCTTGTGTCCATACATTCCGAGGGCAGGAAAGGATCTTTCTGCAGAGTACAGTGGAGCTACCCGTAGTAGACAAGGAAGTCTAGTAGTCCGCTTACCCTCAGCAGCCTGCCACATTCTTGGAGCAAGACACTTCACAAAAGATGTTCTTTCCACGGGAAGGTTTTACTTGATAGTGGCACTATACAAACACTATGCAAAGTTTTAAAGCTACACAGGAGTACCGCAGGGAGCGCTGCTATCCCCGCTATTATTTAACATCTATATGCGACCACTTGCTCAGTTGGTGCGGAGCTTTGGGCTGATCTGTCATCAATATGCTGATGACACTCAGCTCATTCTGTTGATGGAGGGGGGAGCGGTTGCCGCCCCTGCGGCTCTCCAGCATTGTTTGGAGGCGGTAGCTGGTTGGTTGCAGCAGAGCAGGTTGCAACTGAATCCATCGAAGACGGAGATCCCTCTGGCTGAACCGCGGGGGGTGAGGTTAGGGATTTCCAGCCGCCCGGTGTGGGAGAGGAGATACTCATTAGGCGCCGACCCCCCCTCTGTTCGCAGTCTGGGGGTCCACCTGGATGCGTCTCTCTCAATGGAGACCCAGGTGGCCCATACAACCAGGACTGCATTTTTCCATCTTCGCCAGGCCCGGCGGTTGGCTCCCTTCCTCTCCCAAGTGGATCTGGCCACTGGCAGTCCATGCAGCGGTCACCTCCAGGCTACGGACTATTGTAACTTCGCTGTCACGCCCGGCCTTCCCTTGCGTTTGATTAGGAAGTTAAAACTGGTCCAACATGCGGCAGCTTCGGCTGCTCACAGGAAGCCTTCAGAGAACACATCCAGCCTGTGTTGCGACAGCTGCATTGGCTCCCCGTTGAATTCCGAATCATCTTCAAGGTGTGGGTTTTGTGCTTTGGGCTTTTCGCGGCCTGGGACCCTCGTTGCAACCGGGGACCGCATCACCCCATATGTCCCAACTTCGGCCTCTGCGCTCTGCAGAGGCCAGCTTACTGGTGGCCCCTGGCCCCTCTATGATCGCGACTGTAGCCTCCACACGGGCCAGGACCTTTCTGACACTGGCCCCGGCCTGGTGGAACACCCTTCCTCCAGCTGTCCAGACCCCTGCAGATCTGGGTGAGTTCCGCGGGGCCTGTAAGACTGTGTTGTTCCACCGGGCCTTTGGAGTGTCCAGCTGCTGACATGGTGCCCCCTTGCACCCTGCCCCTGGGGCGGTTGCATCGAGAGATCCCTCTCGTATTGAGGGGTCCTGCCATCCCCAGCGATGAGGGTAGGTTTTAAGTGGGGGTGGGACGCCTTTTATCTCTAGGGGGAAGTATTTGATATTAGGTATCGGGCGCCACCTATACCTATACTTGTGCTTTTACTCATTTCACATTTTAAATGTTAATGTGTAGTTAGTTTCGCTGCTTTTATAAGTTTTAGTTTATTTATGATATTTTATGATTGTATCCATTATATGTTGTGCGCCGCCCAGAGCCCTTCGGGGACGGGGCGGGATAGAAATTTGAAACATAAATAAATAAATAAAATAAATAAGTAAGAAGACTTAATATACATACAGAGTTCTATACACTGCCCTTATAAGGTTCAAGCTAGCACTTTGCCCAGCAGTAGTCTTCCATAGGAACAGTGCCACAGTCTCTTGCACCAATCACAAGTTGCTCTAGACAATGCTGGCAGGGGCTGATGGGAATTGTAGTCCATGAACATCTGGAGTGCCATAGGTTTGCCACTACGGCTCTAGACTCTCTTTTTTTCCACATACCGTGTTTCCCCGAAAACAAGACAGTGTATTTTATTAATTTTTGCTCCCAAAGATGCGCTATGTCTTATTTTCAGGGGATGACTTATTTTTCTGTGTTCTGTTTGTCGGGCATGCTTCCAAACAAAAACTTTGCCACGTCGTACTTTCGGGGGATGCCTTATATTTTGCACTTCAGCAAAACCTCTACTACGTCTTATTTTCAGGGGATGTCTTATATTCGGGGAAACAGGGTACCATAACAGGATCTGCTTGGGTTGTCGACCTGGGGAGTTCAGATTCGTCAGTGAAACAGGATATTCCCTCCTGCTTTTTTTGGCTATGAGTCTTAACTTCTGAGTGTCTACAGTAGAAACGGTGTTGCCAACTCTGGGCTTCGTGAAGTCTGTCCTCCAAAGCAGCCATTTTCTTCAGGGAAACTGCTGAGAAAATGCTTGCTTAGAATGGCCTCTATGGCATCGTAACCTGCTTGATAGGGTTGGCAATTCCAGGTGGGGAAATTCCCGGAGCTGTGGGGATCGAACATGGGAAGAGACCTGTTCTGTTCCCCAAGCAAACTAAAATCAGGTGCCTTGCATTTGGCCAGAACGGAGTGTAAGACCCACAGACAAATAAGCAACAGTTCAAAAACGGTTTAATAGTTCTGAAAGTTTAGGACTCTGACTCCTCCCATGAAGTCAGTGTATGGACCCGGGGGGGAGGGGTGTGGGGGCGATTTTCCTCCTCCCACATAACTAAATGGCCACAGCCCGAGGACATTTGACCCCATATGTCCCCCTGGGTGGTATGCCCCTGGAGTGGGGTAGTTATGATATTCCTGCATTGTGCAGGGGGTTGGACTAGAAGACCTTTGACGCCCCTTCCAGTTCTATATTTCTATGTTATTTTTTTTCTTCCCTAGATCTGAAGCCTTTTTGTCTAACTGTACCTCCGTGAGGGAAGAAAAAAAAAGCAAAGAGTGATCCAGATGATGTTATCGAAACCTGAGGTTTCCTCCCCAAAAAGTGACTTCTCTTCGGCTGGACTTATTCTCCGTCTCACAACCATAACGAGGCGCTTTCCACACAAGGAAGAAGATACACAGAAGAGTGATTTTTAAAAGAACTACCACAAAATGCCACCAGAAACTATGAATTTTAATTTTTTTAAAAAGCAAAGTTCTGCAGGGGGGGAGTCTCTTTGTGCAATTGTCAGTGTACGGCCTCTGGAATGCCAAATCTGGATGGGGAAGTTCCAGGCTCAAATCCATACCTGGCTGTGGACCTGAGTAAACGGCCTCCAGAGAATTCCTATGTCTAGCTTACCTCACAGGTCGCTGTGAGCAGTGGTGGGATCCAAAAAATTTAGTAACAGGTTCCCATGGTGGTGGGATCCAAACTGTGGCGTAGCGCCAATGGGGCTGGGCGGGGCACGATGGGGGCGTGGCCGGGTATTACGGGGCGGGGCATTCCGGGGCGGGGCTGTGGCAAGGATGCAGCCGCTGCGCCGGTCATTGGGCGGGAAACAAATGCACGCAGGCGCAGGCTGCCACGCCCGCCGGTGCACCTCCTGCTAGATTGCTTCGAGTTCTGCGCGCTACTGCTGAGAGGAGGGGCGTAACGAAGGCAAAAATCACGTGGCAAAATCACCAATTAGTCACCCCCTCTCGGCACACACAAATGATTAGTAACCTACTCTCGGGAACCTGTGAGAACCGGCTGGATCCCACCTCTGGCTGTGAGGATAAAAAGAAATACCCCTTACACATGTGTATTGCCCTGAGCTCTTTGAAGGAAATGCAGAATATAACCAGGGCAACTACAGATGCTGGAGCAGAGGTAGGGGATTTTTTTGGCCCCAGTACTGAGAACAAAATGCGACATCTACCTAGGAATGTAGTTCCCACCAGGTCGTTTACAGCCTGGAAGGGAACACAGGCAGGCCTGTTCTCCAGCTTGCTCAGTTTGCTAAAGGAAGTGTGAGGGGGGGCCACAGGGAGGAGCGGCGCAGGGGGAAGGGGTCGGGGTCGAATTTTCTGCCCCCCACGTGACCCAAAGCCGTGCGCCCAGTGCGTGGCACACCCCCTGTCCCCTGGTAGCTCCGCCTCTGAGCCATGCCCCCCTCTGGCATTTCAAGCACCTAAATATTGAAAGGAGGGGCACACACTAAAAATTAGAAAAGGAGCTGGAAAGGGGCAAAAGAAAGACCCCGTCTCATCCCTTGGTCTCATTTTCCTCTTTAGGTGTTCGGTTTGTTTGTATGATTCTGTGTAAAAGGTGAAAAAAAGCAATGGATTTGCTTTCCTAATGGAGATGTTCGATAAAATGTGAATGAAGTCTGTAAAACTTTTATTAGGAGGCAGTGATACTCTGCACACATATTTTAAATAAATCAAATTGCATCGGTTCGTTCTGTCCTCATTCCCAGCTCCTTCTGAGCATCCATTTCTCGTTCCTACAGCAATGTGTTCTTCTCTTCCTCTTTGCAATGGAGGAAGTCAAGGTTGCTTCAGTGGCTGCATGAAATCTATCCTCCAATGGGAGATTTGTAAACATGGGCACCGGGGAGCGGGAGGGGGGGAATAGTGGCAAAAGGTGCAATCAAAAGCCATTGCTTCTTATGGAAGCCTCACATGTATGTAAACAGTGGTGGGATCCAAAATTTTTAGTAACAGGTTCCCATGGTGGTGGGATACAAACTGTGGCGTAGCGTCAATGGGACTGGGCGGGGCACGATGGGGGCGTGGCTGGGCATTCCGGGGGCGGGACATTCCTGGGTAGGGCTGTGGCAAGGACACAGCCACTGCGCCGGTCCTTGGGCGGGAAACAAATGCACGCAGGCGCAGGCTGCCACGCACGCCGGTGCACCTCCTGCTAGACTGCTTCAAGTTCTGCGCGCCACTGCTGAGAGGAGGGGCGTAACTAAGGCAAAAATCACGTGGCAAAATCACCAATTAGTAACCCCCTCTCGGCACACACAAATAATTAGTAACCTACTCTCGGGAACCTGTGAGAACCTGCTGGATCCCACCTCTGTATGTAAGGTAAGGAAGCGAAGTGTCGTCTCTAGCAGATGAGATGACTTCGCAGCCTCTTATGCTTTTGGGGATAGACGCCCCTCCCCACACTGGGGCAATAAAATTAAACAGGAGTCTTTTGGTACTATTATAGAATCATAGACTTGGAGGAGACCCCAAGGGGTATCAAGTCCAACCCCCTGAAATGCAGGAACACACAATCAAAGCACTCCTGACAGATGGCCATCCGGCCTCTCTTGAAAAACTTCCAAAGTAGGAGACTCCATTACACTCAGAGGTAGTGTATTCCACTGTCAAACAGCCCTTACAGTCAGGAAGTTTTTCCTGATTTTAGGTGGAATCTCTTCCTTCCTCTTGAACCCATTCCTCCTGGTCCTGGTCTCTGGAGCAGCAGAAAACAAGCTGGTTCCCTCACCAACCTGACATCCCTTCAAATATCTAAACATGGCCATCACGTCACCTCTTAACCTTCTATACAGACTAAACATCCCCACCTCTCCTCGTAGGGCATGGATTCTAGACCTGGAGATTGGCAACCTCATGCATTAACTACCCTCCGTCGCCTTTACCTTTCGCTATGGGTAATTTCCCAGCACTGCCGTTCCCATACTGGCCACCAGAGGGCGCTGCTGGACTTTCGCGTTTTAACCCTCCTCGCTTGCCGTCGTCCCCTTCCCGCACTGGCTTGGGATTGGCTGAGGAGGCAGGCGGAAAGAGCTCAGTCATGTGACCCACTGTGCATCTGTTAGAAGTGAAAACAACCGCCGCAGGAAGAGGGGCGGGATGGCGGAGGCGGTGAAGCCCCGGAGCGGCGCGAAGAGTGGCCGGGGCAGAGCCAAGGTAACCGCGGGGAGCCCTAGGAAGGCTCGACCGGGACAACCACCACCGCCCTGCCTGCCTGGGTTGCCGATCCCCTGGAGGAAAAGTGCTCTGTCCCTTTAAGAGAGGGATGTCATGTACGCAGGGGGTGGTGCTTACCAAAAACTTCACCTGCCTGCACCTGAGGACTCTATTAAATGAGCAGGTTATTTTTCTCCAGACCAGTTGGCAACCCTGTTAACCTGGGCCACCATTAGCCTCTTACCTGGTAGAGGTTGCAAAGGCAGGACTTTCCCTTGGAAGCTCAAAGATGGGCTGACTTGAGGAACCCCTTGCCACAAGATGGAGGGATTCCTTCCTCCCCTCCTCCCCTTTAGTTCCTGAAGGGGACTGGATAGACCTGTGCAAGATGTGTTTTGTGTGGAACTCATCGTTTCCAGGTGTGGTGATTAGAGTTGCCAATCTCCAGTTGGAGGCTGGAGATCTCCTGGGATGACAGCAGGTTCCCAAGCAATGGAGACAAGTTTTCCTGGAGAAAATCGCTGCTGCTTTGGAAGGTGGACTCTCTATGACGTTATGCCCCACTGAAATTTCTCCCACATCTTTCTCTCCTCAAGCTCCACCCCCAGAATATCCAAGTATTTTCCAACCCAGAGCTGGCAGCCCTAATTGGTGATGTTATCCAGATTGAGTTTGTTTTCAGAGGTGTTTAGCCCAACTCAGAGGAAGAATTAATCAGTTGAATACAATATTCTTGTTTGGAAGTAATAATACTCTGAATTCCAGGGCGGCTCCATTTGTTTGTTGTGGTTAGTAATTGGGGATAGATAATAAACCTAATCCCTATGTAAAGCACTCTTAAGCAGGTAGTCATCACTGCGTCATATGATTAATTATGCCTGGTGGAAGTGCTTCCTTTTACTAGTATTTTGAGTGCGGGGAAAAAAGTACCCTGTATCTACTTTCTCCACCTTATGCAGATTTTAACACACATTTAATTCACCTCCATGTTTTTTCTCTGAAGAGAAATCCTCAGACTGTGTGGTGTCATGCCAGATTAGTATTTTGGGAGACCTGCGTTCGAATCCCCACTTGTGCTGTGGAGGCTTGCAGCGTGGCCCTGGGCTGGTCACACTGTTTCAACCTAACCCGCAACACTGGGTCGTTGTGAGGATTGAATGACAAATGAACACTTTGTGTATACCCCACCCTTTCCCAGCAAATGGGGCTCAGAATGGCTTACAGTAAGAATTATAAAATATAAAATAATAATAATAATAATATAAACAAATATGAGCTGGATTTAAATCCATAAATTGTAAAACAACCACCCCCTCCCCCCAATATACAGTTTTCATGGCTGGCGCCGCTTTGGTCCCCTTTTGGTGAGAAAAGTAGGGTACAAATAAATAAAATGAAATTTCTTGTATGAAAGGTAAAGAGGGTGAACACACAAACTTGGCATGTACCTGGTGCTGTTTGTTTATTCATTTTAAATAATGTTTACTCTGTTTTTCTGACATAGGGTCACCTAGGCTGTTAACAACTTAAAGCACGCAGATCAAAGTCTCACCTAAAAAGCCATTCTGAACAACACATAAATGTATCGTTAAACGGTTTAAACTCAGAGCTCAAAATAAAACAACAATTAGCAGCTAGATAGGATGGGAGGAACGTCAAGCAAAATGAAAAAGTGCTAGGATTGTGCGTTGTATGCAAGTAAGTGCTCACTGTCTCCATTACCGAGCGAAGGGAGGGACTTTGTAATGATAACTAAATGACGCCCCAGACTCAGAGGCGGTCTACCCTAGATTTTGACGTGTTTTTCTTTGAATCTAGGAGCTCAGGTAACTTTTCATCCTTCAGGGTTTCATATTCGAAGGAGCACATTTTCTCATTACTGATACTCTTAACTTCTCTTAATTCTGTAACCGAACAACAAAACTGCATTTGTTGGAACGTTACAGGCCGTACAGGAGGTCAAGAAATGGAATGACGTACATTAAAGTTAACAGATAAACAAGCAATAGCTGGAACATCGTGTTCTTTTTTTGTGTCATGCTGCGGAACGTAATTTAGATGCCAAATGATGAGTGACAATCATTGGGAGTCTTTCTTATAAAATGACTGTCAAAAATATTATGTGTCACAATGCAATTTCTGTGTATGATGGGGATGCGTCATCTCGAATGCGTTGAGTTTTCGAATCCGAGCGGAGGGAGGATAGTTGATTTCTTTGTCACCTGCTGTGTCAACACACAGCATGACACAAAAATAAATGCACATGAAGTTCTTGTTGCTTATAGTTAACTTTGATTGGGATTGCAACTGGTTTCCAGGTGGCAATGATCACTATTCATGGACAAAATGACTGCTTTGGAAGGTGGATTCTAAGGCAGTGATGGCGAACCTTTTTGAGACCGAGTGCCCAAATTGTAACCCAAAACCCACTTATTTATCGCAAAGTGCCAACGCGGCACTTTAACCTGAATACTGAGGTTTTAGTTTAGAAAAAAATGGTTGGCTCCGAGGCGCGCGTTACTCGGAAGTAAGCTTGGTGGTAGTTGGTGGCTTTGCTTTGAAGCAACTGTGCAACTCTTCGAACAGGTGAATCATGACCTAGGAGGGTTTACTCAGAAGCAAGCCCCATTGCCAGCAACTGAGCTTACTCTCAGGTAAAGGATCGCGCTTTAGTTCTTCCCATGAAAATCAGTGGGGTTTAACACATGATGAACTCTGTGAGCACGTGCCCACAGAGAGGGCTCTGAGTGCCACCTCTGGCACCCGTGTCATAGGTTCGCCACCACTGTTCTAAGGTGTTATACCCCTCTGAAGCCTCTCCACTCTCGAAACCCCACCCTCCCCAGGCTGTAACCCCCAAACTTCCAGGAATGTCCCAACCCAGAGTTGGCAACCCAACATTATCTGTCTTCACTTCCAGAAGTCTGTCTCTGCAGTAATGAGAACTAGCATCTCCTCTTTCATTAAAGAAAAGAAAGCTTTTTTATTTAGGAACCAGATTATGTCATTCTAAAGTAAACATTAAATTGGCAGGTTGATACGTGAAAGATTATTCTTCTGGGATTTTCCTTATCGCAGTTTAAACGAGGGGGGGGGGATCAAGCCTTTCTGCGTTCTTTCTGGAGAGAGCGTGATACGAGACGTTAGTTAACTTCAGTTCTTTGGGATAATGTGACTCTCACATGGTGTTTGTTTTGACTCTGGGCTCGCGTTCAAAGTTTCACAATGCATTCCTTGCAGAATTACTCCGTCTAAGCCCACTGAAATGAATGCGTTTACACTAGAGTAACTCTCTGTAGGATTGCACTGTTAGTTCCTCCTTTTAAAAAGAAAGCTTTCATTACTTGGCGGAGTTCTCCGTGAAGAAAAGCCAAGCGGTTCTGTAGAGTAGGTTGGAGTTGCATATTTGAACAGGCCAGCTTGTTTTCCATGTATTAAGATCCAGTTAAATGTGCTCAGAACGTGTAGCATTGTGGGCTGCTGTTGTACTTCTTGTGGTTGTTTAGATGTTGTACAACAGCACCATTTTCACCCAGCCTCAATACTGTCTCTTAAGTTATCTTGCAAACCTGCAAATATTAAGACCTTCAAATGGGAAAATCTGATGTGTCTTCACATCAGTGGCGGAGCAGCAGTGGCGTAGGAGGTTAAGAGCTCGTGTATCTAATCTGGAGGAACCGGGCTTGATTCCCAGCTCTGCCGCTTGAGCTGTGGAGGCTTATCTGAGGAATTCAGATTAGCCTGTACACTCCCACACACCCCAGCTGGGTGACCTTGGGCTAGTCACAGCTTCTCGGAGCTCTCTCAGCCCCACCTACCTCACAGGGTGTTTGTTGTGAGGGGGGAAGGGAAAGGAGGTTGTAAGCCCCTTTGAGTCTCCTACAGGAGAGAAAGGGGGGATATAAATCCAAACTCTTCTTCTTCTTCATTATGCAAGTTATGACTGTTTAGATGAATGCTGTTACAGAACTGGGGTGTTGTGTAGTTTTCGGGCTGTATGGCTGTGTTCTAATAGCATTTTCTCCTGACGTTTTGCCTGCATCTGTGGCTGGCATCTTCAGAGGATGCCAGCCACAGATGCAGACGAAACACCAGGAGAAAATGCAACTAGAACATGGCTATACAGCTCGGAAACCACACAGCCCCCCAGTGATTCCTGCCGTGAAAGTCTTCGCCAATACATTGTTACAGAACTCTTTGTAGACCTGCCAAAGCTACTGTAGAACATTTTGCTGTCCTGACTGACCATGATATCTTGTGATTTTAATTTCATGGACCAAGGGGGATAGAAAATGTATTTTTGGACAACATTGTTGCCTGGTCACTCGAAGGGAAAATCTCATTTGTTCCAGTTGACTAGATAAGAAACTATTTTCAAACCTGCTCTTAAGCACTTTGGTTTCATGTTTTAAAAAAGAAACAGTGGATCTTAATTTTTTGAACTAGAAGGCAATAAGGGGCTTATGAGGTAGGGGTGGGCAGATATCTAGGTGAGACATCAGTTAGCTCGGGACAAAGAAGTAGAATTTGGGAAGGCCTGCTTTGATCTTATGTGGTTGGTGAGCTGGTTTCAGCTTTTCCATGTTAAGACGTGTATTGATTATCAGAAGCAGCTGATCATGTGAAAATACATGCAGAAGATTCAGTTAGGGGTTGATCATTTGGTGTATCAAACATGATCAGCCATTGGAATGATAAGCCTTTAAAGCTTTAATTCAGTCAGAACTGTGCCACACGGAGAGAATCTTATACCATTTACGGCACCCAAACTTGGTTAACTGCTGTTTTTGTTTATTTCCTTCATGGCCACCTGTGATGGAAAATAGTTAGCTGAACTACGTATTAGCTAGAAACATGTGATATTATGCAACCAGTATTATTAGGAAGCTGAAGTATGTGAACATGGAGTTTACAGACTTCATCTCAAAAAGGCGCGTGCCATGGAAGATGCTATCGCTACAGTAAAGGGAAGTTACATATGACTGTGAAAAGCATCTTTGCCTTTTGATCTCCTGGAAGGAGGACAGGAAGCCATACAAAGGTGCCAGGATGAAACTTCAAAGGCCTAAGTTACCTCGTGGCCTGAACAGAGTTTTCCTGAGAAGGGGAAAACAAAGGGTTCTGGAATTCCATCTTGAGACGTGGTCAGAGAAGCATCTCTGGGCCATGAGTTCCCGGGATGGGGGCAAAGAACCAAAAGGAACGTAACCAGCTGAGCGATCTAACACATTTATGTTTTATTTCTTTGTTTTGAACTTTTACAATAAATCCTTGAACAATCAGCTGGTCTGGAGTCATTAGGAGGGGAAAAGGACCCGAGACCGAGGTGGGATAAGAGTGGCTCTCCCAAGCTTAATCTCAGCCTCAGTCGTCATACCACATTTCTCACTGAAACTCAGCAGATATACACAGTGTAAGCCGAATCCAGTCAACAGGATGGGACATCCAATAAGTAAAATAGTAACTTGTACCCTGTGTAGCCAGCATGGTGCTAGTAGTTAAGAGCATGGAGAAACGAGTTTGATTGCCCACTTCTCCACATGAGCAGCAGACTTTTATCTGTTGAACTGTATTTGTTTCTCTACCCCTCCACATGAAGCCCTGCTGGGTGACCTTGGGCTAGTCACAGTTCTCTCCGAACTCTCTCATCCCCACCTACCTCACAAAGTGTCTGTTGTGGGGAGAGGAAGGGAAAGAAATTTGTAAGCCTCCTTGAGTCTCCCTACAGGAAAGAAAGGTGGGGTGTAAATCCAAACTCTTCTTCTTCATCAGTTACAGTAAGATTTCATTCTTAGCTTGGTCACGGAGTCCCACTGAAATTAACAGGGCTTCTTAGGGTAAACCTGTATGTCTGTCCATACAGCAGTGGCATAGGAGGTTAAGAGCTCGTATATCTAATCTGGAGGAACCGGGTTTGATTCCCCGCTCTGCCGCCTGAGCTGTGGAGGCTTATCTGGGGAATTCAGATTAGCCTGTGCACTCCCACACACGCCAGTTGGGTGACCTTGGGCTAGTCACAGCTTCTCAGAGCTCTCTCAGCCCCACCTACCTCACAGGGTGTTTGTTGTGAGGGGGGAAGGGCAAGGAGATTGTCAGCCCCTTTGAGTCTCCTGCAGGAGAGAAAGGGGGGATTTAAATCCAAAACTCCTCCTTCTCCTCTCCTCCTCCTCCTCCTCCTTCTTCATGTATACCTGATAGATCTGCAGACTGAACTCTCGCACTAACCATTTTTAATTTGGGCAGTGTTGTCACTGGAGTGCAAAGCGTGGCAACTGGGATTGCTCAAGTCTTAACATCGCTTTTCCCCTCTTCTTTCCGCTAGGAGAAAAAGAAAAAACGCGAAGAGCCGAAAGCTGAGGCTGGGGCCTTCCTCTCCAGTGCGGCTCCATCGCAAGGTAGATCGTCCCCGTCTGCCTGTGCCCAGGAGGAATGCCTTACGCAGGTCCGGCTCCAGAAGGAAACCAGTGAGAGGGAACCTGCGAACGAAATGTGCGATGTCCCGTCGAGTGCGTCAGCCCTGGTAAAGGAAGGCTCCCCAGGCGGTACTCAAACAAAGCTTCCGGCACAGATGGAAGAATCTGGAGTAAAGGCTTTGGAGGAGGAGAAGGAGGAGGAGGTGGTTGTAGAGGAATCAACCGCTCCTCTAAATCTTCCTGCAGCATCCCTTGGGGAAATAACAGGGAGCCCTCTTCCTTGCACTACTTTACCCGTTAGATCCGAACAGGAACAAGAAGTAGCGGACTTGCAAAACCCTCTTGTTAAAAACCCTGTGGCCCGTTCTTCAGAAGAAGCTCTCGCCGCCGCCTTGACCCCGAACAAAGAAGTCAGGGGACCAATTGGGGCCTCCCAGGGTTTCTACCCCAATCTAGCGTTAGAGCTGTCCCGCGAGCGACCTCCGGTGCTGGCCCTCAAACCCCAGCTCCCGAAAGGGAGGCTGTACCCGGTGATTCCGGCGGAACCGGAGCTGGCGCCTTTTACCCGAGAGCAGCTGAAGCTCTTTGAGCCTTGCTCCTGGCTGGAGAACGTCGATTCCTACGCGGAGGAGTTTGAGGGCGTCGCCCACCAGGACCGCCACGAGTTTTACGAGCTGCTGTTGAACTACTGGCGCTGCCGCAAGCAGCTGCTGCTGGCCGAGGCGAAGCTGCAGGCGACGTCCTCGGATTGCTGGAGCATCAGAGAGCGCCTCTGGACCTTCAACAACGAGCAGCAGTCCGCTCAGGTGGAGTAACGGAAATGGCTTTCTAAGAGCCTGTTGTGATTTTGTCGTCGGATGGGAGGGGTGTGTGTCTAAAGCAGACCTGGGCATTATACGGCCCGGGGGCCACATCCGGCCCGCCGGATGACCCTGACTGGCCCGTATGACAGACCTGGCCCTGGCCTAAGAGGACCTGTTTAGAACCGCGCTGCTCATTCTTCCGCTAACCCTCCCCCTTCCCCCCTCACCTTGCCACTGCACCGGAAAGGGCCTCTGAGAAAGGCCACTCCCCTCGTGCAGTGGCTTCTGGGGCGTTCCCCTCCTTTGAAAGCCCCGCAGAAGCTGGTTGCCTTGGCTGCCGGCTTCTGCGGGGCTTTCAAAAGCGCCTGCCCCCCCCCCCCACCTTGCTGGGGAGCGAGGCGCCTTTGAAAGCCCCGCAGAAGCCAGTTGCCTTGGTTGCCGGCTTCTGCGGGGCTTTCAAAAGCGCCAGTCGATGAAAAAAGTAGGTCAAGGGACTTAAGTCTCCCCACTTGCTTGATGGTCATAGTGGACAACTATGCAGGTAGGTTAAGCCTGTGATTCTTCATGCCAAATAGTGTTGTATGCAGAACTGTTGCCACTGATTCCAAGTTGATCTGTGCACCTGTCTGTCACTTATCAGCCCCTATTATGCAGAACTGAGTTCAGCCTTTTGGCCCGGCCCTCCACAATATTTTCTGTTTCTTATGCGGCCCCATGGAAAAAATAATTGCCCACCTCTGGTCTAAAGGGATGGGTGGCTGTTAGAATCTGTGAATAGTAGAGCCGGTGGTTAAGAGCAGTGGCTCTCCTCTGGAGAATGAAGGTTTGATTCCCCGTTCCTCCACTTGAGTGGCAGACTCTTATCTGGTGAATCAAATTTGTTCCCCACTCCTACATTCCTGCTGGGTGACCTTGGGCTAGTCACAGTTCTTTGGAACTCTCTCAGCCCCACCTACCTCACAAGGTGTCTGTTGTGGGGAGAGGAAGGGAAAGGAGCTTATAAGCCACCTTGAGGCTTCTTACAGGAGAGAAAGGTGGCTCATAAAACCTAACTCCTTCTCCTCCTCCTTTTGCAACTATTACTATTGGGAGCAAATGGTTCTCAAGAGAACTAAGACCTGGGGTGCAGGGGGTCAGGGTTAGGATTACGCTTAGCCGCTTCCCTGTTGCCCCTCCCCTTTGACCTGTTGTGGTTCCTAGTGGATTTGGCCTAGCAGCCTACCTTTCCAGGCTGTTGTTGGTGTTTTCCCTTTCACTTGGTTATGTCTTTCCTTTCCCCTGGAGCCAGTGTCCCAGGGAATGCACTTGGTTTTGGGGATGCATGGGTTCAGGGTTAGGATTAGGGTTGGATGGACTAAGACCACCAGAGCAGCTGTCCTTTCTGCTTACAAAGCAATTGACAAAGTCCTTAAAAAATGAATCTGACCGCTTTGAATTGGGACTGAAAATCCCTAATGGTAATTTGAGAACAAAAGATATCAAGGGGTTGGAAACAGGAAGCTGAATGTCGAAAGTTAGGGAGGAAAATTGGCCCAGGTAAGCAAGGATAGCTGGATCTCATCAGAGCTCTGAAGCTAAATAGGATCAGCCCTTGTCAGTATTTTGGCTAGTCAGAACTCTCTCAGCCCCACCTACCTCCCAAGGTGTCTGTTGTGGGGAGAGGAAGGGAAAGGAGCTTGTAAGCCACCTTGAGTCTCCTTAGAGGAGAGAAAGGTGGGGTATAGATCCAAACTCCTCCTCCTCCTGTTCATAGTAACATCATTGGGCTGGGTGTAACGGCCTTACATTTGTCCCAAATGATAAGGGTAAATCCTAGAGCCAGCGTGGTGTCGTGGTTAAGAGCAGTTGGACTCTAATCTAATCTGGAGAACCAGGTTTGATTCCCTACTCTTCCATCTGAGCGGCAGACTCTTATCTGGTGAACCGGATGTGTTTTAGCACTCCTACATTCCTGCTGCGTGACCTTGGGCTGGTCACAGTTCTTTGGAACTCTCTCATCCCCACCTCCCTCACCAGGTGTCTGTTGTGGGGAGAGGAAGGGAAAGGAGCTTATAGGCCGCCTTGAGTCTCCTTACAGGAGAGAAAGGTGGGGGTATAAATCCAAACTCTTCTTCTTCTTCTGCGTTGAAAACCTTTGCTCAGATTGGGAAACCGCTTCTGCCCTTGCAGGGGGTCTGTGCTGACCAATGCAAAGTCTCCGGCCACCACCGTTACCAGACCGTCGAGCTGAACACGGGCGCCTTGGGGGAGCTGAAGCGGCTTTTCGAAGAGCAAGCGGAGCACGTGCATCAGACGCTGGCCCTGCACCTGTACACCTCCGTGCTGTCCCGCCTGCAGGTGGAGTCTTACATCTACGGGCTGCTCTCGAGCTCCGCCCTGCTGAGGTCTGCCGGAATACAGCAGCAAGAGCCAGGTGTGTTTCCTGTTTGGGTTTCTGCTTCAGGTGGGAGGGGGTCATGCCTCATTGTCGGGTGTAACGAAAGGCTACTTATATATAAGTTCTGCTTTCTGCGCTGCCACCAATAATATTTTTCCCTCTATATAGCCCACTCAATACTGATTTCCCCCAGACACCACCCTTTGCGGGGAACACCCAGACACTGACAGACAAATAATAAAGATTGGAGAGGTTTTTATAATGAACAAAAACTGAAACTTTTATTTGCGGTTTAACAGAGGCTTCTCCGGTAACTTTGAGAGGTTTAACGCTTGTTGATTTCAGAATAAGTTTGTCTGAAGATGTTACTTCAGATTCATATGCACACCGACACACGCAGGTGTCTCTTAAGGGAAGATTTAGCTTTGAACTAATAAATTCCCTTACGCACGCAGACACTATTCCTCACTGCTCCAATACCCACTGATCACACCCAAACACACAGTCCAAGCCCAGGAGATTCTGGCACGCTTGGCCTCCCTCTCTCCCACTAGTCCTAATATGGCTTCACTGCCTCTGGACTGGCTTCTCCCAGACTGGTGATTCTGGTGATACACCCAGGGGCAAGGCAGACTAGATAGGTCTGGGCAGTTTTAAAACCGCCAAGCTCCTGAAGGGCACGTCAATCTGCACCCAGTCAGGGCCTCCTCTCTCTGTCAAGCATACACCGCTTAGACAGGGACTGGACTTCTGTCAGCCAACTCTGCTGAGACAGAATCCTTTTCTTCCAGAGCTGACAGACTCCTCTCTGCCAGACTCTGCTCTGCTCTCTCTCCGACTCCTATCAGCACTCAACTCTCCTCTCAGTGCTGTAAGCCCACTGGCTCCCCCTAGCTCTTGCCAAACGTTACTGGACCTTTTTCAGCCAATCAGGTCGGTTCTCTCCTTGTGGAGCCTTTTTTTCTTTTTCTGGCTGTTGCTAAGGCCTTCTCCCTTTGGCCTGCTGTACACCAGCCCTTCAGGGTGGGGCAAGTTCGTTACATCGGGACACAAAATGCTGTACGTTCGGCGTAACAGAATTCTGGACAAAACTCCAGGGAATGTGTACAAATGATGCAAAATCGAGCTATTTGGTGTGGGGAAGCTGCTTCTGACTTATGAATTACTTATGAATTTATGAATTACTGTCCTCCAAAATGTCCTTCTAGAGGCAGCGTGATGTAGTGGTTAAGAGCAGGTGGCTTCTCATCTGGAGAACCGGGTTTGATTCCCCACTCCTCCACCTGAGTGGCAGAGGCTTATCTGGTGAACCAGATGTGTTTCTGCCCTCCTACATTCCTGCTGGGTGACCTTGGGCTAGTCATAGTTCTCTCCGAGCAGCAGTGGCGTAGGAGGTTAAGAGCTCGTGTATCTAATCTGGAGGAACCGGGTTTGATTCTCCGCTCTGCCGCCTGAGCTGTGGAGGCTTATCTGGGGAATTCAGATTAGCCTGTACACTCCCACACACGCCAGCTGGGTGACCTTGGGCTGGTCACAGCTTCTCGGAGCTCTCTCAGCCCCACCTACCTCACAGGGTGTGTGTTGTGAGGGGGGAAGGGCAAGGAAATTGTAAGCCCCTTTGAGTCTCCTACAGGAGAGAAAGGGGGGATATAAATCCAAACTCTTCTTCTTCCGAACTCTCTCAGCCCCACCTGTCTCACAAGGTGTCTGTTGTGGGGAGAGGAAGGGAAAGGATTTTTGTAAGCCACATTGAGTCTCCTTACAGGAGAGAAAGGTGGGGTATAAATCCAAACTCCTCCTCCTCCTCCTCTTCCTCCTCTTCCTCTTCTTCCTCTTCTTGCCACTTAAGGTGCTTTTCAGTTCCATTGTGCATCCATGAAAAACAGGCATTTCTTAAGACACAAGTGTCTTCTTTCAGACTGCCCAGCTGACAGGGGCTGATGGGAATCGTAGTCCATGAACATCTGGAGTTTGACACTCCTGTCTTAGGGGTTTGAATCTCATGTGGGGCTTCCCGGCCCAAGTTTCACCCTTCCCTCTCTGACCTCCCTAATTCTTTGTTCTCTTTTACAGCTCTGAAACAGCCGGAAAACAGCTCCGGAGACTTTGGTCCCTTGAAAGAATGCATCAGCGTTCTCTTCAGTTTTACCCGCAGAGTTGTCGAAGATCTGCAGTTCCAGAGTGACATTCTCTCATGGCTCCAGAGGCTGGTGAGGAAATCAGTATACTGTGTGTGTTTGTGGGGTGGGGGCACAGGGGCTTGGGGGGGAGGGTCTGCCACAGATGACCACTGTTTCAGGCACCCTGGCTGAAGAATTTGGATTTATATCCTACGTTTTTTTCCTGTAAGGAGACTCAAGGTGGCTTCCAAGCTCCTTTCCCTTCCTCTCCCCACAAGAAGAAGAAGAAGAGTTTGGATTTATATCCCCCCTTTCTCTCCTGCAGGAGACTCAAAGGGGCTTACAATCTCCTTGCCCTTCCCCCCCTCACAACAAACACCCTGTGAGGTAGGTGGGGCTGAGAGAGCTCCGAGAAGCTGTGACTAGCCCAAGGTCACCCAGCTGGCATTTGTGGGAGTGTACAGGCTAATCTGAATTCCCCAGATAAGCCTCCACAGCTCAGGCGGCAGAGCTGGGAATCAAACCCGGTTCCTCCAGATCAGAGCGCACCTGCTCTTAGCCACTACGCCACTGCATAGTCTCAGGAGTGTGTGTTAGTCCCTGCAAATAAAACAACCATGAAAAAACCCGGTTCCTCCAGATTAGATACACGAGCTCTTAACTTCCTATACCTTGTGAGATAGGTGGGGCTGAGAGAGTCCTGAGAGAACTGTGACCAGCCCAAGGTCACCCAGCAGGAATGGAGGAGTGCGGAAACACATCTGGTTCACCAGATAAGCCTCTGCCTCTCAGGTGGAGGAGTGGGGAATCAAATCTGATTCTTCAGATTAGAGTGTGCGTTTTGTTAGCTCTTTGGTCCCTTGCTCTACATGGGAGTTGTAGAGCGTTTCCCCCATCAACCCCAACAGAAATGCCTCAGGTATTTTTTCAATTGTTATTTTCAGAATCTTTTGCATTTATTTTAAAATTATATCCCAAAACAATGTTGCCTGTTTCCATGTCCACCTGTGAAGTGTTTTGAAACCGTTCACCCTAGTGGCTTGGTCATATTTTCCTACTTCGCCACCTTTCACGCTGCCTTCCTTTGCTCCAGGTTTCGGTTTTGCAAAGGGTCGGCTCCCCCGGAGATCACCTCTTCCTCTTGAACCACATCCTTCGATGCCCGGCAGGTGTCAGCGGATGGGCCGTCCCCTTCATTCAGGTGAGAGCCTTTAAATTTGTCCTCTTATGAGACCTAGTTTTCACCAAGGTGGTGGCTCTGGGCTGTACCACTTCAGGCTTGCCAGTGGGGCATAGAAGAAGAGGAGGAAGAGGAGGAGGAGGAAGAGGAAGAGGATGAAGAGGAGTAGGAAGAGGAGTAGGAGTAGGAGTTTGGATTTATATCCCCCCTTTCTCTCCTGCAGGAGACTCAAAGGGGCTTACAATCTCCTTGCCCTTCCCCCCTCACAACAAACACCCTGCGAGGTGGGTGGGGCTGAGAGAGTTCCGAAAAGCTGTGACTAGCCCAAGGTCACCCAGCTGGCATGTGTGGGAGTGGACAGGCTAAGCTGAATTCCCCAGATAACCCTCCGCAACTCAAGTGGCAGATCTGGGGATCAAACCCGGTTCCTCCAGATCAGAGTGCGCCTGCTCTTAGCCACTGCGCCACTGCCTAGTCTCAGGAGTGTGTGTTAGTCCCTGCAAATAAAACAACTATGAAAAAATGTGCACACAGGGAACTTGATGTTAGGGAGAAGGGTCAGAGCGTAGCGTAGCCTTTCACTGGACGTGCTAGTTTTCTAAGTGGGGGGATTTCGGTTTTGTGTGGAAACCGCCCGTCTGAACTGAACCAACCCAGTTTTGGGTTTACCGCTTCTTTCGGAGCCAGGCTTGAGTTTGAAGTAGCAGAGTGGATTGTAGCCCTCGTTCCACATGAAACTCCCCCTCTGATGTGGCGTGGCTTGTATGGTTCGGATGTGCAGCCGGGTATCTAGCTGGCCTTTCAACTAGGTGGGCCTTCGGTAGAGATGAAAATGGGAGTTCATTGTGAGTGCTCGCCAGAGGGGCTGGCTGCTTAAAATAGCACTGTGTGTATGCCGCACTTGGTTCCAGATCCTTTTGCTTCTAGCAAAATAGTGCATCTCTTTCCTTCTCCCACGCTAAGGTTCCCAACACTGCCTTGCCAAACGACAGGAGATTTAGTGGATAATGTCTGGGGAGGACTGAGTTTGGAGAGGATGTATCATCACTTCTGGGTAATGTTCTAGGCTGCCTCCCCTAGTCTCTATGGCCTTCCCCATAGAATTTCAGTATGTGGGGTCCGTTATGAGGGGGGATATGATTGAAGTCTATAAAATTATGCATGGGATAGAAAATGTTGACAAAGAGAAATTTTTCTCTCTTTCTCACAATACTAGAACCAGGGGGCATTCATTGAAAATGCTGGGGGGAAGAATTAGGACTAATAAAAGGAAACACTTCTTCACACAACGTGTGATTGGTGTTTGGAATATGCTGCCACAGGAAGTGGTGATGGCCACAAACCTGGATAGCTTTAAAAGGGGCTTGGACAGATTTATGGAGAAGTTGATCTATGGCTACCAATCTTGATCCTCCTTGATCTCAGATTGCAAATGCCTTAGCAGACCAGGTGCTCGGGAGCAGCAGCAGAAGGCCATTGCTTTCACATTCTGCATGTGAGCTCCCAAAGGCACCTGGTGGGCCACTACGAGTAGCAGAGTGCTGGACTAGATGGACTCTGGTCTGATCCAGCTGGCTTGTCTTATGTTTTTTCTCCTCTTCCCCCCTCCCCCCCCCCGAGAGGCCTTTCTCACTTAGCAATTGCTGCAGTACTTTTTCAATAAACCACATTTTATCTTTCTTATTCAGTGGTTGTTACTGATTTAACTTGCCTTATTAATGTGAATCTGAACTTTGCAGCTTTCAGGGCTTTATACAGAGGTTGCAAATTCTTAAACTGAGACTGCAGACTGCATTGAGATCTGGGCGAGCCACTGTGTATTTATACATTTCTTATCTTAAGCATCTGCAGGGCACCGCTTGAGCCATTTATGATACTGATAAAAGGGTCCCAAAGTTCAGCTTCACATTCAGGGGAAAGAAGTACAGGATTTAGTCAACCCAGGGAGGTAACATTTCAGACCACGTGGGGAAGGCAGCATAATTGAATGCTATCTCTCGTTGACCACTGCCTGCACATGGAAAGCTTAGTTCATCAAGGAGAAAGGGGTATAGGTTTGGGTGTTGTGGGCTTTCCAGGCTGTGTGGCCATGGTCTGGTAGATCTTGTTCCTAACGTCTCGCCTGCATCTGTGACTGGCATCTTCAGAGGTGTGTCACAGAGAGAAGCATGCTACACGCTGTGTCCAGTGAGAAGGGAATGTTTAGTGGGGTATATATTGTCCATCTATGATATAAATGTGCTACGTACAAAACAATATAAGATACACAAAAATGCGTGGCACATGGGCGCCGGCTCAAGCAATTTATATTACCTATTAGTTACTTGTAAAGTATGCCAAATTGTTGGCTATTAGACTTATCAAACTATTATATCACAGAGACAGAGAGAGAGAGAGACAGACACAGATAGACAGACAGACAGACACACAGACAGAGACAGAGACAGACAGACAGACAGACACAGACAGACACACATATATACATACACACACACACACACACACACATATATATCCACTTTTCAATCCAATTCATGCAACACAATTTATTACAAGACAACCTTCTCTCCAGTCCATAATCATGTATTTGTTAAACCAACAATGTCCATGATCCTGTATATATTATTGCATCAATGTCATCTGCTGTGACTGCAGTGAAAGTTCATAACAATTAATGAAAATCCTGGATCGGTGCCTTGAACTACTTAGAAATACCGTCCCAATTCAAGGGCAGTCAAACTTCTCATCATTTACAGTTGTATGTATGTCAATCCGCTCCGTTATACTTCCCAAACGCTTCACGCTGATTACCGTGTTTTCGTTTGCCTTTTTCAAGGGAAGTGTTAATGAACTTGATAAGGAACCCTCAACAGGTGATTCCGTACATAACAATCCTTATATCAACTTCTTATCCCCATGAATGAAGGTTTCTACAACATAAATGATATACAGATGAAGGAAGTCATGTTGCAAAGAATATTTACATTCATTACATTGCATATTAACTTATAATATTATTGTATACATTTCTATATCCAGTCAATTAATTCTATATACAATATCTTTTTTCATACGTGTGTGTGTGTGTGTGTGTATGTATGTATGTGTGTGTGTGTATATACACACACACACACACACACACACACACACACACACACACACACACGGTTCCTTTTATTGCTGCTAATCAGTTTTGTGTTATTTTTAAGCTGTTTTTATCATTGTTGTTCACCGCCCTGAGCCCCTAGGGGGAGGGCGGTTTAGAAATCAATCAATCAATCAATCAATCAATCAATCAATCAATCAATCAATCAATCAATCAATCAATCAATCAATCAATCAATCAATCAATCAATTCTTGTTCACTTTCAGATTCGGGTCCTGGGTAATCCATCGGGGGTCTTCCATTTTATGCAGTCCCTGGCGTTGCTGATGTCGCCTGCCAAGTAAGTATGAAGGAGAGAAATCGGGGCAAGAAGCAGCAGAAATGTTGGGTTGTTTCCTACCAGTTTTTCCCTCTCTCTGGTCCCTTCCGTAGAATGCAGAATAATGCACATTCAGTCCACTTTCACAATTGTTTGAAAGTGGGTTTTGCTATTCTGCAGAGTAAAATCCAGCTGCAAAGTGCATTGAAAGTGGATTGAAAGTGCATTATTTTTTATGTGCCCGAGGGGGCCTCTGTCTTTTCCAGTTTCCCTTCCTCACTGCTAGCAATTGTAGTGATGGGAATTGTAGTCCATAACATCTGGAGTGCCAAAGGTTCACCACCACTGCCCTATGAGGAGAGACTTAGGGATCTGGGGATGGTTATTTTGGTGAAGAGAAGGTTAAGAAGTGACATGATAGCCATGTTTAGATATTTGAAGGGATGTCATGTTGGTGGGGGAGCAAGCTTGTTTTCTGCAGCTCCAGAGACTAGGACCAGGAGTCTTGGGTTCAAGGTGCAGGAAAAGAGATTCCACCTGAACATCCAGAAAAACCTCCTGACAGTCAGGACTGTTCAACTGTGGAATGTACTGGAGTGTGGTGGAGTCTCCTTTGGAGGTTTTTAAACAGGCTGGATGTCCTTTGGAGGTTTTTAAACAGGCTGGATGGCCAATCTGACTGGAGTGCTTTGATTATGTATTCCTGCATTGCAGGGGGTTGGACTTGATGGCCCTTGGAGCCTCTTCCAACTCTATGATTCTATGATCCAGTAAACAGTGGTGTAGGATTTGGATTGTAGAAATCTGGAACCAGCCAGTAATCTGAAAACAGAACTGGAACCCATTTTATTCCCTTGCAGAGGTCGAGCGGAATTCATGTGCCACATGAAGCCGTGCGAACGACAGACTTCCACATCATCTGCGCCGGAATCTGGAAATTGGACTCTAGTGGATGAAGGAGGAGAAGAGGTATTTCTAAACATGACTTTGATCCGAGGAAGTCTAGTGACCTCTCCTGAGGAAACTAGATTCTCCCTGTTTATTTTTATCCTTTAATGAGGTCAGAACTGGGTACAGGGTGCCTCCGTTTGGTCCTCACAGCAACCTTTTGAGGTAGGCTAAAGTTGAGAGGGAATGACGGGCCCAAATTGCGTTTTGTGGCTGAGAGGGGGCTGGAACTCAAATCTGGCCGCCCTAGTCCATTATTTCCTAACTATCATATCAGTCTGGCTGTCTATATTCAGCAGACTTGTAGCAGACTTGTAGAGAGCCTAGCCTTATATTGATTGGGATTCTTGTGGCCATTCTAATACTGGCTAATAAAAGCCATGATTGGGCAAGGTTAAATTATTGAAGCTGCTGCTGAAGCAGTCTTGGAACTATGAAACAGGAAGAAAAGCCCGATTGTCCCGCCTTAAAATGTCTCGGTTGGAAACATCCACTTTCTTTGAGGAATTCGTTACAGGATTGTTCCCAGTGATAATGTCCTCTTATATGAAGCATATGTTCACAGTGGAATCTGTTCACACCTTGATACCTTGCTCACTTACCTTTGAAGCATTGCCTGCTACTGGACTTACCTATCTTTCCTGTGGTATTTGCGCTTGTCAATTTCAACCTGTCCTTGTTTGCTGTTCGTTTGCTGTTGCTTTGTTTGACTTGTGCTGTTGTGCTTTAGTATATTGATAGACGGAGCTATCTGAGACATTTAAGGAAAGAACAACTGAATGGAAAACTCCTGGTGTCCTTTTACCGCTGTGCTATAGAGAGTGTCTTAACCTCCTGCATCTGTGTATGGTTCTCCAGTTGCACAGTGGCAGATAGGAAGGCGCTCCAAAGGGTGATCATTACTGCACAGAGGATTATCGGCTGCCCTCTCCCCTCCTTGGAAGAACACTATAATTCCCGAAGCCTAAAGAAAGCCCAAAATATTCTGAGAGACCCGTCTCATCCAGCGCACTCTCTTTTTGAACTGTTACCAACCGGCAGACGATACAGGTCTATCAAAACTAGGACAAAGAGGCTTAGAGACAGCTTCTACTCTAGAGCTGTGGCTATGCTAAACTCCGTGCCTTCGTGTTGATGTGTTTGGGGCTGTGTAGGGATGGGTGGAGGAAGGGGAAAGTGAGGATGGGGTATGAGTCTGAAATTGTGTGCATCGAGGAATGCTGCTGTAAATTTCGTTGTGCGTGCACAATGACAATAAAATGCTTATGCTTATAGATGTTGTTCCTCCTGACTCCTCAATATATGTTTCTGATGCAGGAGCCTTTTGTGTGGTTGGTTTTTGTGTAATTTGTCTTGCCGTAAAGCCAAGCGTTGTTTCCATCAGCCGGCTTGCAGGGGCTTCTTTAGAAGAAGAGCTGGTTTTTATACTCCGGCTTTTCGTCAGGACTCTCAAAGCAGCTCATAGGCTCCATCCCTTCCCCTCTCCGCAACAGATGCCTTGAGAGGCTCGTGGGGCTGAGGAAGTTTGGCGAGAACTCACCCAGCAGGCTTCATGTGGTGGAGCGGAGAATCAAATCCCCAGTAATCCCTCTTGTCCCTGACCGTTTTCTTATCTCGCTGGGCTCTGGAGTTGGTGGAAACAGCCCTGCAAGATTTGGAGTCGATTGGTACTGTGTGAGAATCCTGTTTTCCTTCCGTTGACTAAAAGTGAAGGAATTCATCACCTGCTGATTGGAAATGCTTACCCGTGGCCTATCAGCAAGAAGATCTGTGAAGGCGTGGCTGTTGGAAACTGCCCCCCCCCCCCCAAAAAAAAAAGAATATGATGGGGCCAAGGAACACAACACTTCTGGTGCTGTCCAAAGTAGAGTTATACCTTCTAAGCATTTTGACTTTGGTGGACTTAGGAGGGTGTGACTCGGATTGTCCCGTCACATTCTTATTGGAGAAGCCAGCTGTCCATCTGTCCTCCCTTCATCCTTTCTTGCTGATTTGTTTTCTCAGAAAGGGGGTATCCTCACTTGTGGCATCTCTCCTTCTAGGATGAAGACCCCGATACGAGCTGGGTCCTTCTTCTCGAAGACGACTTGATCGCCCTTCTGTCTCAGTTCCCCTTCCACGAGCTCTTCCAGCATATGCTCGGCTTTGACAGCAAAGGTGAAGCCTCTTCCGAGCGAATGTGTGTCTGGTAATAAGCAACTGATGTGGAAAAGTCAGCAGTAATAGTTGTATAATGTACTGTCGAAGGCTTTCACGGCCGGAATCACTGGGGTGCTGTGTGTGGTTTCTGGGCTGTATGGCCGTGTTCTAGCAGCATTCTCTCCTGGCGTTTCGCCTGCATCTGTGGCTGGCATCTTCAGAGGATCTTATAGTAGGAAAGCAAGTGGAGTATATGTGTTGAAAAACATTAGAGTCAAGACAGTGACTAATCAGCTTCACACAAACGTAGGATGACTATAGACAGTAAACAATCAAAGGGAACAAAGGCCAGGCTACTTCTATTCAGATGACCTCACCTATTGACCTTGCTATTTTCATTGTGGCATAGTGGGTAAGAACAGGTGCATTCTAATCTGGTTTGATTCCCCGCTCTGCCACCTGAGCTGTGGAGGCTTATCTGGGGAATTCAGATTAGCCTGTGCACTCCCACATACACCAGCTGCGTGACCTTGGGCTAGTCACAGCTTTTCGGAGCTCTCTAAGCCCCCCTACCTCACAGGGTGTTTGTTGTGAGGGGGGAAGGGCAAGGAGATTGTAAGCCCCTTTGAGTCTCCCACAGGAGAGAAAGGGGGGATATAAATCCAAACTCTTCTTCTTCATCATCATCATGCCCGATTCCTCTCTTCTCTGCAGTCCTGTCTCAGGTGTTTTTTGATCTATATGGGCTCACTCAACCTCAGCATAATGTAGAGGGGTGGCGTGTGTCGCAGCAGGGATGCTGATAAGGTTCAGGGTGTGAGATGTTAAGTTGGAAATGAAGGCGTCCTACAAAGGAGTTCACTTGACTAGTAGCATATGGGTTGGTACTGGTCCACAGGGACGGCATTTCTTCCTTGTTGATGGTTCCAGGTTTAATTACTGTTGACAACGCAACGTGTGATTGGTGTTTGGAATATGCTGCCACAGGAGGTGGTGATGGTCACTAACCTGGATAGCTTTAAAAAGGGCTTGGACAGATTTATGGAGGAGAAGTCGATCTATGGCTACCAATCTTGATCCTCCTTGATCTCAGATTGCAAATGCCTTAGCAGACCAGGTGCTCCGGAGCAGCAGCAGCAGAAGGCCATTGCTTTCACATCCTGCACGTGAGCTCCCAAAGGCACCTGGTGGGCCACTGCGAGTAGCAGAGAGCTGGACTAGATGGACTCTGGTCTGATCCAGCTGGCTTGTTCTTATGTTCTTATGTTCTAACCGGCCAGTTTGCTTCACTGTTCCATAGTGTACCTATGAGCGTGTTGTTGTTTTTTTATTGCCCAGGTGTTTATGCTCCTGAAAAAACAACACCGCACGAGATGATGAAGGTCTTTGCTTTCGCTAATTCGTTAGTGGAGCTTCTCGCCGTGGGGCTGGAAACGTTTAACCGGGCGCGGTACAGGCAGTTTGTGAAACGCATCGGCCGCCTCATCAGGTGAGGGGGTGTCTCATTTGCGGGAGGAACCTCTTTACACTTTACTCTGTTGGTGATATTTATTCAGAGGGAGGAGGCCCTGGTTTCCCGTCCTGACCCGATGAGCCCACCATATTCAAAATATTATTATAGGGTGGTATCACTAGATAGGCACAGTCAATCCACTTTTACACACAAAAGGCTAATTCACTTCTGCCAAGACAATGACGATTTTCAAATCTTTATAATGTAATATGCATGCGGAAATGCTTCGCTAAATCAGTCACCAAAATAAATAAATCATTCAGACTTTCAAGGCACTACCTGTGTACAGTACGAAGAAATCTTAACAACTTAGGCTTTTGTCAGTCATCAATCACCAACCATATTTTGGCTTGGGCAGT
Organism: Sphaerodactylus townsendi; assembly: GCF_021028975.2. NCBI lineage: Eukaryota > Metazoa > Chordata > Lepidosauria > Squamata > Sphaerodactylidae > Sphaerodactylus > Sphaerodactylus townsendi. The sequence continues at coordinate 10,066,152 of NC_059431.1, read as the reverse complement.
CTTTCCCCCCCCCCCGGTTATTTAAACAATAAAACTTAACAACATGCACATCTGTCTGTCATCTAATCATAAATCATATTTTGGCTTAGGTATATTTTGGCTTAGGCTAGCCAAACTCCGGTAAGTTTGGTCTAGTTCAGGGGTCTGCAACCTGCGGCTCTCCAGATGTTAATGGACTACAATTCCCATCAGCCCCTGCCAGCATGGCCAATTGGGTCATTATGATTCTGGAAGAGGCTCCAAGGGCCATTAAGTCCAACCCCCTGCAATGCAGGAATACATAATCAAAGCACTCCAGTCAGATTAGCCATCCAGCCTGTTTAAAAACCTCCAAAGAAGGAGACTCCACCACACTCCAGTGCATTCCACTGTTGAACAGCCCTGACTGTCAGGAAGTTTTTCCAGATGTTCAGGTGGAATCTCTTTTCCTGCACCTTGAACCCAAGACTCCTGATCCTAGTCTCTGGAGCTGCAGAAAACAAGCTTGCTCCCCCACCAATATGACATCCCTTCGAATATCTAAACATGGCTATCATGTCACCTCTTAACCTTCTCTTCACCAAAATAACCATCCCCGGATCCCTAAGTCTCTCCTCATAGAGCAGTGGTGGTGAACCTTTGGCACTCCAGATGTTATAGACTACAATTCCCAGCAGCCCCTGCCAGCATGGCCAATTGGCCATGCTGGCAAGGTCTGATGGGATTTGTAGTCCGTGAACATCTGGAGAGCCACAGGTTGCAGACCCCTGGTCTGGTTGCTGAGTTGAGTAGATTTCCCATCTCAGGGTCTGTAAGTGGACCAGCAGCCTGCTTTTACAGTAGGAGGCTGAAAAGTGATCCCGGCAATCGGGTTCTCTGAGCAGATGATAAATAAAATAAATAACGATACTTCTAAACATGACCAGAGAAGTAATCTCTGCTGATCATTGGCCCAGTATGGTCGGGGAGGTTGAAAAAAGAAGGGATGAAGCCAAAAGGGCAATCTGGCGTTGGCTCCCCCGAAATCTGCATGGCTTCTAAATCTTGCAAAGTGCGCGGCAACCTTCATTGGGTTTGCAGGTGTGCATGGCAGAGAGAGAGGCAGCGTGGCGTAGAGGTCAAGAGTGGTGGATTCTGAACTGGGGGACTGGGTTCGATTCCTCCATGTGATTCCTGAGCCAGTCACAGTGTTCTCAGAACTCTCTCAGCCCATGCAGAGGCAGGTAGTGGCAAACCACCTCCAAACGTTCAAGACAGATGTGACTTGGCGGCAGTTCCCAGCACCACCTGGGGGGGGACAATACGGACGAGATGGATGCATCCCCGTGAGTCCTTTGCAGCTCTTCTTTCACCATCTTTTCTCTTCTGTCTTCCGCCCTCTCCTCCCCATTTTTACAGGATGACGCTTTGCCACGTCAGCGATCACTGGGCCCAGTACCTCAGCTGTGCCAAGAACTCTGGCTCCACCGCTCTCCCTTACTCTGTCGAGAAGCTGCAGGTGGAATTCGACGAACTCTTTCTGCGGGCCGTTCTCCACGTGCTGAAGGCCAAAAGGCAGGAAATGATGGGAGGGGGTGTGTGTGTGAATTGGGGGTGGGGGTGGGGAAGGTCTTATTGGTGATGATGGACATCCTGTCTAGTTGAAATAGGAATGGAAGAAGAAGACGAGTTTGGATTTATTCCCTGCCTTTCTCTCCGGTAAAGAGACTTCAGGTGACTTACAAAACTCCGTCCCTTCCTCTCCCCACAACAGACGCTTTGTGGGGTAAATCCAAATAAATAAATCCAAACTCTTCTCCTTCTTCTCCTTCTGTACTTTTATGTTTGTTGTTAGCCAAGACTTCAGGGATGTAAATGGAACGGTGTGGGGGTTGTAGTTTTAAGTATATATGTTTAATTGCATACCGTATATACCGGCGTATAAGACGACCCCCCACTTTCCCAGGTAAAATATAGAGTTTGGGTTATACTTGCCATATAAGACTATGTACCCGGCGTATAAGACGACCCCAGACTTTACAGATGATTTCCCAGGGTTCAAAAGTAGTCTTATACGCCAGTATATACGGTAGTTCTAATTACGTGTACACTGATGCTGTTGTGCCCCTGGACAGTTCAGTAATGAGACTCTCTGTTCAGATGAGTTCTTTATTATGAAACAGCACCATGTTTAAGCGTTTAGATGTCCATTGCCAGAACTGAAGCATAAGCAGCAGAGCGCCTTCCATTACACCCTACGTCTTGCCCCATGTCATACAAACCACCCCTGACTACCTGTTTCTAAGGGGGGGAACGATCCCTCACCAGTCCCGTGGTCCATCCTTCCCCACGGTCTAAACAACCTACATTCCACCCCACTGACAGAACAACAACAGCAGGTGTCTAATGAGCTGTTAAGGCACAGCTCGGGAAGCAGAACCACAAAAGGTGAGAAAGTACGCCCAGGCACAGTCATTGAGAACATAAGGAAGAGCCTCCTGGATCAGACCAGAGTCCATCTAGTCCAGCACTCTGCTACTCGCAGTGGCCCACCAGGTGCCTTTGGGAGCTCACGTGCAGGAGGTGAAAGCAAGGGCCTTCTGCTGCTGCTGCTCCTCCTGAGCACCTGGTCTGCTGAGGCATTTGCAATCTCAGATCAAGGAGGATCAAGATTGGTAGCCATAGATCGACTTCTCCATAAATCTATCCTAGCCCCTTTTAAAGCTATCCAGGTTTGTGGCTATCACCACCTCCTGTGGCAGCATATTCCAAACACCAATCACACGTTGTGTGAAGAAGTGTTTCCTTTTATTAGTCCTAATTCTTCCCCCCAGCATTTTCAATGGATGCCCCCTGGTTCCAGTATTTTGAGAATTAAGTGGGAGGGGGGAATGTGTCGGTAGTACTTTCTCTCCCTTTGCGCTTCTGATTCCCAAGCTGTGCCTTATCAGCTTATTATACACTGGCTGTTGTTGTTCTGTCAGTGGGGTGGAATGCAAATTGAATAATAACAACAGTATCAACCATAACAGCAGCGATAGATGACTGAATCTTGCAAGTGACTGGGAATGACTGGGCGAGTCGGCCGCGCATCATCTCATTCTTCAACTCCTGCCAAGGCGGGTCTGAATAGCGGTCCTTTGTTTGCTAAGGAGGTTCTCGCCGCTTTTCCAACCCAACAGGCTGGGCGTGTGGCTCTTCATGTCCGAGATGCCGTACGGAACCCTGTCCAGCAGTATGCTCTGGAAGCTGTTCTCCATCATGCACTGCGCGGAAAGCGAGAACCCGGGAAAGCTTTGCGCCACCATGCGCCTCGCCGACTGCAAACGCGAGCTCAAAGGTAGCGCTCTCTTTACAGGGAGCTTCTTTTCGGCCACAGGCTGGCCACCGCCGGGAACAAGATCTACTAGACCACGGCCACACAGCTCGGAAAACCCACAACAACCATGCATACCCAAAGTTCTTATTAATTAATTAATTAATTAATTAATTAATTATACTTGTCTACCGCCCTCCCCCGGAGGGCTCAGAGCGGTGCACAACAAACAACAATACAATAAAACAAATCAAATAACCCCAGTTAAAATACAAAGCCTTAAAACTATAAAACTACGGCAGCAGTAGTAACCTTCAGTAAATAATTTGATTAATAATAGAATACGTCTGGCACCCAACCCCAGTGATCAAACCCTGGGAAGGGAGGGGATTGGCAGATGGTCCAATAGATAGCCAGTGTGCAGGACAACACGAGGGGCGGACTCAGCGGCCGGCCCCCTCGAAAGCCGGTGGAACAGCACCGTTTTGCAGGCCCTGTGGAACAGCACCGTTTTGCATTTTCATGGTTTCTTCCTTCCGTTTGAAATTGTCCATGTGCTTGTGAATTTCAATGGCTTCTCCGTGTAGTCTGACGTAGTGGTTGTCTGAGAGGTCCAGAATTTCTGTGTTTTCAAATAACATTCTGTGTCCAGGTTGGTTTATCAAGTGTTCTGCTATTGCTGATTTTTCTGGCTGAGATAGTCTGCAGTGCCTTTCGTGTTCTTTAATTTGACAATACATTAAACAATGAAGTGTTTATGTAAGGTGGTCGAAAGAAGTTAGTTACAGGAGAGAGTATCTGGGTTAAGAGAATCCGGGTAGAAGAAGGAGAGTTGGAATTATATCCCCCCCCCCTTTCTCTCCTGTAAGGAGACTCAAAGGGGCTGACAGTCTCCTTTTGCTCCCTCCCCCCCTCACAACAAACACCCTGTGAGGTAGGTGGGGCTGAGAGAGCTCAGAAGAACTGTGACTAGCCCAAGGTCACCCAGCTGGTGTGTGTGGGAGTGCGCAGGCTAATCTGAATTCCCCAGATAAGCCTCCACAGCTCAAGTGGCAGAGCGGGGAATCAAACCCGGTTCCTCCAGATTAGAGTGCACATGCTCTTGACCACTATGCCACTGCTGGAAGGGAATGATATCAGGAATGAATAGAGTAAGTGCGCCTCTAACAGCATTCACCAAATACAGACCAATAATCTCTACTCTCATTACAGATATCTCCAATGGGAGAACTTCAGTAACACCGATGCAGTTAAACAACCTCCTTCAATGTTATCAAGTAGCAGAGATTATTAATAGCAATTGCATTTTATGTATGTTTATACACTGTAAAAAATAATTGTAATATACCCAAGCCACTGTGCGGCACACGTGCGTCACGTGATTTTTTGGTCTGTATTTGGTGAATGATATCAGGAACCCCTGTGGATGAAACGAGTATTCGTTCGCCAGGGCTACTGTATCCTCTTGAGAATACGTTCTTCCTTGGCTGTAAAGCTGCAAAGAAGCTGGCATGACAAGCAGGCTTAAAGCATGAGAACCAGAAAACAATTCTTGTAGGTTGACCTGGCTGTTAAGAACATAAGAACTAGCCAGCTGGATCAGACCACAGTCCATCTAGTCCAGCTCTCTGCTACTCGCAGTGGCCCACCAGGTGCCTCCCCCCCCCCCCCCCCCCCCCCCCCGGCCGGCACCCCCCCCCCCCCCCCCCCCCCCCCCCCCCCACCCCCCCCCCCCCCCACCCCCCCCCCCCCCCACCCCCCCCCCCCCCCACCCCCCCCCCCCCCCACCCCCCCCCCCCCCCACCCCCCCCCCCCCCCACCCCCCCCCCCCCCCACCCCCCCCCCCCCCCACCCCCCCCCCCCCCCACCCCCCCCCCCCCCCACCCCCCCCCCCCCCCACCCCCCCCCCCCCCCACCCCCCCCCCCCCCCACCCCCCCCCCCCCCCACCCCCCCCCCCCCCCACCCCCCCCCCCCCCCACCCCCCCCCCCCCCCACCCCCCCCCCCCCCCACCCCCCCCCCCCCCCACCCCCCCCCCCCCCCACCCCCCCCCCCCCCCACCCCCCCCCCCCCCCACCCCCCCCCCCCCCCACCCCCCCCCCCCCCCACCCCCCCCCCCCCCCACCCCCCCCCCCCCCCACCCCCCCCCCCCCCCACCCCCCCCCCCCCCCACCCCCCCCCCCCCCCACCCCCCCCCCCCCCCACCCCCCCCCCCCCCCACCCCCCCCCCCCCCCACCCCCCCCCCCCCCCACCCCCCCCCCCCCCCACCCCCCCCCCCCCCCACCCCCCCCCCCCCCCACCCCCCCCCCCCCCCACCCCCCCCCCCCCCCACCCCCCCCCCCCCCCACCCCCCCCCCCCCCCACCCCCCCCCCCCCCCACCCCCCCCCCCCCCCACCCCCCCCCCCCCCCACCCCCCCCCCCCCCCACCCCCCCCCCCCCCCACCCCCCCCCCCCCCCACCCCCCCCCCCCCCCACCCCCCCCCCCCCCCACCCCCCCCCCCCCCCACCCCCCCCCCCCCCCACCCCCCCCCCCCCCCACCCCCCCCCCCCCCCACCCCCCCCCCCCCCCACCCCCCCCCCCCCCCACCCCCCCCCCCCCCCACCCCCCCCCCCCCCCACCCCCCCCCCCCCCCACCCCCCCCCCCCCCCACCCCCCCCCCCCCCCACCCCCCCCCCCCCCCACCCCCCCCCCCCCCCACCCCCCCCCCCCCCCACCCCCCCCCCCCCCCACCCCCCCCCCCCCCCACCCCCCCCCCCCCCCACCCCCCCCCCCCCCCACCCCCCCCCCCCCCCACCCCCCCCCCCCCCCACCCCCCCCCCCCCCCACCCCCCCCCCCCCCCACCCCCCCCCCCCCCCACCCCCCCCCCCCCCCACCCCCCCCCCCCCCCACCCCCCCCCCCCCCCACCCCCCCCCCCCCCCACCCCCCCCCCCCCCCACCCCCCCCCCCCCCCACCCCCCCCCCCCCCCACCCCCCCCCCCCCCCACCCCCCCCCCCCCCCACCCCCCCCCCCCCCCACCCCCCCCCCCCCCCACCCCCCCCCCCCCCCACCCCCCCCCCCCCCCACCCCCCCCCCCCCCCACCCCCCCCCCCCCCCACCCCCCCCCCCCCCCACCCCCCCCCCCCCCCACCCCCCCCCCCCCCCACCCCCCCCCCCCCCCACCCCCCCCCCCCCCCACCCCCCCCCCCCCCCACCCCCCCCCCCCCCCACCCCCCCCCCCCCCCACCCCCCCCCCCCCCCACCCCCCCCCCCCCCCACCCCCCCCCCCCCCCACCCCCCCCCCCCCCCACCCCCCCCCCCCCCCACCCCCCCCCCCCCCCACCCCCCCCCCCCCCCACCCCCCCCCCCCCCCACCCCCCCCCCCCCCCACCCCCCCCCCCCCCCACCCCCCCCCCCCCCCACCCCCCCCCCCCCCCACCCCCCCCCCCCCCCACCCCCCCCCCCCCCCACCCCCCCCCCCCCCCACCCCCCCCCCCCCCCACCCCCCCCCCCCCCCACCCCCCCCCCCCCCCACCCCCCCCCCCCCCCACCCCCCCCCCCCCCCACCCCCCCCCCCCCCCACCCCCCCCCCCCCCCACCCCCCCCCCCCCCCACCCCCCCCCCCCCCCACCCCCCCCCCCCCCCACCCCCCCCCCCCCCCACCCCCCCCCCCCCCCACCCCCCCCCCCCCCCACCCCCCCCCCCCCCCACCCCCCCCCCCCCCCACCCCCCCCCCCCCCCACCCCCCCCCCCCCCCACCCCCCCCCCCCCCCACCCCCCCCCCCCCCCACCCCCCCCCCCCCCCACCCCCCCCCCCCCCCACCCCCCCCCCCCCCCACCCCCCCCCCCCCCCACCCCCCCCCCCCCCCACCCCCCCCCCCCCCCACCCCCCCCCCCCCCCACCCCCCCCCCCCCCCACCCCCCCCCCCCCCCACCCCCCCCCCCCCCCACCCCCCCCCCCCCCCACCCCCCCCCCCCCCCACCCCCCCCCCCCCCCACCCCCCCCCCCCCCCACCCCCCCCCCCCCCCACCCCCCCCCCCCCCCACCCCCCCCCCCCCCCACCCCCCCCCCCCCCCACCCCCCCCCCCCCCCACCCCCCCCCCCCCCCACCCCCCCCCCCCCCCACCCCCCCCCCCCCCCACCCCCCCCCCCCCCCACCCCCCCCCCCCCCCACCCCCCCCCCCCCCCACCCCCCCCCCCCCCCACCCCCCCCCCCCCCCACCCCCCCCCCCCCCCACCCCCCCCCCCCCCCACCCCCCCCCCCCCCCACCCCCCCCCCCCCCCACCCCCCCCCCCCCCCACCCCCCCCCCCCCCCACCCCCCCCCCCCCCCACCCCCCCCCCCCCCCACCCCCCCCCCCCCCCACCCCCCCCCCCCCCCACCCCCCCCCCCCCCCACCCCCCCCCCCCCCCACCCCCCCCCCCCCCCACCCCCCCCCCCCCCCACCCCCCCCCCCCCCCACCCCCCCCCCCCCCCACCCCCCCCCCCCCCCACCCCCCCCCCCCCCCACCCCCCCCCCCCCCCACCCCCCCCCCCCCCCACCCCCCCCCCCCCCCACCCCCCCCCCCCCCCACCCCCCCCCCCCCCCACCCCCCCCCCCCCCCACCCCCCCCCCCCCCCACCCCCCCCCCCCCCCACCCCCCCCCCCCCCCACCCCCCCCCCCCCCCACCCCCCCCCCCCCCCACCCCCCCCCCCCCCCACCCCCCCCCCCCCCCACCCCCCCCCCCCCCCACCCCCCCCCCCCCCCACCCCCCCCCCCCCCCACCCCCCCCCCCCCCCACCCCCCCCCCCCCCCACCCCCCCCCCCCCCCACCCCCCCCCCCCCCCACCCCCCCCCCCCCCCACCCCCCCCCCCCCCCACCCCCCCCCCCCCCCACCCCCCCCCCCCCCCACCCCCCCCCCCCCCCACCCCCCCCCCCCCCCACCCCCCCCCCCCCCCACCCCCCCCCCCCCCCACCCCCCCCCCCCCCCACCCCCCCCCCCCCCCACCCCCCCCCCCCCCCACCCCCCCCCCCCCCCACCCCCCCCCCCCCCCACCCCCCCCCCCCCCCACCCCCCCCCCCCCCCACCCCCCCCCCCCCCCACCCCCCCCCCCCCCCACCCCCCCCCCCCCCCACCCCCCCCCCCCCCCACCCCCCCCCCCCCCCACCCCCCCCCCCCCCCACCCCCCCCCCCCCCCACCCCCCCCCCCCCCCACCCCCCCCCCCCCCCACCCCCCCCCCCCCCCACCCCCCCCCCCCCCCACCCCCCCCCCCCCCCACCCCCCCCCCCCCCCACCCCCCCCCCCCCCCACCCCCCCCCCCCCCCACCCCCCCCCCCCCCCACCCCCCCCCCCCCCCACCCCCCCCCCCCCCCACCCCCCCCCCCCCCCACCCCCCCCCCCCCCCACCCCCCCCCCCCCCCACCCCCCCCCCCCCCCACCCCCCCCCCCCCCCACCCCCCCCCCCCCCCACCCCCCCCCCCCCCCACCCCCCCCCCCCCCCACCCCCCCCCCCCCCCACCCCCCCCCCCCCCCACCCCCCCCCCCCCCCACCCCCCCCCCCCCCCACCCCCCCCCCCCCCCACCCCCCCCCCCCCCCACCCCCCCCCCCCCCCACCCCCCCCCCCCCCCACCCCCCCCCCCCCCCACCCCCCCCCCCCCCCACCCCCCCCCCCCCCCACCCCCCCCCCCCCCCACCCCCCCCCCCCCCCACCCCCCCCCCCCCCCACCCCCCCCCCCCCCCACCCCCCCCCCCCCCCACCCCCCCCCCCCCCCACCCCCCCCCCCCCCCACCCCCCCCCCCCCCCACCCCCCCCCCCCCCCACCCCCCCCCCCCCCCACCCCCCCCCCCCCCCACCCCCCCCCCCCCCCACCCCCCCCCCCCCCCACCCCCCCCCCCCCCCACCCCCCCCCCCCCCCACCCCCCCCCCCCCCCACCCCCCCCCCCCCCCACCCCCCCCCCCCCCCACCCCCCCCCCCCCCCACCCCCCCCCCCCCCCACCCCCCCCCCCCCCCACCCCCCCCCCCCCCCACCCCCCCCCCCCCCCACCCCCCCCCCCCCCCACCCCCCCCCCCCCCCACCCCCCCCCCCCCCCACCCCCCCCCCCCCCCACCCCCCCCCCCCCCCACCCCCCCCCCCCCCCACCCCCCCCCCCCCCCACCCCCCCCCCCCCCCACCCCCCCCCCCCCCCACCCCCCCCCCCCCCCACCCCCCCCCCCCCCCACCCCCCCCCCCCCCCACCCCCCCCCCCCCCCACCCCCCCCCCCCCCCACCCCCCCCCCCCCCCACCCCCCCCCCCCCCCACCCCCCCCCCCCCCCACCCCCCCCCCCCCCCACCCCCCCCCCCCCCCACCCCCCCCCCCCCCCACCCCCCCCCCCCCCCACCCCCCCCCCCCCCCACCCCCCCCCCCCCCCACCCCCCCCCCCCCCCACCCCCCCCCCCCCCCACCCCCCCCCCCCCCCACCCCCCCCCCCCCCCACCCCCCCCCCCCCCCACCCCCCCCCCCCCCCACCCCCCCCCCCCCCCACCCCCCCCCCCCCCCACCCCCCCCCCCCCCCACCCCCCCCCCCCCCCACCCCCCCCCCCCCCCACCCCCCCCCCCCCCCACCCCCCCCCCCCCCCACCCCCCCCCCCCCCCACCCCCCCCCCCCCCCACCCCCCCCCCCCCCCACCCCCCCCCCCCCCCACCCCCCCCCCCCCCCACCCCCCCCCCCCCCCACCCCCCCCCCCCCCCACCCCCCCCCCCCCCCACCCCCCCCCCCCCCCACCCCCCCCCCCCCCCACCCCCCCCCCCCCCCACCCCCCCCCCCCCCCACCCCCCCCCCCCCCCACCCCCCCCCCCCCCCACCCCCCCCCCCCCCCACCCCCCCCCCCCCCCACCCCCCCCCCCCCCCACCCCCCCCCCCCCCCACCCCCCCCCCCCCCCACCCCCCCCCCCCCCCACCCCCCCCCCCCCCCACCCCCCCCCCCCCCCACCCCCCCCCCCCCCCACCCCCCCCCCCCCCCACCCCCCCCCCCCCCCACCCCCCCCCCCCCCCACCCCCCCCCCCCCCCACCCCCCCCCCCCCCCACCCCCCCCCCCCCCCACCCCCCCCCCCCCCCACCCCCCCCCCCCCCCACCCCCCCCCCCCCCCACCCCCCCCCCCCCCCACCCCCCCCCCCCCCCACCCCCCCCCCCCCCCACCCCCCCCCCCCCCCACCCCCCCCCCCCCCCACCCCCCCCCCCCCCCACCCCCCCCCCCCCCCACCCCCCCCCCCCCCCACCCCCCCCCCCCCCCACCCCCCCCCCCCCCCACCCCCCCCCCCCCCCACCCCCCCCCCCCCCCACCCCCCCCCCCCCCCACCCCCCCCCCCCCCCACCCCCCCCCCCCCCCACCCCCCCCCCCCCCCACCCCCCCCCCCCCCCACCCCCCCCCCCCCCCACCCCCCCCCCCCCCCACCCCCCCCCCCCCCCACCCCCCCCCCCCCCCACCCCCCCCCCCCCCCACCCCCCCCCCCCCCCACCCCCCCCCCCCCCCACCCCCCCCCCCCCCCACCCCCCCCCCCCCCCACCCCCCCCCCCCCCCACCCCCCCCCCCCCCCACCCCCCCCCCCCCCCACCCCCCCCCCCCCCCACCCCCCCCCCCCCCCACCCCCCCCCCCCCCCACCCCCCCCCCCCCCCACCCCCCCCCCCCCCCACCCCCCCCCCCCCCCACCCCCCCCCCCCCCCACCCCCCCCCCCCCCCACCCCCCCCCCCCCCCACCCCCCCCCCCCCCCACCCCCCCCCCCCCCCACCCCCCCCCCCCCCCACCCCCCCCCCCCCCCACCCCCCCCCCCCCCCACCCCCCCCCCCCCCCACCCCCCCCCCCCCCCACCCCCCCCCCCCCCCACCCCCCCCCCCCCCCACCCCCCCCCCCCCCCACCCCCCCCCCCCCCCACCCCCCCCCCCCCCCACCCCCCCCCCCCCCCACCCCCCCCCCCCCCCACCCCCCCCCCCCCCCACCCCCCCCCCCCCCCACCCCCCCCCCCCCCCACCCCCCCCCCCCCCCACCCCCCCCCCCCCCCACCCCCCCCCCCCCCCACCCCCCCCCCCCCCCACCCCCCCCCCCCCCCACCCCCCCCCCCCCCCACCCCCCCCCCCCCCCACCCCCCCCCCCCCCCACCCCCCCCCCCCCCCACCCCCCCCCCCCCCCACCCCCCCCCCCCCCCACCCCCCCCCCCCCCCACCCCCCCCCCCCCCCACCCCCCCCCCCCCCCACCCCCCCCCCCCCCCACCCCCCCCCCCCCCCACCCCCCCCCCCCCCCACCCCCCCCCCCCCCCACCCCCCCCCCCCCCCACCCCCCCCCCCCCCCACCCCCCCCCCCCCCCACCCCCCCCCCCCCCCACCCCCCCCCCCCCCCACCCCCCCCCCCCCCCACCCCCCCCCCCCCCCACCCCCCCCCCCCCCCACCCCCCCCCCCCCCCACCCCCCCCCCCCCCCACCCCCCCCCCCCCCCACCCCCCCCCCCCCCCACCCCCCCCCCCCCCCACCCCCCCCCCCCCCCACCCCCCCCCCCCCCCACCCCCCCCCCCCCCCACCCCCCCCCCCCCCCACCCCCCCCCCCCCCCACCCCCCCCCCCCCCCACCCCCCCCCCCCCCCACCCCCCCCCCCCCCCACCCCCCCCCCCCCCCACCCCCCCCCCCCCCCACCCCCCCCCCCCCCCACCCCCCCCCCCCCCCACCCCCCCCCCCCCCCACCCCCCCCCCCCCCCACCCCCCCCCCCCCCCACCCCCCCCCCCCCCCACCCCCCCCCCCCCCCACCCCCCCCCCCCCCCACCCCCCCCCCCCCCCACCCCCCCCCCCCCCCACCCCCCCCCCCCCCCACCCCCCCCCCCCCCCACCCCCCCCCCCCCCCACCCCCCCCCCCCCCCACCCCCCCCCCCCCCCACCCCCCCCCCCCCCCACCCCCCCCCCCCCCCACCCCCCCCCCCCCCCACCCCCCCCCCCCCCCACCCCCCCCCCCCCCCACCCCCCCCCCCCCCCACCCCCCCCCCCCCCCACCCCCCCCCCCCCCCACCCCCCCCCCCCCCCACCCCCCCCCCCCCCCACCCCCCCCCCCCCCCACCCCCCCCCCCCCCCACCCCCCCCCCCCCCCACCCCCCCCCCCCCCCACCCCCCCCCCCCCCCACCCCCCCCCCCCCCCACCCCCCCCCCCCCCCACCCCCCCCCCCCCCCACCCCCCCCCCCCCCCACCCCCCCCCCCCCCCACCCCCCCCCCCCCCCACCCCCCCCCCCCCCCACCCCCCCCCCCCCCCACCCCCCCCCCCCCCCACCCCCCCCCCCCCCCACCCCCCCCCCCCCCCACCCCCCCCCCCCCCCACCCCCCCCCCCCCCCACCCCCCCCCCCCCCCACCCCCCCCCCCCCCCACCCCCCCCCCCCCCCACCCCCCCCCCCCCCCACCCCCCCCCCCCCCCACCCCCCCCCCCCCCCACCCCCCCCCCCCCCCACCCCCCCCCCCCCCCACCCCCCCCCCCCCCCACCCCCCCCCCCCCCCACCCCCCCCCCCCCCCACCCCCCCCCCCCCCCACCCCCCCCCCCCCCCACCCCCCCCCCCCCCCACCCCCCCCCCCCCCCACCCCCCCCCCCCCCCACCCCCCCCCCCCCCCACCCCCCCCCCCCCCCACCCCCCCCCCCCCCCACCCCCCCCCCCCCCCACCCCCCCCCCCCCCCACCCCCCCCCCCCCCCACCCCCCCCCCCCCCCACCCCCCCCCCCCCCCACCCCCCCCCCCCCCCACCCCCCCCCCCCCCCACCCCCCCCCCCCCCCACCCCCCCCCCCCCCCACCCCCCCCCCCCCCCACCCCCCCCCCCCCCCACCCCCCCCCCCCCCCACCCCCCCCCCCCCCCACCCCCCCCCCCCCCCACCCCCCCCCCCCCCCACCCCCCCCCCCCCCCACCCCCCCCCCCCCCCACCCCCCCCCCCCCCCACCCCCCCCCCCCCCCACCCCCCCCCCCCCCCACCCCCCCCCCCCCCCACCCCCCCCCCCCCCCACCCCCCCCCCCCCCCACCCCCCCCCCCCCCCACCCCCCCCCCCCCCCACCCCCCCCCCCCCCCACCCCCCCCCCCCCCCACCCCCCCCCCCCCCCACCCCCCCCCCCCCCCACCCCCCCCCCCCCCCACCCCCCCCCCCCCCCACCCCCCCCCCCCCCCACCCCCCCCCCCCCCCACCCCCCCCCCCCCCCACCCCCCCCCCCCCCCACCCCCCCCCCCCCCCACCCCCCCCCCCCCCCACCCCCCCCCCCCCCCACCCCCCCCCCCCCCCACCCCCCCCCCCCCCCACCCCCCCCCCCCCCCACCCCCCCCCCCCCCCACCCCCCCCCCCCCCCACCCCCCCCCCCCCCCACCCCCCCCCCCCCCCACCCCCCCCCCCCCCCACCCCCCCCCCCCCCCACCCCCCCCCCCCCCCACCCCCCCCCCCCCCCACCCCCCCCCCCCCCCACCCCCCCCCCCCCCCACCCCCCCCCCCCCCCACCCCCCCCCCCCCCCACCCCCCCCCCCCCCCACCCCCCCCCCCCCCCACCCCCCCCCCCCCCCACCCCCCCCCCCCCCCACCCCCCCCCCCCCCCACCCCCCCCCCCCCCCACCCCCCCCCCCCCCCACCCCCCCCCCCCCCCACCCCCCCCCCCCCCCACCCCCCCCCCCCCCCACCCCCCCCCCCCCCCACCCCCCCCCCCCCCCACCCCCCCCCCCCCCCACCCCCCCCCCCCCCCACCCCCCCCCCCCCCCACCCCCCCCCCCCCCCACCCCCCCCCCCCCCCACCCCCCCCCCCCCCCACCCCCCCCCCCCCCCACCCCCCCCCCCCCCCACCCCCCCCCCCCCCCACCCCCCCCCCCCCCCACCCCCCCCCCCCCCCACCCCCCCCCCCCCCCACCCCCCCCCCCCCCCACCCCCCCCCCCCCCCACCCCCCCCCCCCCCCACCCCCCCCCCCCCCCACCCCCCCCCCCCCCCACCCCCCCCCCCCCCCACCCCCCCCCCCCCCCACCCCCCCCCCCCCCCACCCCCCCCCCCCCCCACCCCCCCCCCCCCCCACCCCCCCCCCCCCCCACCCCCCCCCCCCCCCACCCCCCCCCCCCCCCACCCCCCCCCCCCCCCACCCCCCCCCCCCCCCACCCCCCCCCCCCCCCACCCCCCCCCCCCCCCACCCCCCCCCCCCCCCACCCCCCCCCCCCCCCACCCCCCCCCCCCCCCACCCCCCCCCCCCCCCACCCCCCCCCCCCCCCACCCCCCCCCCCCCCCACCCCCCCCCCCCCCCACCCCCCCCCCCCCCCACCCCCCCCCCCCCCCACCCCCCCCCCCCCCCACCCCCCCCCCCCCCCACCCCCCCCCCCCCCCACCCCCCCCCCCCCCCACCCCCCCCCCCCCCCACCCCCCCCCCCCCCCACCCCCCCCCCCCCCCACCCCCCCCCCCCCCCACCCCCCCCCCCCCCCACCCCCCCCCCCCCCCACCCCCCCCCCCCCCCACCCCCCCCCCCCCCCACCCCCCCCCCCCCCCACCCCCCCCCCCCCCCACCCCCCCCCCCCCCCACCCCCCCCCCCCCCCACCCCCCCCCCCCCCCACCCCCCCCCCCCCCCACCCCCCCCCCCCCCCACCCCCCCCCCCCCCCACCCCCCCCCCCCCCCACCCCCCCCCCCCCCCACCCCCCCCCCCCCCCACCCCCCCCCCCCCCCACCCCCCCCCCCCCCCACCCCCCCCCCCCCCCACCCCCCCCCCCCCCCACCCCCCCCCCCCCCCACCCCCCCCCCCCCCCACCCCCCCCCCCCCCCACCCCCCCCCCCCCCCACCCCCCCCCCCCCCCACCCCCCCCCCCCCCCACCCCCCCCCCCCCCCACCCCCCCCCCCCCCCACCCCCCCCCCCCCCCACCCCCCCCCCCCCCCACCCCCCCCCCCCCCCACCCCCCCCCCCCCCCACCCCCCCCCCCCCCCACCCCCCCCCCCCCCCACCCCCCCCCCCCCCCACCCCCCCCCCCCCCCACCCCCCCCCCCCCCCACCCCCCCCCCCCCCCACCCCCCCCCCCCCCCACCCCCCCCCCCCCCCACCCCCCCCCCCCCCCACCCCCCCCCCCCCCCACCCCCCCCCCCCCCCACCCCCCCCCCCCCCCACCCCCCCCCCCCCCCACCCCCCCCCCCCCCCACCCCCCCCCCCCCCCACCCCCCCCCCCCCCCACCCCCCCCCCCCCCCACCCCCCCCCCCCCCCACCCCCCCCCCCCCCCACCCCCCCCCCCCCCCACCCCCCCCCCCCCCCACCCCCCCCCCCCCCCACCCCCCCCCCCCCCCACCCCCCCCCCCCCCCACCCCCCCCCCCCCCCACCCCCCCCCCCCCCCACCCCCCCCCCCCCCCACCCCCCCCCCCCCCCACCCCCCCCCCCCCCCACCCCCCCCCCCCCCCACCCCCCCCCCCCCCCACCCCCCCCCCCCCCCACCCCCCCCCCCCCCCACCCCCCCCCCCCCCCACCCCCCCCCCCCCCCACCCCCCCCCCCCCCCACCCCCCCCCCCCCCCACCCCCCCCCCCCCCCACCCCCCCCCCCCCCCACCCCCCCCCCCCCCCACCCCCCCCCCCCCCCACCCCCCCCCCCCCCCACCCCCCCCCCCCCCCACCCCCCCCCCCCCCCACCCCCCCCCCCCCCCACCCCCCCCCCCCCCCACCCCCCCCCCCCCCCACCCCCCCCCCCCCCCACCCCCCCCCCCCCCCACCCCCCCCCCCCCCCACCCCCCCCCCCCCCCACCCCCCCCCCCCCCCACCCCCCCCCCCCCCCACCCCCCCCCCCCCCCACCCCCCCCCCCCCCCACCCCCCCCCCCCCCCACCCCCCCCCCCCCCCACCCCCCCCCCCCCCCACCCCCCCCCCCCCCCACCCCCCCCCCCCCCCACCCCCCCCCCCCCCCACCCCCCCCCCCCCCCACCCCCCCCCCCCCCCACCCCCCCCCCCCCCCACCCCCCCCCCCCCCCACCCCCCCCCCCCCCCACCCCCCCCCCCCCCCACCCCCCCCCCCCCCCACCCCCCCCCCCCCCCACCCCCCCCCCCCCCCACCCCCCCCCCCCCCCACCCCCCCCCCCCCCCACCCCCCCCCCCCCCCACCCCCCCCCCCCCCCACCCCCCCCCCCCCCCACCCCCCCCCCCCCCCACCCCCCCCCCCCCCCACCCCCCCCCCCCCCCACCCCCCCCCCCCCCCACCCCCCCCCCCCCCCACCCCCCCCCCCCCCCACCCCCCCCCCCCCCCACCCCCCCCCCCCCCCACCCCCCCCCCCCCCCACCCCCCCCCCCCCCCACCCCCCCCCCCCCCCACCCCCCCCCCCCCCCACCCCCCCCCCCCCCCACCCCCCCCCCCCCCCACCCCCCCCCCCCCCCACCCCCCCCCCCCCCCACCCCCCCCCCCCCCCACCCCCCCCCCCCCCCACCCCCCCCCCCCCCCACCCCCCCCCCCCCCCACCCCCCCCCCCCCCCACCCCCCCCCCCCCCCACCCCCCCCCCCCCCCACCCCCCCCCCCCCCCACCCCCCCCCCCCCCCACCCCCCCCCCCCCCCACCCCCCCCCCCCCCCACCCCCCCCCCCCCCCACCCCCCCCCCCCCCCACCCCCCCCCCCCCCCACCCCCCCCCCCCCCCACCCCCCCCCCCCCCCACCCCCCCCCCCCCCCACCCCCCCCCCCCCCCACCCCCCCCCCCCCCCACCCCCCCCCCCCCCCACCCCCCCCCCCCCCCACCCCCCCCCCCCCCCACCCCCCCCCCCCCCCACCCCCCCCCCCCCCCACCCCCCCCCCCCCCCACCCCCCCCCCCCCCCACCCCCCCCCCCCCCCACCCCCCCCCCCCCCCACCCCCCCCCCCCCCCACCCCCCCCCCCCCCCACCCCCCCCCCCCCCCACCCCCCCCCCCCCCCACCCCCCCCCCCCCCCACCCCCCCCCCCCCCCACCCCCCCCCCCCCCCACCCCCCCCCCCCCCCACCCCCCCCCCCCCCCACCCCCCCCCCCCCCCACCCCCCCCCCCCCCCACCCCCCCCCCCCCCCACCCCCCCCCCCCCCCACCCCCCCCCCCCCCCACCCCCCCCCCCCCCCACCCCCCCCCCCCCCCACCCCCCCCCCCCCCCACCCCCCCCCCCCCCCACCCCCCCCCCCCCCCACCCCCCCCCCCCCCCACCCCCCCCCCCCCCCACCCCCCCCCCCCCCCACCCCCCCCCCCCCCCACCCCCCCCCCCCCCCACCCCCCCCCCCCCCCACCCCCCCCCCCCCCCACCCCCCCCCCCCCCCACCCCCCCCCCCCCCCACCCCCCCCCCCCCCCACCCCCCCCCCCCCCCACCCCCCCCCCCCCCCACCCCCCCCCCCCCCCACCCCCCCCCCCCCCCACCCCCCCCCCCCCCCACCCCCCCCCCCCCCCACCCCCCCCCCCCCCCACCCCCCCCCCCCCCCACCCCCCCCCCCCCCCACCCCCCCCCCCCCCCACCCCCCCCCCCCCCCACCCCCCCCCCCCCCCACCCCCCCCCCCCCCCACCCCCCCCCCCCCCCACCCCCCCCCCCCCCCACCCCCCCCCCCCCCCACCCCCCCCCCCCCCCACCCCCCCCCCCCCCCACCCCCCCCCCCCCCCACCCCCCCCCCCCCCCACCCCCCCCCCCCCCCACCCCCCCCCCCCCCCACCCCCCCCCCCCCCCACCCCCCCCCCCCCCCACCCCCCCCCCCCCCCACCCCCCCCCCCCCCCACCCCCCCCCCCCCCCACCCCCCCCCCCCCCCACCCCCCCCCCCCCCCACCCCCCCCCCCCCCCACCCCCCCCCCCCCCCACCCCCCCCCCCCCCCACCCCCCCCCCCCCCCACCCCCCCCCCCCCCCACCCCCCCCCCCCCCCACCCCCCCCCCCCCCCACCCCCCCCCCCCCCCACCCCCCCCCCCCCCCACCCCCCCCCCCCCCCACCCCCCCCCCCCCCCACCCCCCCCCCCCCCCACCCCCCCCCCCCCCCACCCCCCCCCCCCCCCACCCCCCCCCCCCCCCACCCCCCCCCCCCCCCACCCCCCCCCCCCCCCACCCCCCCCCCCCCCCACCCCCCCCCCCCCCCACCCCCCCCCCCCCCCACCCCCCCCCCCCCCCACCCCCCCCCCCCCCCACCCCCCCCCCCCCCCACCCCCCCCCCCCCCCACCCCCCCCCCCCCCCACCCCCCCCCCCCCCCACCCCCCCCCCCCCCCACCCCCCCCCCCCCCCACCCCCCCCCCCCCCCACCCCCCCCCCCCCCCACCCCCCCCCCCCCCCACCCCCCCCCCCCCCCACCCCCCCCCCCCCCCACCCCCCCCCCCCCCCACCCCCCCCCCCCCCCACCCCCCCCCCCCCCCACCCCCCCCCCCCCCCACCCCCCCCCCCCCCCACCCCCCCCCCCCCCCACCCCCCCCCCCCCCCACCCCCCCCCCCCCCCACCCCCCCCCCCCCCCACCCCCCCCCCCCCCCACCCCCCCCCCCCCCCACCCCCCCCCCCCCCCACCCCCCCCCCCCCCCACCCCCCCCCCCCCCCACCCCCCCCCCCCCCCACCCCCCCCCCCCCCCACCCCCCCCCCCCCCCACCCCCCCCCCCCCCCACCCCCCCCCCCCCCCACCCCCCCCCCCCCCCACCCCCCCCCCCCCCCACCCCCCCCCCCCCCCACCCCCCCCCCCCCCCACCCCCCCCCCCCCCCACCCCCCCCCCCCCCCACCCCCCCCCCCCCCCACCCCCCCCCCCCCCCACCCCCCCCCCCCCCCACCCCCCCCCCCCCCCACCCCCCCCCCCCCCCACCCCCCCCCCCCCCCACCCCCCCCCCCCCCCACCCCCCCCCCCCCCCACCCCCCCCCCCCCCCACCCCCCCCCCCCCCCACCCCCCCCCCCCCCCACCCCCCCCCCCCCCCACCCCCCCCCCCCCCCACCCCCCCCCCCCCCCACCCCCCCCCCCCCCCACCCCCCCCCCCCCCCACCCCCCCCCCCCCCCACCCCCCCCCCCCCCCACCCCCCCCCCCCCCCACCCCCCCCCCCCCCCACCCCCCCCCCCCCCCACCCCCCCCCCCCCCCACCCCCCCCCCCCCCCACCCCCCCCCCCCCCCACCCCCCCCCCCCCCCACCCCCCCCCCCCCCCACCCCCCCCCCCCCCCACCCCCCCCCCCCCCCACCCCCCCCCCCCCCCACCCCCCCCCCCCCCCACCCCCCCCCCCCCCCACCCCCCCCCCCCCCCACCCCCCCCCCCCCCCACCCCCCCCCCCCCCCACCCCCCCCCCCCCCCACCCCCCCCCCCCCCCACCCCCCCCCCCCCCCACCCCCCCCCCCCCCCACCCCCCCCCCCCCCCACCCCCCCCCCCCCCCACCCCCCCCCCCCCCCACCCCCCCCCCCCCCCACCCCCCCCCCCCCCCACCCCCCCCCCCCCCCACCCCCCCCCCCCCCCACCCCCCCCCCCCCCCACCCCCCCCCCCCCCCACCCCCCCCCCCCCCCACCCCCCCCCCCCCCCACCCCCCCCCCCCCCCACCCCCCCCCCCCCCCACCCCCCCCCCCCCCCACCCCCCCCCCCCCCCACCCCCCCCCCCCCCCACCCCCCCCCCCCCCCACCCCCCCCCCCCCCCACCCCCCCCCCCCCCCACCCCCCCCCCCCCCCACCCCCCCCCCCCCCCACCCCCCCCCCCCCCCACCCCCCCCCCCCCCCACCCCCCCCCCCCCCCACCCCCCCCAGCATAGAGTTTGCCTTTTTTACAGCTGCCATGCATTGAGTTGACATTCTGAGACTGCAAATGCCTTAGCAGACCAGGTGCTCGAGAGCAGCAGCAGCAGCAGGTGGCCATTGCTTTCACCTCCTGCATGTGAACTCCCCAAGGCACCTGGTGGGCCACTGCGAGTAGCAGAGAGCTGGACTAGATGGACTTTGGTCTGATCCAGCTGGCTTGTTCTTATGTTCTTATGTTCTTATGTTCAGATCAAGGAGGATCAAGATTGATAGCCACAGATCGACTTCTCCTCCATAAAAATTTGCTAAAGTGGAGTATATCTCTGCGAGTAGCAGAGAGCTGGACTAGATGGACTCTGATCTGATCCAGCAGGCTAGTTCTTATGTTCTTATTTGTGGGCTCTGTGCACTGGCATCTCTAAGGGCCTTTCCGCACACGCGGCCCCTTTAAGTGAAACCCTGGGCGTTGCTTGCAAATGACCAGGATTCTGTTTTCAAGGCTACCTGTAGATGGCTGCATCGGAAAAAGGTTTTTCCAAAGTCCTGCTCAGCTCAGCCTCTTAAACGACCTCAAACAGCGGCTGGTCGAGGCAGCGGACTTCCACCACGCTGCCAGCAAAGCTCTCCGCCCAATGAGCCCAGCGGAGTGCAGCGAAAAGACAGCGGAGAAAGGATGCGGAAAGCCGGACTACCTGACCTCTCCGGAGCTGCAATAAGGAATTGGGTCAGGCAAACACCCCACTGGTTTTGTATATGCATGGGGAGTGACCGTACAAAGCAGGATTTCTGCTGCTGCTGTTTTCCCTCTGCATCTCTGCCGGTGGTGTAGTGAAGGACTTAGATAGGTGCTGTGTTTCCCCAAAAATAAGCCCTACCCCGAAAATAAGCCCTATCATGATTGTTCAGGGTTTTTGGAGGATGCTTAAAAAATAAGACCTACTCCAAAAAGAAGCCCTACCGGTAGTTACAGATCAGGATGGTTAAGCAAAGTGGGGCATAAATCCAAACTCTTCCTCTGTTGGGAAATATGACTCCTGGGGAAATCTGTCAGCCGTTTCTGCTTGTCCTGGTAAGGAATCCTAAGCAAAGGAGAAGCCCTTTCAGGCCTCCTCAGCCAGTCTGGCGTTCTTGTTTTGCTCTTAGGCTTTTCAACGTGTGCGTTTTGTGGCTGGACGAAGAGAGCTTTCAGAAAGGGGACACGTATCTCCCCTCCTTGCCAAAGCAGTACGATGCCCACCGCCTTGCCAAAATCATGCAGAACCAGCAGGTGAGATGGACCTGCCGCATCGGGGCCGGGAGACCGACAGTTTTCAAATGGTTTATCTATTGTTTTGTCGAAGGCTTTCTTGGCCGGAATCCCTGGGGTGCTGTGGGTTTTTCAGGTTGTATGGCCATGTTCCAGTAGCATTTTCTCCTAACGTTTTGCCTGCATCTGTGGCTGGCATCTTCAGAGGATCTGATGGTAGTTAAGCAAGTGGAGTATATCTACCTGTGGAATGTCCAGGGTGGGAGAAAGAACCATTTGCATTGGTTAACAAATGTTAAGGGCGCAATTTGCAAGTGTGATTTGCCATAAAGTATAGTATAAATCCAAACTCCTCCCCCACCCCCACCTCCTCCTCCTCCTCCTCCTCTTCTTCTTCTTCTCCTCCCCATCCTCCTCCTTCTCCTCCTCCTCCTTCTCCTCCTCCTCCTCCTTCTCCTCCTCCTCCTCCTCCTCCTCCTCCTTCTCCTTCTTCTTCTTCCTTCTTCTTCCTCCTCCTTCTCCTTCTCCTTCTTCCTTCTTCTTCCTTTTTCTTCTTCTTCTCCTTCTTCTTCTTCTTCTTCCTCCTCCTCCTCCTCCTCCTCCTCCTCCTCCTCCTCCTCCTCCTCCTCCTCCTCCTCCTCCTCCTTCTTCTTCTTCTTCTTCTTCTTCTTCTTCTTCTTCTTCTTCTTCCATTCTCTGATGCAACTGTTCTACTGAATCTCTCGTCTGGGGTTCAAAGAAATTGCACGCGATCCTCCCCTTTTGCTAAAGTTTGCTCGTGTGTATTCTGTTCTGTGTCATTCCTTAGGATTTATGGATGGAGTTCGTCAACGTTGAACGCATTCAGTAATTAATTTCGGTAGAAGCCGACGAATCTTAGCCCGCCTTCAAGTCAGAGTGGAATCTAATTTCGTTCCCTAAGTTCCCTGCCGACGCGAGATAGACTTCAACGAACCTTTGTTGCCGCCACACATTTGCAGAGCCATCCGTGCTCAATGAAATATTCAATATTGCCGCCATAATAGCCTTTCGAATTTTGGGTTTTAGCGCCATCGCGAGGTTATATGTTTTAGTGCAAGGTTTCAATTAGAGCGTTCAGCAAAGCGCGCATGCTGAAACAGCCCCCCTGAGTCCCGCCGCGCCGGCGCGAAGTGATAGCGAGCAATACGAATACAGATCTATTGCTGAGTCCATTGGTACTGGATCCTTTCCAGTCCAGCTTCCAGCCTGAATTTACAGGGGATGCCAGAGGACGCGCTCTTCACCATCACGGCCGAAGCCCGCAGGCAGCCAAATCGGTTTTGAGATAGCACTGTTCATAGTCGTTAGAACTCACGGCAGCTTTTGTCACTGTTGACCATGACTTTTTGACCCATCGCCCTCCTGATACTGGTGTTACTGGCCTAACAGGGGTAAGGGTTTTAGCCGAAGCGCAACTCCACCCAGCCGTTAAAAGTGTAATAGCACACATATGGTTTCGAAAGCAGCAAAGGGGAATGTTCACTAACGTTGGCAGCATGAGGGGCCAAGAGGAGATCTTTTAGATCGTATATAATACGGGAAAGCAATTCCGCAAACAAATATTCCACAGAGTAATGAAAGAAGTCCAAACTGAGCTTCAGCATTTTGCTACAAAATGGTTCAAAAATATATACAGCCAATAGTAAGACACAAGAGCACATACATCTGAAGTTTCCTCCGATATAAGCAGGTTTGAAAGATAGATTGGATGATATAGCCGGAATGGGGGTTGCGCCAGGGGTAATACGCACCTAACCACCTTTCGAAGAGTACAGTATGAAGGTAGGGAATCTGCCAGCACAGAAACCCGTGAAGGACAAATTCGTGGTTCTCGCAAAACTGACCAGACCAAGCGGCGTACAGGCTAGTAAGAGCAAACCGCCGCAGGCGAACTAACCCTTCAAGTAAGGTGGGTCGTTCCTTGGCGGGGCAGGAACCAATCGCCACCGTTTCACATCCGCCAGCTCTGGGGGTGCCGAGGTACGCCAGTCAGCTCATCTTCTGCCAAACCCGGGTAATGGGGCCAAAATTGCTTTCAGCGAGAGTTAAGTTAAACGCAGGAAACGTTTGCGCGTCAAGTGGTGATTAACTCTTGAGAGTCACTGCCCAGGATATTCCAGATTTGACAAGAGACATTAGATCCAGTGATAAAGCGTAAAAGGCCTGGTTTAGGAGGAAGTCATGACAAAGGGAAGGAAGGAAATGTCTAAGGAACAACTATTTGTTGCTGACCTGGGTTCCCAGAAGAGATAGGAAGTGCAGTAGTTTGATATGCAAGTTGGCTTTCCATATTCTTTGCTATTCTTTAACAGTTTCTAATAGCATAGGTGTGGTAATCAAGATCATGCCCACAAACAAAATGAGACCTCCAGGTTATGCTGGAGTAACTCATTATCTTAGCTTTTGTTAAAGTAGTTTTGACCTTTTGGCTGTGGTCAGTTGATCATGCGGCTACCTACACCCATAGGAGTACTTTTGGCAACTGGCTTTTGCCAATATGATTTTTAAAGGAAAATATACTGCTATGAGAAATATATATATTTTATAGGATTGGTCAGAGGGCTTACACTGGGATTTGAGGCACGGCTTTGAACTGCCCTCTGAAAATGCCATCCATAGATGTGGACAAGACATTTGGAGCAGAAACTACCAGACCACGGCCCCAAAGCCCAGAAAACCCACAACGGCCAGTGGATTCTGGCCGTTGAGGCCTTTGATAATACAACAACAGAGCACTGTTCAGATGTGTCTTCTAATGTTGAAGGGGGAAAGATCTCTGTCCTTAAAACATAGGAGTGAGGTGGACCGATTGCTCTCATGGTGCAGGGAAAATAACCTGGTTCTTAATACTAACAAGACAAAGGAGCTTATAGTGGACTATAGAAGGAATAGCTCAGAAGTTCAGCCCTTGACTATAAATGGAGATCAAGTAGAGCGGGTGACTAGTTTTAAATTTCTGGGCGTTATGATTAAAGAGGACTTGACCTGGGGCGTACAGACTGCCGCGGTGGTTAAGAAGGCCCAGCAAAGACTGTACTACCCTGTTTCCCCTAATATAAGACATCCCCGAAAAATAAGACATAGTAGAGGTTTTGCTGAAGTGCGAAATATAAGGCATCCCCCGAAAGTAAGACATAGCAAAGTTTTTGTTTGGAAGCATGCCCGACGAACACAGAAAAATAAGACATCCCCTGAAAATAAGACATAGCGCATCTTTGGGAGCAAAAATTAATATAAGACACTGTCTTATATTCGGGGAAACACGGTATCTGAGACTGTTAAGGAAACAACAACTGAATGGAAAACTCCTGGTGTCCTTTTACCGCTGAGCTATAGAGAGTGTCTTAACCTATTGCATCTGTGTATGGTTCTCCAGTTGCACAGTGGCAGATAGGAAGGCGCTCCAAAGGGTGATCACTCCTGCACAGAGGATTATCGGCTGCCCTCTCCCCTCCTTGGAAGAACTCTATAATTCCCAAAGCCTAAAGAAAGCCTAAAATATTCCGAGAGACCCGTCTCATCCAGCACACTCTCTTTTTGAACTGTTGCCATCCGGCAGACGATATAGGTCTATCAAAACTAGGACAAAGAGGCTTAGAGACAGCTTCTACTCTAGAGCTGTGGCTATGCTAAACCCCGCGGCTTCGTGTTGATGTGTTTGGGGCTGTGTAGGGATGGGTGGAGGAAGGGGAAAGTGAGGATGGGGTATGAGTCTGGAATTGTGTGCATTGAGGAATGCTGCTGTAAATTTCGTGCGTGCACAACCACAATAAAAATGCTCATGCTTATGAGAGGCTGTGTTTTTTTCAGATGCTATGCAGTTTCCCAAAGTGAATGTTTCCCTAAAAATATCACCTGCCCGCAAAGTCAGCAGTGTTGGAGATGAATCCTGCCTCTTCCTTCTTTTTCAGCCAAAGAGAGAATCGTCAGCAATTTGCAGAAGTACGACACGCCCCGCCCCTCTCTCGCCCTCCAGCCGATGAAAGCCCCCGTGC
Organism: Sphaerodactylus townsendi; assembly: GCF_021028975.2. Lineage (NCBI taxonomy): Eukaryota > Metazoa > Chordata > Lepidosauria > Squamata > Sphaerodactylidae > Sphaerodactylus > Sphaerodactylus townsendi. The sequence continues at coordinate 10,040,964 of NC_059431.1, read as the reverse complement.
CTGTGGTTTCTCCTTCCAGCTTAGTCAATCAGAGCAAAGCCAAAGAACTAGTTCGTGCCAACCTCAGCATTTTACAGCACCATGCCAAGTAAGGGGCAGACCTTTTTTGGCTGATGAATTGATTGCACCTTCCTTTGCATCACCTTTGCTGATGAATTGATTGCACCTTGAGAGCAGCAGTGGCATTGTCAGGAGGCCTGTATTTGGGACTTTGCTTATGCTGCTGTTTCGTTTCATTGTGGGGAGGTTGGTAGGGGTTAACTGTATTTCTAACTGCCTTTTCTTTACTGCTGTAGAATGTGTAGTGATACCAGGTGGCGTCAAGGTCATTGCCTGCCCATCTCCTGTTATTTTCTTGCACTTACTTTCTGGGGGGCTTTCCCAGGCTGGGGGGGGCTGCCAGTTCTTTTACTATTGCAGTTTGCGCGGGATTTCTCCAGTCCTGGCTTTGCCAAGGTAGATCCCGAACCAATAAAGCTGCTGTTCTACAACAAGTGGTTAAGAGCAGGTGCACTCTGATCTGGAGGAACCGGGTTTGATTCCCCGCTCTGCCGCTTGAGCTGTGGAGGCTTATCTGGGGAATTCAGATTAGCCTGTGCACTCCCACACATGCCAGCTGGGTGACCTTGGGCTAGTCACAGCTTCTCGGAGCTCTCTCAGCCCCACCCACCTCACAGGGTGTTTGTTGTGGGGGGGGAAGGGCAAGGAGATTGTCAGCCCCTTTGAGTCTCCTGCAGGAGAGAAAGGGGGGATATAAATCCAAACTCTTCTTCTTCCTGTGTCTGATATCTGCAGTTGGAAAATGCCAAGTATTTGAGGAGATGGTGCGTTACACTTTGTGGTTTGTTGTTGTAAAAATGCCCGGTTTATTATTATTTTTTTTAATCTTTCAGAACTGCAGCAATCCGAGAATCCCAGCAAGTCGCTTTTAACAGTGAGACGCTGGACACTTTGCCAAAGCTTTACACCAACAGAGAAGAGCAGGTGGTCCTTCGTCTGGAGTGTCGGGGCAGTTCTGGGAAGCCCTGCCAAGGGGCAGCACTTGTAACAATTCAGGTGAGAACAGACATTCCGCTCCCCCGGGATGCTATAGCTTTGTGATGTTATTGCAATGGACTATTTAATCTATAATGAACTGTCAAGAAAAGACATTTCCCCACCCTTGAAAATGTCTTTGGAGGCAATTTCTAGAAGAGGAAGAAACCACTTGCCAACTGGTTTTTTCTAAACTAAAACCTCAGCATTCAGGTTAAATTGGCGGGTTGGCACTTTGCGATAAATAAGTGGGGTTTGGGTTGCAATTTGGGCACTCAGTCTCAAAAAGGTTCGCCATCACTGCCCTAAGGGCCATCCAGTCGAACCCCCTGCAATGCAGGAACACACAATTAAAGCACTCCTGATATATGTTCATCCAGCCTCTGTTTAAAAACCTCTAAAGGAGGAGACTCCACAACTCTCCGAGGCATGTATATTGTTAGTGATTATACTTTTTGTGACTTTTTGTATTTGTATATTTTCACAGCTGTTTGAGACAGCAGTGCACTTAATTTCACTTTCCAATTCACTTAGACCCCTTCTGCACACGCAAAATAATGCGTTTTCAAACCACTTTCACAACTGTTTGCAAGTTGTGAAGGATTTTGCTATTCCGCACAGCTTCAAAGAGCACTGAAAGCAGTTTGAAAGTGCATTATTCTGCATGTGCGGAATGAGCCTTAGTAAATTCATTAGTAAGTATCAAAGTTTGTGTGTTTGTGTTCTTAAGCAGCGGGACTGGCGGTGTTTTTTGTTTATTGTTAATTGCAGTTGAAACTTCCCAAGTCTTGTTGCAAAGCAGCCTGCCTGTAGAATAGCCAGCATTTCCGAGGCGCGGTTCTGGCTGTTCTCTTGAGGAAGACCTTTTCTTACCCGCAGACCAGTGTTTTGCATTGGAGCGTGGTTTGTTGGTGTTTTTAATTCTGTACTGATTTATTACTACTGGTTTTATCTATCAATCAATCAATCAATCAATCAATCAATCAATCAATCAATCAATCAATCAATCAATCAATCAATCAATCAATCAATCAATCAATATTTTATTTCGGTCAAAGACCAGAAAATATCAAATATAAAATCCAATCCAGATAGTACATTTCCAGACCAGATACAAAATAAAATTGAGGTAACCAGTTTCCAAAGACTGTTTGTCCAAACCATAATATAAGTTCAAGTTAAAAACTGAAATAAAATTTGAATAAAAGATAAAATCACGGATCCAAAGTTCCTATTTTTGTTGCCCTACTTGTCCACGCCTTTTAACCACAAAAGCACTAAATTTTGCCACCTCTCTGGTTATATTCGGATTGGCATCTTCTAATAGCCTTTCCATGGCACAGTCCTCAGGGCCAAGAAAAATTGATGTTGGAAGAGCGTCAAACAGTTTTGCCCTCATTTCTTTGTGAGTGGGGCATCGTAATACTGGTTGTATTGTTGATTTTTTTCTCTCTGCGAGTGGCTTTGAGAAAAGCAGATCACAAACGCTCGGATAAATCAGGTGCCTGGGTTCTGTTTGCAACTCGTCTCCTTTTCCACCCCGCCCCAGTTTGAAGGGAAGTATAAAAACGAAGCCGTCGGCCAGCAGCTCCATGCCCTGAAGAAAGAAGTGAAGTTGCTGCAGGCAGAAGCCACGAAACCCCCTTCTCTAGGTGTTGTGGAAGCCGCGGTGCACTTGGAAAACTTTATCACGTGAGTGGCCCGGGCGGTGTTGCTTCTCCTGCTTGCTGTTCAATGTGGGCTCGGCGGAGCTTTTTGACTTCCGGTAGGAAGTGTTGGAAATTTGAATACTTGGTGAGCAACTAGCTAGTGGAGCAGCAGTGGCATAGGAGGTTAACAGCTCGTGTATCTAATCTGGAGGAACCGGGTTTGATTCCCAGCTCTGCCACCTGAGGGAATTCAGATTAGCCTGTGCACTCCCACACACGCCAGCTGGGTGACCTTGGGCTAGTCACAGCTTCTCGGAGCTCTCTCAGCCCCACCCACCTCACAGGGTGTTTGTTGTGAGGGGGGAAGGGCAAGGAGATTGTCAGCCCCTTTGAGTCTCCTACAGAAGAGAAAGGGGGGATATAAATCCAAACTCTTCTTCTTCTCCTCCTCCTCCTCCTCTTAGGCCCCTTCTGCGACTGCAGAATAATGCACTTTCAGTCCCCTTTCACAATTGTTTGCAAGTGGGTTTTGCTATTCCGCACAGTTTCAAAGTGCACTGAAAGTGGGTTGAAAGTGGATTATTCTGCATGTGCGGAAGGGGCCTCATATTTCAGAGGGAAGTCTTCTGTGCACACCCTGATGCCCCTCCCCCCCATTCCCCTTCAGCCATCCTGGATGGTCGCGGGATCCTCTGGAATCTCATACTAGAAGAAGAAGAAGTAGAAGAAGAGTTTGGATTTATACCCCACCTTTCTCTCCTGCAAGGAGACTCAAGGTGGCTTACAAATTCCTTTCCCTTCCTTTCCCCACAACAGACACCTTGTGAGGTAGGTGGGGCTGAAAGAGTCCTGAGAGAACTGTGACTTAGCCCAAGATCACCCAGCAGGAATGTAGGAGTGAGGAAACACATCTGGTTCACCAGATAAGCCTTCGCCACTCAGGTGGAGGAGTGGGGGATCAAACCCAGTTCTCCAGATTAGAATCCACCTGCTCTCAACCACTACACCACGCTGGCTCTCTGCACAACGCAAAAAGACCGCAGTAGCACGAAAAAAATCAGTACATGTGAGCTCATGATTGTGCGAGCAAAACGTATTGGGCTGTTGTGGGTTTTCTTTTAGACGACAAATTTCCCACAGCTTTGAAGAAGAGGAGTTTGGATATATACACCCCCCCCCCCTTCTCTCCTGTAAGAAGAATCAAAGAGCCTTACAAGCGTCTTTCCTTTTCTCTCCCCACAACAGGCATCATGTGACGTCAGAGGGCTGAACTGCAATTAGGCCAATGTCACCCAGCAGGAGTCATGTGTAGGAGCTAAGGCTGCTTCCGCAAGGCCACGCTGGAGGTCGGGTCGGCGTATATGATGCCGACCCAACCCCCCCGGGACTGTTCGCACGAACGGTCCCGGTAACGACCGGGAAGACGGTGCCGCACTGCGTCGTCGCCCGATCGACTTACCGTCCCTGCAACCGTCCAGCGTGTCTCCGAGGCCAGGGGACACGCCCCCCTGCCCTGCGCGACCACTCCAGAGTCGCAGGGCAGGGAGGGCGTGTCCCCAGGCCTCGGCGACGCGCCGGACGGTTGCAGGGATGGTAAGTCGATCAGGCAAGGGGGGAGGAATGGTGCCTTCCAGCTGCTGCCGTTCGCACGGCAGCGACTGGAAGCCGCCATTTTCTAAAAACCTCGCTCATTGAGCGAGGTGGGAAAATGACTGCTTCGCGCCGCTCCCCCCATGTGAACAGCTCCCTCGGGACGGCGTTTTTGCCGTCCCCAGGGCGCTGTAAAAGGCCCGTGCGGAAAGGGCCTAAGAAAACAAACCAGGTTCTCCAGATTGGAGTCTGCTGCTCAGGTGGAGGAGTGCGGAAAACCCCCCGATTCTCCAGATCAGAGTCCAGTTGCTATTAACCACAACACGCCGCTGGCTCTCTTTGTTAATCTGTCTCTCCCCCGCCCACCATTTTTCTGCAGAGCTTTAATCAATCTCTATAAGAGCCAGCCCGTGCCTGGGATCCACAGAGTCGGGATCAGTCTGTTTTTCGCAGTGGCAGGTTTTGTGAGTGACGAGACGCAGCGCCACCCACCCACGAGGCAATTCTTCAGCTCCTGCATCGAGATCCTTGGCCAAGTGAGTTGATCTGGGTTGGGGTTCCGTGTGCTTTGCAGGTTCTAGAGCAGGGGTCTGCAAATTATGGCTCTCCAGATGTTCATGGACTACAATTCTCATCAGCCCCTGCCAGCATGGCCAAGTGGCATGGCTGATAGGACTTGCAGTCTATGAACATCTCTGCACTTAGATTCCCTTTTCTGCTGCCTCTGCCAGACATTTCAGAATCTTTTTTCCCTACCTCCAACTTATTTTTATTCCTTTATTCTTTCTGAAACCCTAGACGAGGCGGAGCTTATAGCCACAAAACACTTTGATGAGGGTGAGTTGGGCAAAGGGGACTCTGTCGTAGCAGAAGCCTGCTGCTTAGCCACTCAAATACCACAGAGAGTGAAAAGCCCACGTGGAAACCTGCACTACCTTCGCCAAATGTTTCCTCTCCTGTCTCCTCTTCCAGGTGTTTGTGGCAGGAAGCAAATCCGAATGCCGGCCCCTGCTCCAGACCATTCTGAAGAACCGCAGGCTCTGTAACCTCCTGTCGCCTTACTTCACTCCTGTCGCCTCCCCGGACGAGTTCGTGGACCTTTACGAACAAGTGGTCTTGTTCCTTAGTGACGACAACAGCGACGTCATTTTCATGCTGCTCACGAAGGCAAGAAGTTCTTCAATGCACCCCTTGTGACAGCGGCGTCACGTTTGCCTGGATTTCTTTCTTTCCCGAAATCCCCGGATAGGCTGATTATATTGATATCCTGTCCGCCACACGCCCCCACTGGAAGGGCTCAGAGTGGCTCTCAACAATGTTATATAATAATTGAAGCTTTAAAACTGCAACAAACTTGATATATTACATTTAATAATGTAATTATTAAGGGGCAGCAGTGGCGTAGGAGGTTAAGAGCTCATGTATCTAATCTGGAGGAACCAGGTTTGATTCCCAGCTCTGCCGCCTGAGCTGTGGAGGCTTATCTGGGCAATTCAGATTAGCCTGTACACTCCCACACACGCCAGCTGGATGACCTTGGGCTAGTCACAGCTTCTCGGAGCTCTCTCAGCCCCACCTACCTCACAGGGTGTTTGTTGTGAGGGGGGAAGGGCAAGGAGATTGTCAGCCCCTTTGAGTCTCCTGCAGGAGAGAAAGGGGGGATATAAATCCAAACTCTTCTTCTTAAACCGTGAAAGATGGTGCATTAAAATAAGCATTCCAGATTAAAATCAGTGGTAACCTATAGAGAACCGGTCAGGAGTGGTGGATTCTAATCTGGAGAACCGAGTTTGGTTCCCCACCCTCTCCACATGAAGCGTGCTGGGTGACCTTGGGCTAATACCTATCTTTAATGAAAATGATTAAAAAGTTTGTAGAATACACTCAAACTTCTAAACATCAACACCACATATAGCCTGGATAACAGAATCACATACATAACGCACAAAATAATACATAAAAACACAAACAAGGGATCCCACAAACAGCACTAGGACTATGTATCGTCGAAGGCTTTCACAGCTGGAATCTCTGGGGTGCTGTGTGGTTTCCGGGCTGTATGGCCGTGTTCTAGCAGCATTCTCTCCTGACGTTTCGCCTGCATCTGTGGCTGGCATCCTCTGAAGATTCCAGCCACAGATGCTGAGCAGCTAACGATCAGAAAGAGAAAATACTACTAATGAACACGGCTCCATCAACCAGAAAATCCACAACACCCAATCTAAACTGCAAGAGTCTCTGTATGAAAGGAGATAACTTCCTTGCAAATCCAGCGTTGATATAGGAAGGATTTCAAATATCCGGTTCCTGTCTGGACTCCTCTTCAATGAATAAGCTCCACACGTACATAGGTGGAACCACAGTTAGTTGTGATGATGATACAGGCATTTATGGATGATGGGGAACACCAGTGCTGCATGAACGGCATTCGTATATACTCAGCCAGTACACTGAATATGAATTCGAAGTCTATATGACTCATCTGTAAGCACAAAAAAGGCAAAGGATGATGTTAATATTTCTTCAGACTTTGTAATATATTAACCTATATAGTATTTCATAGGTTTAGATAAGTTTTTATCATATTTATGGAAGTTCTATATGTTGATTTTATGTATGGTTTTTATGTTGTACACCGCCCAGAGCCCTTCGGGGATGGGGCGGTATATTAAGTTAAATAAATAATAAATAATAATAGTATTAAGATTTATAGATAAACAATATGAATCATTGTATGTATTCCTTGTTAGATGAGTGAATTGTATTTATGATTATGACTCAAAGGGGCTTACAATCTCCTTCCCCCCTCACAACAAACACCCTGTGAGGTAGGTGGGGCTGAGAGAGCGCCCGAAATCTGTGACTAGCCCAAGGTCACCCAGCTGGCATGTGTGGGAGTGCACAGGCTAATCTGAATTCCCCAGATCAGCCTCCACAGCTCAGGCGGCAGAGCAGGGAATCAAACCCGGTTCCTTCAGATTAGAATGCCCCTGCTCTTAACTACTACACCACTGCTGCTTTAAATATATATTTACTGTGCTCACAAGTAAATATGCATAAATTCAATTCACTCATCTAACGTGTACATACAATGATTCATATATATATATGAATGCCATTCATGCAATACTGGTGTGCAACGTCCTAATTTAATATTCTGCACATTTTCCCTGATTCTCCGTTGCACACTGGTGGATGGATGGATGGATGGATGGATGGATGGATGGATGGATGGATGGATGGATGGATGGATGGATGGATGGATGGATGGATGGATGGATGGATGGATAGAGGGATAGATAGATTATGTTCAATGGATGGTGAGTGGTAGTATTGACCCGGGAAAGTCTCAATACTTTCAGCTTACTAGTCTTCCTCAGCCACTGTGGTCACAACCATTATACACAAGAGACCCTAAGGTGTCTAGCTCCAAAGCATCCAGCTCAGTGAGACTGGAATCAAATGAACAAACCGCATGCCAAAAGGCAGAGGGGAGACTCAAGTTCCTTTGGGTCTCCTTACAGGAAAGAAATTGGGGGTGGGTCGGGTATAAATCCAAACTCCTCCTCCTCCTGATTTTTTACACTCGCTGCGACCACACTCTGGCTCATTCCGCACATGCAGAATAATGCACTTTCAAACTGCTTTCAGTGCTCATTGAAGCTGTGCGGAGTAGCAAAATCCACTTGCAAACAGTCGTGAACGTGGTTTGAAAACGCATTATTTTGTGTGTGCGGAAGGGGCCTCTGTTTGCTCAAATGCTGTTTTCTTCTCCGCCGGCAGTTTGATCTCCCGCAGTGGTTGCAGAGTTCGAAACCCTCTCTGTCAGAGCGCACCAGGCTCCTGGAGTCAGTTCACTTGGCGCTCAAGACCTGCGGCTTTGAACCCGAGGAAGACATTTCGATGCCTTTCAACCTCTTCTGCAAGCATTGGACCTGCCTCTTGCGGTATCAGTTTCCCGACCACTACAGCAGCTTCCTGCAGCTGCTGATGCAAAGTAAGTCCCCCGAGGGCCTTTGGTCTGTCCTTCCGCCAGCGGCTTATGGGCCACCATCCCTGTCTCAAAGATGTGCCATTCCCAACTTCTGGTGTAGTAATTAATTGCAGGTGCACTCTAATCTGGAGGAACTGGGTTTGATTCCCCGCTCTGCAGCTTGAGCTGTGGAGGCTTACCTGGTGAACCAGAGTAGCTTGTGCACTCACACACGCCAGCTGGGTGACCTTGGGTTAGTCACTCTCAGCCCCACCTACCTCACAGGGTGTTTGTTGTGAGGGGGGGGGGGAAGGGAAAGGAGATTGTCAGCCCCTTTGAGTCTCCTTACAAAAGATTCTGAGATTTCTGAGCAGCGAAGATCAAGTGGGGGTGGGCAGGCAAAGCACCTTTACTTGCAGTCTTGTCCCAGGTGGGACTCTTCTTCTTGAATGACCTCTCTGTGGCTGCTGACTGCAGATTTTCCCAGCAGGCAGAGGTTTGCTGGTACCTGTGTTTTGGGTCCAAAACAGAATCCAACCAAAAAAAAAGGTTTCCATTTCGTTGCTGAGAAAAGCACGATTCTGGTTCATGTTGTAAAAGTTCAGAAACTGAGAAGTGTGGGGTCACCCCCCCCCCCTTTTTAATTTTTTTAGTACAGGTCTGTAACTTTTGGGTACATTTTATTCTGCTTTTGCTCTACGTGTGAACAAAAGACAAAGATATTGTGGGCCTGGATTTTGACCACTGAAAATCTTACTCAGCCAGTGATTTCCACAGGCATTGCCTGTTTACTTTGAAACATTTCTAGGAGCCTTTCGGGTTAGGAACTTGGGTTCTTTCCTCCCTTCCAGCGTGGCGTAGTGGTTAAGAGCGGGTGGATTCTAATCTGGAGAACCGGGTATGATTCCCCATTCCTCCCCCTGAGTGGCGGAGGCTTATCTGGTGACCTGGATTTGTTCCCGCGCTCCTACATTCCTTCTAGGTGACCTTGGGCTGGTCACAGTTTTTCTCTGAACTCTCTCAGCCCCACCTACCTGTCAAGGTGTCTGTTGATCTGAGATTGCAAATGCCTTAACAGACCCTTTGATCTGAGATTGCAAATGCCTTGACAGACCAGGTGATCGGGAGCAGAAGCAGCAGAAGACCATTGGTTTCGCATCCTGCAGGTGATCTCCCAAAGGCACCTGGTGGGCCACTGCGAGTAGCAGAGAGCTGGACTAGATGGACTCTGGTCTGATCCAGCAGGCTCTTTCTTATGTTCTTATGTTGTGGGGAGAGGAAGGGAAAGGAGCTTGTAAGCCACCTTGAGTCTCCTTACAGGAGAGAAAGGTGGGGTATAAATCCAAAGTCGTCGTTGTCTCCATCTCCTCCTCCTCCTCCTCCTCCTCCTCCTCCCTGCATTCAGCAGCCAGTATCATGTTTTGTCTGTGTGTTTTGAACTAATGTGGAATCACAAAGTAATACCCAGCTCCAGTTATAGTGTCTGATATGAATCTGTGCTGTATTTTTGCTGAACAGGATTCCGTGTTAAAACGATCCGGGTTTTTACCTGCAGGTTCCTCAGATCAGCTCCTGTGCCCTGACTGCTGGAAGGCGTCCCTCAAAGCCTTGGGCTGCTCCCGCAAGGCACCCAAAAAAGATGGTAGGGAAGAGGCGGCCACGGAAAGAGCAGCATTGTCCACTTCCGCAGAGACGCTTCTCTCGACGGAACAGGTGAGTTCTGATCTGTCCACGCTGTTGTAGTGTGGCCATCTTGAGAATCAGTCCGTTTTGGTTCTTGCTGACATTCCGCCTTCCAGATCCTAGCGCAGTGATGGCGAACCTTTGGCACTCCAGATGTTATGGACTACAATTCCTATCAGCCCCTGCCAGCATGGTCAATTGGCTATGCTGGCAGGGGCTGATGGGAATTGCAGTCCATAACATCTGGAGTGCCAAAGGTTTGCCACCACTGTCCTAGCATGTCCCAGAGGATGGCCAATAGCGGCTTTGGAAATTGTGGGCCTCAAAGATGTGCCATTCCCAAGTTCTGGTGTTGTAGTTAATTGCAGGTGCACTCTAATCTGGAGGAACCGGGTTTGATTCCCCGCTCTGCCGCTTGAGCTGTGGAGCCTTATCTGGTGAACCAGAGTAGCTTGTGCACCCCAACACACACCAGCTGGGTGACCTTGGGCTAGTCACAGTTCTTCGGAGCTCTCTCAGCCCCACCTATTTCACAGGGTGTTTGTTGTGGGCCGAGGGGGGGGGGAGGGAAAGGAGATTGTCAGCCCCTTGGAGTCTCCTTACAGGAGAGAAAGGGGGGATATAAACCTAAACTCTTCTTTTCTGTTCTTCTCCTCCTCTTCTCCCCACAGGTTGTGGAGACTGTGGAGTGGCTCTCCAAGTTCTTCCTCAGGCTGCGCTTGTCTTCCCGAGATTTCCAGACCTTTGGCTTGTTTTCGAAGTGGGCCCCCTACATCGCCCAAGTGAAGCGCTTCATGGAGTATCTCGTCAACCGGCTCGTCGACTCCGAAGCCGCCAGCTTGGCGCAGGAGCCGGTGGGCAGTGGCGACATCCTGGCAGGTAAAATGGCACCTGGTGCCGGTCTCGGCAGTAGGGAATGTGTCTTGTGTGCAGAGGCTATGCAGGTTCTCTCCCCAGTACCTTCACTTAGAAAGACCTCAGGCAGAAGGGTTCAGGCAGAAGGGTTGGCAACTTGGAGAACTGCTGTGATGTGGGGCTGGACAGACAAACATGAGACAAAACAGCTTCATAAAACAATCAAAGCACTCCTGACAGATGACCATCCGGCCGCTGTTTAAACACCTCCGAAGAAGAAGAAGAGTTGGATTTATATCCCCCCTTTCTCTCCTATAGAAGACTCAAAGGGGCTGACAAACTCCTGTCCCTTCTCCCCTCATCTCCCCTCATCCCTCCCATCCCTTTATTTTTACCTCCTTGTGCATTGGTGTGAGACGGGTTTTGTTTTTCAGCTCTGCAGTCGCTGCATTCGGTCGTCACCCAGCTCTTTGCGCCTTGGATTCAGGTGCTGCAGCAGGAAGATGCGAGGTACGGGAAATGTTTGAGCTTTCCGTGGCGAGTCTGTTGCGGACCGTTTGTTCACCCGCTTTGCTTTGTTTTAAAAAATTCCGTGCCGTCTTTTTGGAGAACCTGCTTCTGGCTTTTTGTAAGTAACGAGGACATAAATTAAAACACGACGGGCCCGAGAACCTTTGCGGTTAATGAATGGTTTTTACAAGCCGGCCAGACTCAGCAGCTTAAAAAAAATTTCTGTAAAGCAAATCGATTGCACATCGATTCTCTGGGTAAGAGGAAATGTTTTGGCCTGGGTGCTTGAAAGAGAAGAAGAAGAAGAGTTTGGATTTTGAATTCCCCAGATAAGCCTCCACAGCTCAGGCGGCAGAGCTGGGAATCAAACCCGGTTCCTCCAGATTAGATACACGAGCTCTTAACCTCCTACGCCACTGCTGCTCCTAGGGTAGGGTAGGGTAGGCACCAAGAATGCCTCAGAGGGCAGGGTGCCCCCACCCCAAAAGCCCAATCTGGTTCCTACCTGCCCTACCTTTGCAGAAGGTTGGGGGGGATGACGTACAGAGACTGGGGCTTGTGAGGAATCATAGAGCTGGAAGGGGCCAGGCAGGCCCTCTAGTCCAACCTGCTGCTCCCTACAGCATCAACCTAAAGCATCCCTAACAAATAGTCGTCCAGCCGCTGCCTGAACACTGCCAGTTAGGGGATCTCACGACCTCTCTAGGCAGCCAATTCCACTGCTGAACTACTCTCACTGTAATTTATTTTCCTAATATCCAAACGTTATCTTTCTGTCCATAATTTAAACCCGTCGTTGCGAGTGCTAACCTCTGCTGCCAACAGGAACAGCTCCCTGCCCTCCTCCAAGAGACAGCCTTTTGAATACAAGAAAGCAATCACATCCCGTTTCTCCCACCCCCAGTCTCCTCCACGCCAAACGTCAACGTGGTGTAGTGGTTAAGAGCAGGTGGATTCTAATCTGGAGAACCAGGTTTGAATCCCCACTCCTCCACCTGAGTGTCTGAGGCTTATCTGGTGAATCAGATGTGTTTCCGCACTCCTAGATTCCTGCTGGGTGACCTTGGGCTAGTCACAGTTCTCTCAGGACTCTCTCAGCCCCACCTCCCTCACAAGGTGTCTGTTGTGGGGAGAGGAAGGGAAAGGAATTTGTAAGCCGCCTTGAGTCTCCTTACAGGAGGGAAAGGTGGGGTATAAATCCAAACTCCTCCTCCTCCTCCTCCTCCTTTTTTTTTCTTCTGGTAACGATTGAGCAGACAGGGCACCTCACTAGGTGAATTTGATTTGCCTGATTTCTAACTTCAGTCCTCTCCAGGCCATGAGTGTTCCCTATTTACCTCACTTCTACGTTGTCTAGATCCATCCCATCATTTTATTTACTTTTATTTATTTATTTATTTACATTTATTTACTCTCAGAACTCTCTCAGCCCCGCCTCTCTCACAAGGTGTCTGCTGTGGGGAGAGGAAGGGAAAGGAGCTTGTAAGCTACCTTGAGTCTCCTTACAGGAGAGAAAGGTGGGGCATAAATCCAAACTCCTCCTCTTCACCTCGTCCTCCTCCTTCTTCAAGTCCCTTAGCTTTTCCTTGTAGGGCTAGCTTTCCAAATTTTATACCTGTACTGGGGCAGAAGCCAGCAGAATTGTCAGAACAGAATTGAATTTGTGTACAAAAAAAGATCAGAATGCGGAACTGCAAGAGCAAAAGTCATAAGAACATAAGAACAAGCCCGCTGGATCAGACCAGAGCCCATCTAGTCCAGCTCTCTGCTACTCACAGTGGCCCACCAGGTGCCTTTGGCCCCATTTTGAAAAAAAGGCATTTTTGTCAGCTACTCTGAGGCCTTGCGCATCTGGAGAAATTCCTGAACAGACAGTTCTGAGCCGGAAGGACAAATGGCCTAACTCCTCGTGAGGTGGATTTAGGTGCTCTTATTAGTTTGCCCCTCAGACACCAGTGGGGCCCAGGAAAGCCTGTGGAAAGGGGCTCTGCGCTTAAATCTTTTCCTTTTCTTTTTTGTCTTTTTACCTTCAGCAAGCAGCCCTGCTATCCGTGGCTGGAGAGTGACGCTCCTGCCGCTTCCCAGATGGTGCGGTTATTTGCAGACAGCATTGGAGTTCTACACGAAAGCTTTAAAGGTTGGAAAGTCCCCAATTTAGCAGCCATAAATATCTGGTCCCTGAGGCCTGGACTATTAATATTTCCCCGGAACAGCTATCTGGAAGGCACCTGCATGGCAGGTGGTCGGACTAGTTGGCCCTTGTGTTCTCTTCCAACTCTGTGATCCTATAATTCCCTGATTCTATGATTGTATTTATTTCTTTTGCATTTGCACTAAGGCTGCTTCCGCACATGCAGAATAATTCCCTTTTTCCCCCCAGTATAAATCTTTATTAGTTTCAAAATTTCAAAATTCAAAAAAACCCATAACTCACATATTTTTCATTTCATCCATATTCTAATGTAACAGATATTAACGTATTTTGCTTCCTCATTGTTACAATCTTAAACTTGAGTCTCAAATTAATTCCCAATTTTGTATAACCATCCTTCTTCTTTCTTGACTTCATTCCAAGCTTAAAGACAAATTTCTATTATACGTATATACACTTTAACTTTGACATAAACTTGGAACTACGTCATCATTTTTCTCTTTCGATGCACTTTGCAGCTGGGTGGAATAGCAACATCCACTTGCAAACGGTTGTGAAAGTGGACTAAAAGTGCATTATTCTGCATGGGCGGAAGAGACCTAAGTTTTGCTCCGAGTGATTTTTGAATTCCTTGGTCGGGGGCGGGGGGGTGGGCAGGGGCGGGATAAGAGGTTCTCCCCAGCCCAGACAGTGTGACCATTTCCGGCAAAAATCAATTTCTTTCTCATAGGCTCATTCCGCGCATGCAGAATAATGCTCTTTCAAACTGCTTTCAGTGCTCTTTGAAGCTGTGCGGAATGGCAAAATCCATTTGCAAACAGTTGTGAAAGTGGTTTGAAAGCGCATTATTTTGCGTGTGCGGAAGGGGCCATAGTCCCCCTTCAGCCTGTGCTGCTCTGTGCTTGCCTGGAAAGTTTTCTACCTATGCAAGTGCAGAAGAACTGAGTCTGCCGCTATTGGGTAGAGGAAGCCAAAGATTCCTCTATCCTTATTACTAAATTCAGTCTGGTACCCTCTTCCCCTGTCGGCTTTTTCCTACCTGCACCAGTGAAGTAGGCCAGGAAAGAAATTGTGAGATGTTCTCCATCGCTTTGGAAAAATTGTTAAGATTTGAGACCCCCGTTAACTGTTTGTTTGAAAAGAGAACAAGAATAAAAATATTTCTTGCTCAGTTCGCAATATTGCAATATTTGGAGCGGGACTATTCTAAAAGGAGTCCCCAGAAGGTATGAAAAGAAAACTGTCCCAGGTTAAAGCATTTGTAGTTAAAGTATTATACAAACATATTAATATTCAAGCAATCTTTTTGCTCGAATATTTTTGGAGAGACAGTGGGATATAAATGGAAATAAACAAATAAGATGAATATTTTTCGGGGGATCTGTGATGAGATGAAAAGCGAATTAACTTATTTAAGATGAATATTTTTGGGGGGGGGGGGCGGATCTGTAATGAAATGTAACCAAACTATATTAATTATTTAAGTAAATTAGAACTCCAGTAGGAAGCCAATTTCATTTAAAGACATGTATGTAGGAAATGTTGCTTTCTTCTCTTTTGCTTCCTTCTTTTTCTTATTGTTTGTATTCTTATTTTTTCCTTTTTCTCTGATTTTGTTCTTGTTTAATCATTTATAACTGTAAACTTGATTTTAAAGTTTTTTTTTAATTGTTCTAGAGCAGGGTTCTTCAAACTACGGCCCTCCAGATGTTCATGGGCTACAATTCCCATCAGCCCCTGCCAGCATGGCCAAGTGGTAGGGCTGATGGGAATTGTAGTCTAGGAACATCTGGAGGGCCATAGTTTGAAGACCCCTGCTCTAGAGATAAGACGGCACTTTTAGGCTTTTCAGATGGTGCGAACTCTGGAGTCCTCCAGCACTACCTAATTCAGTTAGGATTTTTGCGGGGTCTGGAGCTGCATTCCTTTCTTTCTTTCTCACCTGTCCTTTCCTTGTTGATCTAGATAAGCTGCTGCCTGGCCATCAGGGGACGCTTTGGCTCCACCTGATGCACTATTGCCAAACCTGCACGGCCCCGAAAATGCCCGAGCACATTCTCTACACGCTGCACACCGAGTTTGCGCGCCTTCCTTGGAAGGAAATGCACCCCGACCAACAACTTATGGAAGAGTTTTTTAAAGTAAGAGGCAGGTGTTGATATGCAAGGCTGTGAAATTCAGAGCGAGAAAATGGAAGAGGGGGAGTTTGGCTGTCCGTATGGTTCCTGGTTCCCTTTGGGGCACCACTCAAAGGCCCCTTCCGCACATGCAGAATAATGCGTTTTCAGTCCACTTTCCCCAATTGTTTGCAAGTGGATTTGGCTATTCTGCACAGTAAAATCCAGCTGCAAAGTGCATTGAAAGTGCATTATTCTGCATGTGCGGAAGGAGCCAAAGTTAACTTCTAAATCTTAGACAGCCCTATTATGTCTGTCTGAGAAACTGCCGCTTCTCTCATGGGGAGGGGCTCTGGCTCAGTGGAAGAGCCTCTGCTTAGCTAGCAGGAAATCTCAAGTTCAACTGGGGGAATCTTCAGTTAAAAGGCGGTGAGTGCTGTTCAAGACCTCTCTGTGAGACGCTGGAGAGGTGCTGCCAGTCTGAGTAGACAATACTGACCTTGATGGACCAAGGCTTGATCCAGCTGGCTTGTTCTTATGTTCTTAAGGGCCTGATTCAGCACCAAGGAGAGCTACTGCCAGTCTGAGTAGACAATACTGACCTTGATGGACCAAGGGTCTGATTCAGGACCAAGGACAGCTTCTCCCAATCTGAGTAGACAATAGTGACCTTCATGGACCAAGGGTCTGATTCAGCACCAAGGAGAGCTACTGCCAGTCTGAGTAGACAATACTGACCTTGATGGACCAAGGGTCTGATTCAGGACCAAGGACAGCTTCTCCCAATCTGAGTAGACAATAGTGACCTTCATGGACCAAGGGTCTGATTCAGCACCAAGGAGAGCTACTGCCCGTCTGAGTAGACAATACTGACCTTGATGGACCAAGGGTCTGATTCAGGACCAAGGAGAGCTTTTGCCAGTCTAAGTAGACAATCCTGCCCTTGATGGACCAGGGGTTTGATTCAGGACCAAGGAGAGCTTTTGCCAGTCTGAGTAGACCATAGGTGTCAAACTCGCGGCCCTCCAGATGTTATGGACTACAGTTCCCATCATACCCTGCCAGCATGATGCTGGCAGGGGATGGTCATCCTGTATCTGAAGGAAACGGGACCTTCCTGTGGAAATGGAACAATAGTGACCTTCATGGACCAAGGGTCTGATTCAGGACCAAGGAGAGCTACTGCCAGTCTGAGTAGACAATCCTGCCCTTGATGGGCCAGGGGTTTGATTCAGTAGAGGACAGATTCAGGTGTCCTCTTAGGATCTCAGAACTCTACCGAGGGAGGTTTTTTAGTGATCTCACCTGTGCATCATGAGTGCAAGGAAAAGCATTTTCCTTAGAGACCCCTTTCCCCATTTATTTAATTTATTTAAGCTATTTTTATACTTCCATGTATACCCCAGGCAGCTTACAAAAATTGGTGGAAGGTGCCGTCGAGACGTACAGTGACTTACCGTGACTTATTATGACTTACCGCCACTTGCTTACCGTCACTTGCGGTGACCCTGTAGGGTTTTCAAGGCAAGAGACCTTCAGAGGTGGTTTGCCATTTCCTGCCTCTTCATAGCAACCCTGTACCTCCTCGATGGCCTCACATCCAAATACTAGTCAGGGCCAGCCCTGCTTAGCTTCCGAAATCTAATGAGGTCAGACTAGCCTGGCCCATCCAGGTCAAGGCATGAAAACAAAATTAAAATCTGTGAAACAAACAAACATCAGGGCTCCAGGGTAGGAGGTTGTCATCTCCAGGCTGGGAAATTCCTGGGGATTTATTTATTTGTCATGAAAGATTGTCATGCCCTTATATAAAGCAGGTAGTGCATGACCAGCGCTTGGAATGCACATGTCCAGTTCTGGTCGCCGCATCTCAAAAAGGATATTGAGGAGATAGAAAAAGTGCAGAGAAGGGCAACAAGGATGATTGAGGGACTGGAGCACCTTCCCTATGAGGAGAGGCTGCAGAGTTTGGGACTCTTTAGTTTGGAGAGGAGACAGCTGAGGGGGGATATGATTGAAGTCTATAAAATTATGCATGGGGTAGAAAATGTTGACAGAGAGAAATTTTTCTCTCTTTCTCACAATACTAGAACCAGGGGCATCCATTGAAAATGCTTGGGGGGAAGAATTGCAGGACTAATAAAAGGAAACACTTCTTCATAGCGTGTGATTGGTGTTTGGAATATGCTGCCACAGGAGGTGGTGATGGCCACTAACCTGGATAGCTTTAAAAGGGGCTTGGACAGATTTATGGAGGAGAAGTTGATTTATGGCTACCAATCTTGATCCTCTTTGATCTGAGATTGCAAATGCCTTAACAGACCAGGTGATTGGGAGCAGTAGCAGCAGAAGGCCCTTGCTTTCTCCTCCTGCACGTGAGCTCCCAAAGGCACCTGGTGGGCCCCTGCGAGTAGCAGAGATCTGGACTAGATGGACTCTGGTCTGATTCAGCTGGCTTGTTCTTATGTTCTTATTTATTTATTTATTATTTAAATTTATCAAGACAACCCCATCCCGAGGCTCTGGAAGTGATGCACAACAATAATAAAATGCGACATACAATGTGTAACAAAGGGTCACAATACTGTGCGACCATATTTACTAAAAATCCATTAAAAACCATTAAAAACCATTTAAAACAGCGGTCAAAACAATAATAACGGCGTCCCATAACCCAATTCATTAAAACCTCCCCAGAAGGAGAGGAGCTTGACTGAACTCCCTCCCTAAAGGATAACCAATATATATACAAGAATGGAATTGGAAAAAATAAGGGAGCAAAGGAGCAGAGCAAAGGAGGGCAAAGGAGGAGATTGGGAGATGCACCTCACTGAGGTATGATGTCATAAAGTCCACTCTCTGGAGCCATTTTCTCCAGGGGTATAAATCCAAACTCCTCCTCCTCCTCCTACTTCAAATTGAGGACCGTGGCTTACTTGATTCAGTTGATCGTCTCATGTTGTCTGTTCCTCATTTCCTGCCACCTTCAACTTGAAGGAGGATTCAAGACCCTGTCCCTCTTGACTTGAATCCAAGTCACCGGTAATTTCCAGGTCCCACCTGGAGTCTGGCAACCCTACACCATGTGCCTCAGCAAGAACAAGGGCTAAGCTTCCCTCGTTCCGTAAACGATCCCAGTTTCGCAGCTGAATTGCGCCGCTGAACGTTTTCTCGGCTCTTCTAGGTGGAAAGAGGCAGCCCGAAAAGCTGTTTCCTCTTCCTGGGCTCCGTCTTGTGCGAAGTCAACTGGGTGAGCGTCCTCTCGAACGCCTGGCATGCCCACCCGCCTCCGGAGACTCACAGTATGATCGTGTGCCTGCTGTACATGGTGGTCCTGCTGGCAAAGGAGCAGCAGCTGGTAACCAAAGAGGTATCCTCCCCCAAAAGGAGAGGGATTCCACGCTTCCTTTTTTCTCAGTGGGCATTGCTGGTGTCCTTTAGGCTTGGCAATCGATTTTTTAAAAACTTTTCCTAAAAGCAGCAGTGGCGTAGTAGTTAAGAGCAGGTGCATTCTAATCTGGAGGAACCGGGTTTGATTCCCCGCTCTGCCGCCTGAGTTGTGGAGGCTTATCTGGGGAATTCAGATTAGCCAGTGCACTCCCACACACGCCAGCTGGGTGACCTTGGGCTAGTCACAGCTTCTCAGAGCTCTCTCGGCCCCATCTACCTCACAGGGTGTTTGTTGTGAGGGGGGAAGGGCAAAGGGGGGGAGATTATGTAAGCCCGCTTGGAGTCTCCTGCCCAGGAGGAGAGGGGGATATAAATCAAGCTCTCCTCCTCCTCCTCTTCTTCTCCTTCTCCTTCTTCTCCTTCTCCTTCTTCTCCTTCTTCTCCTTCTCCTTCCTCTCCTTCCTCTTCTTCCTCTCCTTCCTCTTCTTCCTCTTCCTCTTCCTCTTCCTCTTCTTCCTCTTCCTCTTCTTCTTCCTCTCTGCCGCTTGATCTGTGGAGGCTTATCTGGTGAACCAAATTAGCTTGTGCATTCCCAACACGTGCCAGCTGGGTGACCCTGGGCTAGTCACAGTTCTTTGGAGCTCTCTCAGCCCCACCTACCTCACAGGGTGTTTGTTGTGAGGGTGGAAGGACAAGGAGATTACAAGCCCCTTTGAGTCTCCTGCAGGAGAGAAAGGGGGATATAAATCTAAACTCCTCCTCCTCCTCCTCCTTCTTCCTCTTCTTCTTCTCCTTCTTCTCCTTCTCCTTCTCCTTCTCCTTCTCCTCTCCTCCTCCTTCTCCCTCTTCTTCTTCTCCTTCTCCTCTCCTCCTTCTCCTCCTCCTCCTTCTTCCTCTATGCCGCTTGATCTGTGGAGGCTTATCTGGTGAACCAGATTAGCTTGTGCATTCCCAACACGTGCCAGCTGGGTGACCCTGGGCTAGCCACAGTTCTTTGGAGCTCTCTCAGCCCCGCACCCACCCTTACCCACCTCACAGGGTGTTTGTTTTTGTTTGGAACCCTCAGGAGTCCCCACTGCTCAATCTCCTGGGCCAGACCAGCTCCCTGCCCTGGCATTTTGTCGGCATCTTGTCCTATCAAAGCATTGTCGGCTACTTGAACAGCCACTACCCACCGACCATCATCTTAGCCAAGGAACCCGCAGCTGAGCTCATCGTCAAGCTCCTGAAGGTCGCTGCCGGCTTTGGCGCCTCTTCCGACAGCCTCGTGCACCTTGTAAGTTCAAGTCTGCATCCTTGTGGTTGTGTGTGCGTGTGTTAAGTGCTGCCAAGTCCCTTCCAACTCACGACAGTGCTGTGAATCGCCAACACCCTAATGTCCTATCATTACCAGCCCAGTTAAGGAGCCAGTGTGGTGTAGTGGTTGAGAACAGGGGGAGTCTAATCTGCAGAACTGGGTTTGATTCCCCGCTCCTCCACCTGAGTGGCTGAGGCTTATCTGGGGAACCAGATTGGCTTGTGCAACACATGCCACCTGGGTGACCTTGGGCTAGTCACAGTTCTCTCTGGACTCTCTCAGCCCCACATACCTCACAAGGTGTCTGTTGTGGGGAGAGGAAGGGAAAGGAGCTTGTAAGCTTTTGCCCAGCAGAGATTCTGTTTGGCCATTGGAGATTTGATTGGCTGCGCATCTTTTTAAGAATCTCGCTTTGGCAGCAGCTGCTGTCACAACCCGAGGATCCTCTCTGTGTGACTGAAGGTAAACTGTGGCCGCCATTTTGTGACTGGCTCTGCCTCCTGAAACATCCATTTTAGTGGCCGTGCGTTCCGTAGTGTTTCAGAATTCCAGAGGTGCCTGCATTCTCCAAGAGTTTGGGGACCCCTACTCTAGCCATTACACTAGGCTTTGTGCCAGTTATATATGCACATATATGCTGTCAAGTTGCAGCCAACTGATATCAATTTTCAGTGAGGGGTTTCCAAGGCAAGGGCTTTCCAAGGCAAGAAAAGGAGAGGTGGTTGGCCTTTGCCTCTGGCTGCAGAGCCCTCCGTGATGACCCCCATCCCAGCACTGACTCTGCTTAGCTCCCTTGATCGGACTATTCCATAACATACCATCAGAGGTGAAGCAGGGCAAAATGGTGGCCCCCCCGCACTCTAGCCGACATGCAACCCAGGCTCCAGTCAGGGGGTGGGCGGGGCCTGTCTGGCTGCTCCGCGCAGCCTCAGCTTTAGTGGAGGGGGCAAGGCCTGGCTGGCTGGCCGCTCTGGGCAGCCCAGGCCCCAGCCTCCAGGTTGGCCAGCCTGGCTGGCTCAACCCCTTTTACTCGGCCCAATCAGCCAAGGCCTGCCAAAAGGGAGGGGTCAGAAGTGTGGGGGGGGGGCGATTTGCCGCCCCCCATGACTCACCAGGGGGACGCCCGGGGCGTTTGTCCCCGGATGTCCCCTTTATATCTACGCGACTGCATGCCATGCCATACCATTCCACATCCCTGCATCTAGAAATCAGATGAGGCACGGCCCTTTTCTTAACTTTTCCCAGGGCCGCCCAGCCACTCAGGGTGCGAGCCCTCGTCCAGCCAGACCCGTCCACTTCCTCAGTGTCCTGGAACCAAAAACGGGAAAATCAGCCTCTCGGTTCTGGAACAGGAGATGTGCAAGCTGCTCGATGACGTCATCCTCTTCAACCCTCCAGGTTGATTCTTCAGCGGATTCCCCGGGGGCATGACCCATAAGATTTTTGGGGTACAAACTTTCGAGAGACAAAGCTCTGGGGGTGCTGTGTGGTTTCCGGGCTGTATGGCCGTGTTCTAACAGCATTCTCTCCTGACGTTTCGCCTGCATCTGTGGCTGGCATCTTCAGAGGATTCAAATCCTCTGAAGATGCCAGCAAGCAACGTCAGGAAACTCTTAAACCATGGCAATATTCGGCTGTGAAAGCCTTCAACAATACATTCAACAAAGCTCCGTTCACCAGATACGAAGCTTTCAGTCAACCAGTCAGTAAATTTATTGGGGTCTACTGACCCAGTTATGTAGAAAACCATTAAACAAACAATACTGGTAAGATGAAAACATACAGAACAAGGCATTATAATCAGCGTCATTTATCCAAGCTAGATGTAAGATGTCTGATCTTTACTGCCCCAGAAAAAAAAACTTCGCTAGAGCCAAGGTAGCTCGACCTGTTGCTCTTATCCTCCAAGAGGATCTTAACTAGCATTGGGGGTAGTTCGCTTTCCCACCTAACCAGCAATGGCATTATCCTCAACTGGCATATTCTATATTCTGTTCCACATAAAGATGATAGTTTGGTCCGTTCAGGTGCAGCGGTTTAGAAAATGGTATGCTTCTGCATTAGAATATAGTCCTAAACGAATATGAGAATTATCATTTGTTTTTACATGCTGCCTTTGACAAAGCTATTATTTTGTACATAATTGAACGTGCATTTTAATTATACCAATTTTTGTGCAGCTAAATCTACATACATGATATGTTTTTTTCAAAATTAGCCATCAAATATCAATGGCCGTTAAGCATATTTGCAATAAAATCGGACCAAGATCAAAGCCCAATCCAATAAGATAGTTTAGTCTGATTTTATTACATATATACTTATTGACCATCGATACTGAATGACTAATTTTGAAAAGAATATGTAACATATGTAGCTTTAGTCATGCAAAAAAAATGGTATAATTAAAATGCAGGTTCGGTTAATGAAATGTTTCCCATTTGATTTTCCAGCCTCAACACGTTTTTTGTTTTTGGTATATCTTGAGGTTAAGCTGCGGCAATCCTTTTATGACTGGTGTCACCTCTAGTGGGAGCTATTTTGTCGCAGCCGTATATTTGGGTATATCGGATCTGGTATTCAACTTATTCAGGCAGAGGTGGGATCCAGCAGGTTCTCACCAGTTCCCGAGAGTGGGTTACTAATTATTTGTGTGTGCCGAAAGGGGGTTACTAATTGGGTCTGCTTTTCCGTTAGAAATTCCATTAGGTCAAAATCCTAAAAGTCCTGTTGTTTTCTATGTGGCTGGTTAGCGAAGGTAGAAAACGGGATAATTCTCCCTGTTGGGCTGTTTTAAAAACATGTTTTAGAAATACGGTAAAGTTCCTTGTTTAAGGAAAGTATCCTTCTTTTGATTTCTAGAAACAAAATTAAGTATTTGAAAGTATTAAGTATTTGACAGGCAGTCAGTTAGAGGAGAAGTAGTTGTTTCTGTTGGCAGTAGACGATAGGACTTGCTATAATGAGTTTAAATTATGGACAGAAAGATACCAGCTGGAAATTAGGTACACTTTTTTTTAACAGTAAGAGTTTTTTTACAGTAACAAGAGAATTATTAA
Source organism: Sphaerodactylus townsendi (assembly GCF_021028975.2). NCBI lineage: Eukaryota > Metazoa > Chordata > Lepidosauria > Squamata > Sphaerodactylidae > Sphaerodactylus > Sphaerodactylus townsendi. Next base: position 10,017,654 of record NC_059431.1, on the reverse strand, counting down.
TGCCCACGCCCTGGAATGCCCGGTACGCCCCGCCGTGCCCGTAGCCCCACTGGTAGCACGCCACTGTTTGAATCCCACCACCATGGGAACCTGTTACTAAAATTTGTGGATCCCACCACTGTATTTGGGTTTACCGATAATTTTACACCCGAATAAAGCCGAATCTGAACTTTACCGAATATTTTCGGTATTGCTTAACCCCAGTCGCCTCCTGTGGGAGCTATTTTGTAGCACCCGTATTGTTGCTGAGCCCACCACCCCATGGCTGAGTTCCAGATGTGCCCGAAGGCTCTAAAAGGTCGGGGACCCCTTCCCACAAACTTTTATTCGTTTCCAGACCCAGACGTGCAGGCTCGCCACCTGGCATTAAGCAGCCTCTTCACGGAGGTCCTGATGATGCTAAACAACGCCAGCGTTTCGACGGCCGAGTCTCTCCGAGTTGCCTTGCGGAGCTGGATCGGGGCCTCCGTGCACGGCTTAGGGGTGATGCCCCTCCTGATAGCTGCGTGCCAGAGCCTGGCGTCGGTCCGACACATGGTGGAGACCACGGAAGCCTGTGTCACAGCCTATTTTAATGAAGGTGAGCGAGAGAAGAATGTTGTAGCACCCGTCGGCCTCCTCCCAATAACCAGACTTAGGGTTCCCGGAATCGGTTTATTGCATCAGAGTAAATGTAAAGAGAGGAATGCAGCTCTGGGGGGGGGAGGTATTGTACTGGATCTAACATTCACACAATACTCCAAGCCCATTAGCTATATCCACTCAACTGTTGCACCTTCTCCCCTAAAATGGAGTTTTCCCGAACAAAAAAGCGTGCAGGCTGTGCAGTTGCTCCAAGTTCAGAACCCTGGTACGGGCCAGGTGGTGTCTACCTGTCAAGAGCCAGCATGTAGTGGTTAAGAGCAGGTGGACTCTAATCTGGAGAGACGGTATTTGATTTACCCACGCTCTTCCATTGAGTGGTAGGAGGCTTATCTGGTGAACTGGATTTGTTTCCCCCCTCCTGCACATGAAGCCTGCTGGGTAACCTTGGGCAAGTCATAGTTCTTTGGAGCTCTCTCAGCCCCACCTACCTCACAAGGTGTCTATTGTGGTGAGAGGAAAGGAAAGGAGTTTGTAAGCCTCTTTGAGTCTCCTTTAAGGAGAGAAAGACGGGGTATAAATCCAAATTCTTCTAACTTGGGAGGAAAAACCATTACTATAAGTCTCTGAACAAGCCAAGCTTCATCATACAGAGGAATCCTTTGGTGCCAACGATATATGGGACTTTTGGCAATGGGCGTATTTAATAATATTATCCTTTTGCTTGTCATTTCCAGGTGCCTTCCACATATCCTTTTTGCTTGTCATTTTAGGTGCCTCCTTTTGGACTGGGGAGGGGGCCCTCTGTGTGTGACTTTCCCCATATCTAGGCAAAACATATAATGTTCATTTAGAGCTCTTGATAAACATTTGCATGGAATTTCAGAATTGTGGGGGGAGCCGAGGTGCCGCCGGGCTGACAACTGAGGGAATGTCCCTGGACACGTATACCTCATTTTCAGGCCCTCCTTCGACCTCCTTCCTGATGACAGCCGGCAGAAAGGCATAGATGAAGTGTGCAGTCAAGTTGTATCTGACTTAGGCCCCTTCCGCACATGCAGAATAATGCACTTTCAATCCACTTTCACAGTTCTTTGCAAGTGGATTTTGCTATTCTGCACAATAACATCCAGCTGCAAAGTGTGTATTTGAAAGAAGTGGATTGAAAGTACATAGAAATGTAAATATATAAATATGAATACTGTATTGCATTAAGAGATATATAGGTGAAAATTATGGTAAGTTAAGATAGGAAGACATATAAGGGATATTCGAGGAGGTTATTTTTCTTTTTTTAGGAATAGATAGCTCATGTAGGTATATGATTGTTTTCCTTTCCAAAATTTAGAATGACAGATAACAAACAACAACAGCATGGCCAAGTGGCAGGATGCTGATGGGGAATTGTAGTTCATGAACATCTGGGGGGGGCCATAAATAAGTAGTTTGAAGAGCCCTCGATCTACAGATTTTAGGGGGCTTCCGACTTGAGTAAAACAATGCTTAGCGTTGTTGTCGTCATAATCATCCCCATCATCATCCCCACCATCATCATCATTATTAGTTTGTAGATCACGTAGCCCTCCCGAGAAGAATCTAGAGCTGATGCACAATTCTTAATCATAACAAAGTCACAACTATATAACAACAACAAATCACGTCTCTATTTTGGGTTCAAAACCCTCATTAAAACACATTACGGCGTTCCAATATACTATCCCAGCATCCGACCAACTAAAAAGCCCTCCCCGGGAGAAGGGCGGTGAAGTCCCTCAGATGTTATGGGGACCTTGAAAGAGGGGGCCACCAGAAGGGGGGGAGGGCGCCGCCTAAGCAGCCGGTCACTCCAAAAGCCCGGTGGAACAATTTGGTCTTTCAGGCCCTGCGAAACTCGCCAAGATCCCGCAGGGCCCGGACAGCCGGAGGAAGGGAGATCCACCAGGCAGGGGCCAGTTTATACATATCTTTTTCATTAATAAAAAATTAAATTGTATTTCAATACACAGAGTCAAAACAGGGTTGTGTCAAACTCTGGCCCTTCAATTCCCTTGAGTCCCTGTCAGTGTGGGCAGTTGAGCCAACTGTGCTGAGATTCAGTAGAAGGCCATTTCATGTTCACGGAGGAGGCACCAGGGCTCAGTGGAAGAGAAGGAGCTCTTTGGTTTGCTCTATGGAGAGCGCTCGGCAGGTTCGATTCCTGGACCATCTCCGCTTAAACTGGCGAGCCCGGCAGGAGGTGATGAGAAAAAAACCCCATTTGAGATCCTGGAGGGCGGCTGCCAGCCTGAGTAGTCAATTCTGACCACGGTTCAGTTCCAGGCAGCCTCACGGGTGATCCTTCTGTCTGCAGACTCTCCGCTCAGCCAGGGCTTGGGGTGGGGCCCCATCGTAGCTGCCTTGCAGGTCTCGAGGCCGCTCACCGCCGAAGACTTCCTGCAGGAGTGCCTTTCCTTGGGGAGCTACCTGACCCTCTACGTCTTCACGCTGCAGCGGCTGAACGCCGAGCAGACCTTGGCCAACGAGATGAGGGTGCTGCTGACTCTGAGCAAGTGGCTGGAGGAGGTGTATCCCAGGTATCGGGCGTTTTGGGGAAAGGGGTTCGATCAGCTGCTTCGAGGCTTCTGGCAATTGAGAAAAGTGGGGTATAAATCCAAATAACTCCTCCTGTTCCTGCTGCTCTCCTCCTCTTCCGCTTCCTTCTCTTTTCCTCCAGCGTGGTGTAGTGATTAAGAGCAGGTGGATTCTAATCTGGAGAGCCGGGTTTGATTCCCCACTCCTCCACCCACCTGGAGTGGCAGAGGCTTATCTGGTAGAACCAGATGTGCTTCCACACCTCCCTGCACTCCCTGCTGGGTGACCTCTGGGCTAATGCGTCATGGAATCCTCTCAGAACTCTAAGGAGAACATAAGAACGAGCCTGCTGGATCAGACCAGAGTCCATCCAGTCCAGCACTCTGCTACTGGCAATGGCCCACCAAGGTGCCTTTGGGAGCCTGGGCTACATGCAGGATGCAGGAAAGCAATGGCCCTGCCGCTGCTGCTCCTGAGCACCTGGTCTGTGCTAAGGCATTTGGCAATCTCAGATCAAAGAGGATCAAGATTGGTAGCCATAGATTGACGTCTCCTCCCTAAATCTGTCCCCCTTTTAAAGCTATCCAGGTTAGTGGCCATCACCACCTCCCGTGGCAGCATATTCCTCTCTCAGCCCCACCTACCTCACAAGGTGTCTGTTGTGGGCAGAGGGAGGGAAAGATTGAGAAAACTCAGATTTTTCATAGTTCCATGATAGTTCCATGGGAATGTCAACTCAATGCATGGCAGCTGTGAAAAAGGCAAACTCTATGCTGGCGATCATTAGGAAAGGAGTTGATAATAAAACTGCAAAGATTGTCAATATGCCTCTTATATATGGAAACAGTGGTGCTGACTAGCATGCTTTGGGATTACTAATGTCCAGTTCTGAATTAAGCATCTCAAAAGGATATTGAGGGGAAAGATGGGGAAAAGAAGGGTGCAGAGAAGGGCAACAAGGATGATGTGGAGGGACTGGAGCACCTTTCCCTATGAGGAGAGAGGGCTGCAGCGCTTTGGGGACTCTTTAGCTTTGGAGAGAGGTCTGAGGGGGATCATGATTGGAAGATCCTATAAAATTGTGCATGGGGTAGAAAATGTTGACCCGAGAGAAATTTTTCTCTCTCTTTCTCACAATAACTAGAACCCGGGGCATTCTTTGAAAATGCTGGGGGAAGAATTAGGGACTCAATTAAAGGAAACACTTCTTCACGCAACGTGTGATTGGTGTTTGGAATATGCTGCCACAGGAGGTGGTGATGGCCACTAACCTGGATAGCTTTAAAAGGAGCTTGGACAGATTTATGGAGGAGAAGTCAATCTATGGCTACCAATCTTGATCCTCTTTGATCTGAGATTGCAAATGCCTTAACAGACCAGGTGATCAGGAGCAGCAGCAGCAGAGAGGCCATTGCTTTCTCACCTCCCTGCAGGTGAGCTCCCAAAGGCACCTGATGGGCCACTGCGAGTAGCAGAGAGCTGGACTAGATGGAGTCTGGTCTGATCCAGCAGGCTGGTTCTTATGTTCTTATATTCTTATTAAAGGAGCTTGTAAGCCACCTTGAGTCTCCTTACAGGACAGAAAGGTGGGATATAAATCCAAACCCTTGTTCTTCTACTAACCCTCTGAAGGTGACGGTGAGCTGATTGTTTTCTAGCCTTGGACACCTTTGTGCTGTTTTTCCCCCTTCCAGCTCTTCCCAGGACGAAGCCAAAGTGTTTCTTTGGTGGCAGAAAGTCCTCCAGCTCTGCCTCCTCCAAACCGGAAAGGTAAAGGCAGCTTATCCTGCTGCTGGAGCCGAGTCATCCAGATGCCAGACGTGCTTTGCAAGGCCGCGCAGGCCCCAAGGCTGGCCGAGAGGAAGCGACCTCCGGGATCCTCGCCAAGCGTCGGCTTAGGCAGGAAATCTCCCTTGTCAAAATAACAGGTATTTATTTATTAGGTAGTTTTAATAATCTGTCTTTATCAAGTGTGGACTCGCGTCATGTGCAGAATTCCACAGAGGAGGAAGAAGTGGGGGGTTAGGAATTATAATCCCCTTTTCTCAACCGTAAGAAGCGGAGCTCTGGCAAAGAAACTTATAAACTCCTTTCCTCTTCCCCACAAGCTGGACAGTAATAATCTCCTTTGTAGAGGTAGGTGGGGATGGACAGAATCCTGAGAGAACTGCTTGACTGGCCCAAGGTCACCCAGACTCATGCGTAGGAGTGGGGAAACAAACTTGGTTCACTAGGGAGCAGCAGTGGCGTATTGGCTAAGAGCAGTGGCTAAGAGCAGGTGCACTCTGATCTGGAGGAAAGCAAAGGACTGAGTCCCTTACTCTGCCACTTGAGTTGTGGGAGGCTTGTCTGGGGAGTCCAGATTAGCTTCTGCACTCCCACACATACGCCAGCTTGGGTGACCTTGGGTTAGTCACAGCTTCTTGGAAGCTCTCAGCCCCAACCCACCTCTCACAGTGTGTGTGTGTTTGTTGTGAGGGGAATGGGCAGGACAGATTATGTAAGCCCCTAAAGGAGAGGTGTTGGGATATAAATCCAAGCTCCCTCCTCCTCCTCTCTCCTCCTCCTCCTCTTCCCTCCTCTCTTCTTCTTCCTCTTCCTCTTCCTCTTCCTCTTCTTCTTCTTCTTCTTCTTCTTCTTCTTCTTCTTCTTCTAGTTAAGAGTCTGTTTTGCAGTTAAGAGACAAGAGTCTGATTTGCAGGAGGGGAAATCAAACCCAGTTCTCCAGATTAGAATCTGCTGGTCTTAACCACTACACTATGCTGTCTCTCTGCCCCCTCCTTCACCCGCTTCTTGTCCTCATGCATTTTAGGGTGAGGCTGTATATCTCTGTTTTTGCCTTACAAACGTAAAGCCCGAGGGTGCTGTCCTGGGTGCCTCTAGTGAATTGGGCTGAAAGTAGCAAGGCCGAGACAGCCGGCTGGGGAGCTTCTGTTGGTCGGAGAAGATGGTCCTTAGCTGAGCTCGGACGGGCCAGTGGGTCAGAGAAACGGGGGTCTCTAGCTTGGGTGGAAGCCATTTTTTGACCATGCTTCTGAGAGACAGACCACTCGTGATGGCAACAGGATCTATCCCATGTCTCTATCCCATGGCCACCATTTTTGGAAGTATTTTTACTTCTTTCAAAGTCGCTGGAAGGCCTTGATGCACCGTGCGACGGCCTCTGGAGTTCCCCATACACATCTTTTCAGGTGCAGAAGAAGCCCCCGATATCTGTTTCTACCCTTGAAAAGGAACAGGGATGAAAACAGTCTTTGGGGCCATCCAGGCTGGAAGCTCACGGCGATTTTTAAAGAACTGCAAATGCTTCTTCCAACTCTATTTTATATATATATATTATTATTTATGTATGTATGTATATGTATATGTATATATGTATATGTATATGTATATATGTGTGTGTGTGTGTGTGTATGTATATATATATATATATATATATATATATATATGTATATATATATGTATATATATATGTATATATATGTATATATATATATATGTGTGTATGTGTGTATGTGTGTATGTGTGTGTGTGTATGTGTATGTGTGTGTATGTGTGTGTATATATATATGTATGTGTATGTATATATATATATATATGTATATATATGTATGTGCATGTATATATGTGCATGTGTATATGTATATATGTGTGTATGTGTATATGTATGTGTATATGTATAAATATGTGTATGCGTGTATGCGTATATGCGTATATGCACATACATACATACATACATACATACATACATACATACACATATATATACCTACACATATATATATACATATACATATATATACACATATATACACATATATACACACATATACACACATATACATACATATACACACACATATATATAGGCACTTCATCCCGAGAAATTTCAAAGTGACTCTATATAACACAACATTTCCAACAGCAATTTAATACAGCATAAAAACTGAATCCAATTAAAACACAACAGCAGTTAAAACAATAAGTAAATTAAAACAACAAAATTGTGTAAAACATACACACACAGGCGCCCGCTCTAAAAGGCCAAAAGAAGAAGAAAAAATATCAATTTGGGTGCAGTGTTTATGGCAGATAGTATTTGTGACGACGAAGGGCTAGATCAGGGGTAGGGAACCTGCGGCTCTCCAGATGTTCAGGAACTACAATTCCCATCAGCCCCTACCAGCATGGCCAATTGGCCATGCTGACAGAGGCTGATGGGAATTGTAGTTCCTGAACATCTGGAGAGCCGCAGGTTCCCTACCCCTGGGCTAGATAATCCAGGCAAGCCTTCCAACCCAACGGAATAATTCTGGCATTTCCCTCTTTGCTTCCTCGTTCCAGATTTCGGGTGGTGGCTCGCAGCATGTCGGCCTTCCTGCTGGTGCAAATCCCTGTGGAGAATCAGATCCGGCTGCGGCCTGGCACAGAACTGCAGCTGTCTGCCAAAGCTCAGCAGGTAGGTCGGGGTTGATTCTGCCATCTGTCGCCGCCGTCCCTCTCTCTCTTGTGTGGTGCCTCTGAGCCCCCTGATGCCCACCAACAACTTTTCTGGCACCCGCCAAGTGTTTTTAGAAAGTGGGTGGGCCTTTTGCCCAGCAAGGCTTCTGACTGGCCACTGAAGATTTGATTGGCGGCGCAGGTTTTCAAAAAATGTTAATTTGGCGGCAGCAGCCACCACAGCTCAAGGATCATCACTGTGTGACTTGAAGGTATTCTGGGGCAACCATTTTGTAGCTGGTTCCACCTCCTGCAGCAGCCCAGAAGAGTTTGGATTGATTGATTGATTGATTAATTAATTATATTTATATACCGCCCTCACCCGGAGGGCTCAGGGCGGTGAACAACACACATAGATAGAGCTCAATAAACCCAAAAAACTAAAATCAGTTAAATATTTATTTATTTATTTATTTATTTGTTCCACTTATATACCACCCTCCCCCGAGGGGCTCAGGGCGGTTTACAACATTAATACAAACAAGTGGAAGGATAAAATACAATATTAAATATTAAATATTAAAATGCAGCGCTTAAGTTCTTAACCATTTAAAATACAGATGCCGTATGACCATTTCAACTCCTCTGAGAGGGGGAACAGCGGGTCCAAGCTGTTAACGGGCATAATCAGCAGCCGGCCTCCCCAAAGGCCCGGCGGAATAGCTCGGTCTTACAGGCCCTGCGGAACTCATTTAGGTCCCGCAGGGCCCGGACAGCTGGAGGGAGAGCATTCCACCAGGCAGGGGCCAGGGCCGCGAAAGCCCTGGCCCTGGAAGAGGCCAGCCGCATCATGGAGGGGGCGGGAATCTCCAGCAAGTTGGCCTCTGCCGAACGCAGAGACCGACGTGGGACATATTAATTAATTTGGCTCTATATAAAATAACCCCCCCATTAAAACGCAGCACACTAATCAGCATAACAGATGGTACCTACTAACAAATCCCCTAAAAGAAAGATAGGGAGGGAGGACAGCAGGATCCACTGATGTCATAAAAAGAAGGTGCAGAAGAAGCCCCCGATATCCCACCTGTCTCTCCTGCAAGGAGTCTCAAGGTGGCCTACGAGCTCCTTTCCCTTCCTCTCTCCACAACAGACGTCTTGTGAGGTCAGTGGGCTTGAGAGAGTTCCCAAGAACTGTGACTAGCCCAAGGTCACCCGGTAAGGAATGTAGGAGTGCGGAAACACATCTGGTTCACCAGATAAGAGTCTGCCGCTCGAGTGGAGGAGTGGGGAATCAAACTCGGTTTCCCAGATTAGCATCCACTTGCTCTTAACCGCTACAGCAGTGATGGCGAACCTATGGCACGGGTGCCAGAGGTGGCACTCGGACCCCTCTCTGTGGGCCCGCGCACATAGAGTTCATCATGTGGGGGGCGGGAAATCACCCCCCTACACACGCACATCTAGGCTGGCCTGGGCCACTGAGAACGACGTGCGCGCACCGTGGTGAGCAGGGAGGACTCGGCTGGCGGGCCTGGTGCCTGTGCTCCGGGTGGCTGCTGCCCGAGGGGGGTGGGGGGGCGCAGAGATGCTAAAGAGGCACAGAGCGGTGCGCGTGGGACTTGCTGGAGGCTAGAGCAGGCTGGCCCCTGCTCGAGCGGGTGGGGCGGAGGAAGAGGGAGCCAACCGTTTTTTTCTAAACGAAAACCTCAGCATTCAGGTTGAATTGCCGGGTTGGCCCTTTGCGATAAATAAGTGGGGCTTGGGTTGCCATTTGGGCACTCGGTCTCAAAAAGGTTCGCCATCACTGCACTACAGCCACGCTGGTTCTTGTTGGCCTTTGCCTCCTGGTTAGTGACCCCAGACTTCCCTGGTGATCTCCCATCTAAGTACTATCCAGGGCCACTCCCTGCTTAGCTTCCGAGATCTGATGAGACCAGGTTAGGCAGGGCCTTCATATTAGGGCCGGGGACTTCAGAGAGGGGAAATCCCCTTCTCTCCTCTCCCACTCCACCCCTCTCTGTCGGAATAATACCGGAACAGGGGCCCATAGCCAAATATCTTGAATTATTAACTGAACCCCAACAGAGATGGATTATCACAAGGGCCAGATCCAATACCTTCCCATCGGCCATTACAAAGGGTCATTACTTATCCATCCCTCTCCAGGATCGGGTTTGTCCACACTGTAAAAACCAAGTGGAGACTCTTGCTCACATTATTCTTGACTGTCCGAGATATGTGGGCATCAGGAATTTCTCTCCCAGGCTGGCCCTAGATAAATCTGAAAGTGACTCTGACTGTTCTGTTGTGGAGCTTCTGTTAAACAACACAGATGTCGTGCTCTTGGAAAAAGTAGCAAAATTTCTTTTACAAGTGACAGAACTTTCTAAGTAATGTATACTGCTATATGCAGTCTTCCTGTCTGCGCTTTGAATGTACTCTTGATTTGTATTTCAAAAATGTCTGGCAATGCTCTAGAACAGGGGTAGGGAACCTTTAACACTCAAAGAGCCATTTGGACCCGTTTTCCATGGGAAAAGAAAACACTTGGAGCCACAAATAATTTTTGACATTTAAAATAAAGATAACACTATATATATAGGGTTTTTTTACCTTTTACTCCGTTCATTCTGAGAAGCGCATGAATGCGCCCGCCCTGCTGCCTGCAGGGCGGGCAAGGATGAAGCCGGCAGCTCAGCCTCGCCGGCTGCCGGGAAATCACCCGCCCCCGCTCCAACGGGGCGGGTGAGAGGGGAAGCCCGTGGCACGGCACGGCCGACAGTGGGCAGTTGGTGCGCCCGCCCTGCTGCCTGCAGGGTGGGCAAGGATGGGGCCAGCGGCTCGGCTTGTGGAGCCACAGTGCAAGGGCAGAAGAGCCGCATGCAGCTCTCGAGCCTCAGGTTCCCTACCCCTGCTCTAGAACCTATTTTTAAATGCCAAATAAAGGTGGTTGTTGAATACTCTCCCACTCCACCCTCCTTGCTGGCAGTCACGCCTGCCCAGTCGTCAGCGGGCATGCTGGAAGCGACGCGCTTTGCTAGGGCAATCACTGATCATTGTGCACGTTTGTCTCGGCAGGCACTGCAAGCTCTGGACTCCCTGGCTTCCAACAAACACTATGCGGTGTACCAGGAGCAGATCTCGCAGGCGTCCCTCTTTATCAAGGACCCTGAGCATTGCCTTGGCCACGGGTCCAACCTACTGGCCATCCTCCTCAACACGTTGTACCCGGAAGTGCATTACCTGGACGGGATACGATAGCAATCAGCCGAGCACGGGCCGCCCGGTGGTGACGATGACCAACCTTCTGTTTACACTTGTCGTCGAAGTTTGCACATGTGACATTGTGGCTCACCGAGCCCCTGTTACTCACAAGGTTCTTCTTAACCCGAGCTGGGGGTTATGGAAGGGTGACGTGAACAGGTGTGCTTTCTGGCCTCTTGAAGTTTCGTAGCTCTTCCTGGAAACCCACTGGGCGCCACTGGAGCTTTTGTGTCGAAACAAAACATTTCTGTCGCTGCTCGTGTGCGGCCTTAACGGCCAGGCCCGTGAACTGCGCCGGTCCCGGGGCTGTGAACATTCGTCGCCCGCTCCGAATCATTTCAACAGAGCCGGTGTAGGCCTAAGATCGCCCTGCCCGGTCGCCCTCCGGGTTTGCAAGGCCTTTGAACGTTAGCGTGCATCGTTTGGCAGATTCGTGCCGTTTCTCTTTGTGTGTGTTTCCAGCACTTTTTCAGATTCGTCGCTTGTGTGCCTCCGCCCCCACTCACCCCAGCTGTGAAATTCGTGGGCCGATCCGGACTCAACAGCTGTATCCGATTGGAATTTCGGACAACGGCTGCTTTTTGTAGTCCTGTCTCTCAGCGCTGGATGTTTTGCAACTACTTCATGCTACAAATGAACCCTGTTGACTTCTTCAAGAGATTTAAAGTCTTTCCCCCCCTTTTCTGTAGGCATAAACTTGTTTCAAGATTGTGTGTGTGTGTGTGTGTGTGTGAGAGAGAGAGAGTGAGTGAGAGATATTTTTGTCTACCTTGTGCTTGGAATAAGTCACTCATTTTCTTACTGCATTCGGGCAAGCAGGCAAAAAGAGAGAGCGAGGAATAACCTTTTCTAGATTTCAGCCACATAGTGAGGACAATGTTTTTATTGATTGCTGGAGAGTCCTTGAGAATTTAATTAGGGACATTACGATAGTCCTGACATGACTACGCTAGAGAACACGTCAGCCTTTCTGGTCCACAGGATTTCTCTGTCTTGGAGCGGAACCTTGTGGAACTCCAAAGCTCGCTACCCTGCTTTTAAAATGCACTGTCCAAATAATTTTGGCTTCTCTCCATCAGTAGCCCCAAATAAATGTGAAGTGGGTCGTCCCATTGCCCCGAACCGAATCTTCTGTGCTGAGGTCCTGAAGTAATTTCCTAGGAACAAGTAGGATTTGTCCTCAGGGTAAATGTCCTCAGGGACAGGACTGAAATGACAAGGAGAAGCAGTGACATTTTCTTTACTTCCACCGGGCAGAGTTCCGATGAATCTCCCAAACAGTCCATAAAAGGATCACGGTGATGCTTTGTAATCTCTTTTTTTGCTGAGGTAAATTTCCTTGTGATCAGTTTCCAGTGACTGCCTTTGAGTTCATTTGTCGTAGGACAGATATCCAGCATATTTAAACAGGCACGGTCCGGGTGCCGCCCGCCGAGCGCAACTTGCCACGGATGTTGAGTTTGTTTTGCAGGGAAGTGCTGGGCACATCCATCCAAACCCTCTGGACACGGAGGAGAGGTGACATAGCCCCGTGCTTCGCTGAGTTTGCATCCCAGACGCTTTTCTCACCGTTTCTCCCGGCTATTTGGTCCTCTTGAACGGATTCCGACAGGCACCTCGTGCTCGTACGTAGCTTTAGGAGCCTTCCTAATTTAAAAACAAGACCCCGCTTTTCTAAGTTCATCGGCACCACGGACACCATTTGCTTTTGAAAATGCAGCTGCACATTTGCACCGTTACATCTGTTTAGTACACAGGTGTCAAACTCGCGGCCCTCCGGATGTTATGGACTACAGTTCCCATCATCCCCTGCCAGCATGATGTAGTATGTTATGGATTATATCAGTGGTGGTGAACCTTTGGCACTCCAGATGTTATGGACTACAATTCCCATCAGCCCCTGCCAATTGGCCATGCTGGCAGGGGCTGATGGGAATTGTAGTCCATAACATCTGGAGGGCCAAAGGTTTGCCACCACGGGACTATATGAACTGTAGTCCATAACATCTGGAGGGCCGCGAGTTTGACATCTGTGGTTTAGTAGGGGGCGTTTCCCGCCCACCGTCTCTTTCCTAACTCGTTGCCGTCTTGTACTTGAAAATGAAAACAGGGTGAGTGGATTTAACGACTGCAGGAATAGCAGTAGTTGGAAATGTTTCCCTTTCTCGTTTTTGCCAAAATTATGCAAAGGTTGGGTTGCAGATCTTGCATCTGTTCTGCTAATGTTGGTTTGGATCTCTTGCATTTGTCCTGCCTTTTCCTGGCGCAAGGGACCTTCTTGAATCTGCGGCAGGATCCACGCGTTGGGAGGCAGGTAAAGTCCTCTTCGCTCGCAGGAGAAGTGAGGCAGGTAAAGTGTGGTGGCGCTGTAAGCGGAGTAAATCTTCAGGAAGTGTGCTGTAAGCGGAGTAAATCTTCAGGAAGTGGCTCCCAAGATCTTTGCGAGTGGAATCTTCAGAGTCTGTCTTGTTGATTAACTTTCCTGATGCCTATCTGTAGGATTTTGCCCTAGCAAAAAATCATAACGAGGGGCAAACGCCTCCAAGTTTTCCACAGGGCTTTCCACAGACTTCACAACTGGAAAAAATGTTTGTTTGTTTGTTTTAAGGAAGATGCGGAGAAGATTTCTGAGACACTTCTAGTACTTTGCTCAGTGTCGTTGCAAAATAATTTTGAAAAAACCTGTGAAAAGGCAGAGACGCTAGGTGTGCATTTGGCATGACAGTCTGTAATATGGGAGCCACGGATTTGGGTGTGGTTTGACAGAATGCGTGTTTTGTATTGGTTTGTATCTGTGAGGATCATGCTAAATAAACCATGAGAAATCTCTACCAGTCTGGGTGGGGTTTTTTTGGAAATTAGGAAAGCATTAGCTAAAAAGGATAAAAACTCTGAATTTTACAAGGAATGGGATCATGGCTATTTTGGACTGCAGACCCCCAGAAAATGAACATCTGGTTTTAAAAAAGGATGTTTGAAGTGTGGAGAGAGATAGAGAGAGGAAAAAAAGTAGATTGAAGGGCCGATGGCAGGTTATAGGAATAGTCACCAACTATCTGTAAGAGTGCAATGTCAACATTTAAGAACCTTGTCAGAGAAATAAGGAAATGTAAATACAAATAGAAGTGTTGAGTTGTTCAATTATATATAAGATTAATATATAAGATTAGACACAGCCAGAGTGCAACGTGTGTATTTTTGAGTTTATTTGGGCTAAGGTTATAGGAATAGAACATACAGTTGGCTCGACATTCCTGTTTTCTGTGGCTCTTGCCCATGAGAGGTTTCAATCCTATATTGACCTCCAGCTGGATAAAATGTGACGTGCTGTTAAGGTGAAGGTTTGCTTTTCTCCGTAGCCTAGAACGGCCCACTCCGCCTGATAGCAACATTCCCTCCCTGGATGGATTTCCTGATTTGCAGCTCGGCTTCCAGGAGAGCCGAACTGATAAGGATCTCCTCTTATAGAGCTTCTCCAGACCAGAGCTGTGGCTCAGTGGCTTGAACATCTGCTTGGCATACCAAAGGTTCACGGTTCACTCCCCGGCATCTCCATTTGAATTGATGAGTTAGGACAGGGGTCTTCAAACTATGGCCCTCCAGATGTTCATAGACTACAATTCCCATGAGCCCTACCACTTGGCCATGCTGGCAGAGGCTGATGGGAATTGTAGTCTGTGAACATCTGGAGGGCCATAGTTTGAAGGCCCCTGAGTTAGGACATAGGTGTCAAACTCGCGGCGCTCCAGATGTTATGGACTGCAGTTTCCATCATCCCCTGCCAGCATCATGCTGGCAGGGGATGATGGGAACTGTAGTCCATAACATCTGGAGGGCTGCGAGTTTGACACCTGTGAGTTAGGAGGTGACATGAAAGACCTTCGCCTGAGACTCTAGATAGCGGCTGCTAGTCTGAGTAGGCAATAGAGACCGTGATGAAGAAGAAGAGGAGGAGAAGAGGTTAGATTTATATCCCCCCTTTCTCTCCTGTAAGGAGATTCATAGGGGCTTACAAACACCCTGTGAGGTGGGTGGGTGTAACGAACTAGTACAGTCCAGGCAAAAGCAACCGTTATGAGTTCTTTATTGAGCTGGCATTCTTAGTCGGGAACAAGCAATGCGAGAACTGAAACCCAGATCTCGATCAGCAGCTTTTACAGGGTAACAGACAGGCTCCCGCCCAAAGAGTATAAACAAGGCAGGATTTCACACAGGGTTTCACACAGACAAGCAAGCAAGTGAAAGATAACCAAAACAGCGAAATTCCCCTTCCCAAACGTTAAGCCGAAAACCTCCGGCGGGAACCTTTTCAAGGTCGGACAGCACACACACACCACAACCTTACAGTGGGGCTGAGAGAGCTCCGAAGAATTGTGACTAGCCTCAGGTCACCCAGCTGGCATGTGTTGGGAATGCACAATCAAATCTGGTTCCCCAGATAAGCCTCCACAGCTCAAGTGGCAGAGCGGGGAATCAAACCCGGTTCTCCAGATTAGAGTGCACCTGCTCTTAACCACTACATCACGCTGGCTCTCATGAGGGCTAAGATCCAAAGGGCTCAGGTTACAGGAATGAAACTTTTTAGTTAAATGCACGAAAGAGGCTCCAACATATTGAGAGTTCTTGACTATGGAACCCCTGGGTGGGTGGGTGAGGGGAACAGTTCTCCTTTGCCGATAATTTGCAAGCATCCACAGTAGAGGTCTATCCACTGGAGCTGTTCATGCTTTTGGGTTCTTGCATAAAACAGGTCCCACATAACTTTGCAGTCCCATGATCACCATTTTCATCACTGCTTGGTCAGTAGAAGATCAACAGAGATCCGATTGATAAGGCTCTCCCAGTCTGCCCCAGACCTTCCAAGTCAATTCGTTGTTTGCTGTGATGCCACAGTCCATTGTGGCAACTAATGTGGGACGAGCATGAATAACTCAGTGCATGGAGAACCAGGGGGCGTCCATTGAAAATGCTGGGGGGAAGAATTAGGACTGATAAAAGGAAACACTTTTTCACGCAACGTGTGATTGGTGTTTGGAATATGCTGCCACAGGAGGGGGTGGTGGCCACTAACCTGGATAGCTTTAAAAGGGGCTTGGACAGATTTATGAAGTCAGTCTATGGCTACCAATCTTGATCCTCCTTGATCTGATATTGCAAATGCCTCAACAGACCATGTGCTCAGGAGCAGCAGCAGCAGAAGGCCATTGCTTTCGCGTCCTGTATGTGAGCTCCCAAAGGAATCTGGTGGGCCACTGCAAGTAGCAGAGTGCTGGACTAGAGGGACTCTGGTCTGATCCAACAGGCTCTTTCTTATGTTCTTAAGACATCACAAAATGCTACAAGGAAGCATGAGACACCAAGGAAGCCGTGAAAGATGCCTATTTAGATAGCAGTCCTTTGTTTGCTGTTATACTTGGTCTTACACAATTGTTCAGAATAAAATTTGGGGTGCTTTTTAAAACTATTGATAAATGATAGCTTCCCCACTTTCCCTTCTCCCCCTCCCTTACTCTCCTGGGTGTGTGGGCCATGACCATGTGACAGGTTCCCTCCCCCCCTCTCCCCAGGGTGGGTGGGTCATGATCAGATGATAGGCCCCTTCCCCCTAGGGTGGGTGGCCTTGACCAGATAATGCCCCTCTCCCCGACCCACCCCCTTCCTAACATCCCCCCCCCCAGTTAATAGTCCTTCATTTGCAGTTACACCTAGTCTTACACATTTGTTCAGAATAAATTTTAAAACTATTGGTAAACAGTAATGCTGGCTGATAAAGGATTATCCAAATGGTTCATCAGTAGGAAACATACTTCAAACTATTTTTTTTAATTATATCAATAGACATACTGGTAAGTTCAGAAATCTGCACATAGTTCACCTTAGCACCATATTCCAGTATATATCTAAGAGTTTCGTGTAGCCAGACATATGCTGATCCATACAGTTCCTCACCCTTCCCCAACTGTTGTTTCTCTTGGAATTTAGAAGTCAAATCATTCATAAAATAAATTGGGAACCTGCCGTTATTTGCTAGGTTTTTGTAAAGAATATCCCCGTTTTTAAAAATTATGAGCGCTGCAGACTTGATTTCTTTAAACTGGGTGGGAGCTTTAAAATGTGTAAAAGAAATTATTGCAGTCATCTGGGGAGCAGAGAAGTATTTATAAAGACAGATTTGGTCCTGGGGTGGGTCGGAGTCAAATCTCAAGTCTGAAGCATAAGTAGATTCCCAGGAGACACATCAGTAGAATTGGTCTGGAAAAGGATGCACACAATTCTCTGCAGAAAACATCTGCCCAAGAATGTTTTTTAATTTATTTTTCGTACTGCGTCCTCTTAAGATTGTCCACCTGATTTTGTCCACCTTGGTTGGTTCGGAGCCAAGATGTCTGTGGCAGGCTATACGATGCCGCTGTTCTCGGTTGCATAAAACTGAGTCAGCCTGGCCTATTGAATAGAACCTGCACGTCCAGAGAGTCACTCCTGCAAGCGTTGACTTATGGAGTTGATCCTGCGGCTGAGGTTCTCATAGGCGGATTCTTGCGCTTGCTGCCTGTCGATCGGAGGAGAAACACAACACGACATTAATCTGTGTGGAAGAGAACGGGATTTATTGCCAGCTTGTAATGTACGGTGACACATGGGGATATTTGAAAGGTGAATTCCTACTACAGAGCTACAAGCTTCTCTCTCCCGAGAGAAAAAGCTCTGAACTTTGGTGCAGACCCTAGATTTATCTGCAGAAGATGTTATAAAAATACCCACCTACACTCAAAATTAGTATGTGTTTATGTCATGTTCTGTGGACCTCCCGTTTAACAGACTCACCGGTAGTGAAATCCATTTATTGATTGGCATTCAAACTGTGATCTCTTCCAACTCTACGAGTCTATGATTCTATACAAATGCCACTTTACAAAGGGGGAGAGAGGGGCTGATTATACCTTCTGCTCTAACCCCACGTTAAAGGAAGATTCTCTTCAGGGCAGAGCTTCTGTTATGAACACCTTTCCTCCCATCTCACGCTCACTGCATGGCAGATCCCATAATCTCCAATGTTCGTGAGAGTGGGCAAAGAGCGACCTTTACTCCTGCTTCGCAGGGCAGATGAAAACAAATGGTCCTGCACTATTCTTCACTCCAGCCTTTTTGGCTGATCCCCGCCTCTCTGCTCGACTTCCACCTGCCCTGACGATTAGGAGAGCTTTTTCAAACTTCATTTCAACTTCAAGCATTAGTACCATATTAGATCTATCAAAATAATGACAGATCTAATACAGAAACATTGAAATACCAAGGAATATCAAAACAAGTCTCTCTGTCCTCCTGCGGCAGCAGCAGTGGCAGGAAGTATGTGTGTGTGGGGAGGAGAGGGGGAAGAGAGACTACCAGTTCCAGGAAATGGTCCCCTTCTGCAGCAGAGTGTGGTCCATGGAATTGCTTTGTCTGTTTCATTTGGAATGGGGACTTATTTTTTGAAAGGGGCTACAATATTGATATCACAGTAATAACAGCAGTATTGATATCACAGTAATTTAACAAAGCCAGCGATCTTGAGACTATGGGTGTGATGAGATCTATGCCTTTAAGTGTGAGTTGATGGGCGGAGTTAGGAAAAGCAGAGACTCGGGAGAGTTCAGCAGCCAAGCTGTGCACAAGGCAGTGGGGTGCCTCCTCATATGTAAATAGGGAAATGTGAAGAGACCCCACTATAACCCCACTGTGCCACAAAGAGCCCCGAGGTAAGTGATCCGTGCATAATGGGCATGTCTGTGCCAGTTTTGCTGATAAGGAAAGATCAGTTAACCATTTGACCTGATAAAGCCACTAAGCGGATCATTTCAGAAGATATCCCTATTGGTGCTCAGTAGGGCCCTTTTCCGCATGGGCCAATAAAAGTGGGGGAAAGGCTTACATGAACTCGCCCCAGCCCCTTCCCACGGCTAGCTATCCCATGGACAGCCAGCGTGTTGGCCAGCACACATGCCTTCGCACGAAGGCGCATCTTTTTTGTTCTTCCCTGCTGCCCCCCCCCCCAATTGCGCTTCACAGGGAGGCAGCACGGACTCCCCAGGCCATAATACGGCCCATTTCCCCTGCATGGTTCTGCAGGTGGGAGCCAGGGAAGGGTTTTACTAACAGTGGTGGCGAACCTATGGCACAGGTGCAATAGGTGGCACTCAGAGCCCTCTCTGTGGGTACGCGTGCACAGAGTTTGTCATGTGGGGGGGGAATCACCCCCCCCCCCCACACACACACATCTAGGCTGGCCTGGGCCGCTGGACTTGATGTGCGTGCACCTCAGCAAGCAGGGAGGACTTGGCTGGCGGGCCTGACGCCTGTGCTCCAGGTGGCTGCTGCCCGGGGGGTGGGGCGGGGGGGGCAGAGGCAGCACTGATGCTAGAGAGGTACAGAGTGGCACATGTTGGACTTGCTGGAGGCTACAGCAGACTGGCCCCTGCTTGAGGGGGTTGTTCAGATTAAATTGCTGCGTTGGCACTTTGCAATAAATAAGTGGGTTTGGGGTGGCAATTTGTGCACTCTGTCTCAAAAAGGTTCGCCATCACTGTACTAGAATCACATTATGTGTGATTCTCTTGTTCGAACATGCCTTGCAGCTGCGGCTGCGAGCCGTGTTAAAATGAAAGAATTGCACATAACGCGATTCTCGGAAAACCTGGGATGGGGGAAAACACAGAGTGGATCCGCGTTAGGATTGGAATACGTGCGAAGTTCCCCTCCAACCTGGGTTTTTTTTACCGGTGTCGTCCCAGTTTAATTGGCCCATGTGGAAAGGGCCTAGAACAGTTTTCGATTCGATTCCAGGGCCTCCATAGAGACCAACAAGAGTTTCAGGGCGGATAATCTTATTTATCTGTTCGTGTAATCTATGTATTCATCACTTTCCAGTTGACAAAAGCCCTCCAGGAGACTTGCCAACCGAATTGAAAAGCATCAATATCAGTTGATGTTATGACGCCTTAATAGCCTCTGAGGGATTACCTGAAGTCTCCTCAGACGTCAAGCGGAACAGCTCCTAACAGACGGGAGAGCCCCATCTGCGGTTTCTTGACAGCGGTTTCTTGACAGCTCGCTCAAAAACAATCTATAAATTTCCATCGGGCCCTTCTCAGGTGATCAAAGCCACGTCCGGGGTTTCCCCTTTCCTGTCGTTCTGTCTTCACAACCATCTTGCGAGGTAGGTTAGACTGAGTGAGGCTGACCTGACCTAGGACTTTACTGCTGAACAGGGATTTGGATTCTCTTGGTCCCGCCCTCTAACTACGCTGTGAGGGGGAAGAATAAGAAGGGGTGGTTTTTATACTCGTCTTTTCTTTACCTTTCAGGAGTCCCAAAGTGGCTTACAAACTCCGACCTTTCCTCTCCTCACAACAGGCACCTTGTGAGGTCAGTGAAGCTGAGAGAGTTCTGAGAGAACTGGAGCTGGCCCAAGGTCACCCAGCAGGCTTCATGTGGAGGAGCAGGAAATAAACCCAGATCTCCAAATCTCCAAATTAGAATCTGCCACTCTTAACCATTGCACCATGCTGGCTAAATGTCATTTGCCTTTGTATTAGAAGAAGAAGAAGAGGAAGAGGAAGAGGAAGAGTAGTAGTAGTAGTAGTAGTAGTAGTAGTAGTAGTTTAGATTTATATCCCCCCTTTCTCTCCTGCAGGAGACCCCCCCCCCCCCCCTCCCCACCCCCCCCCCCCCCCCCCCCCCCCCCCACCCCCCCCCCCCCGCTCAGCACCCCCCCCACCACCACCACCCACCCCCCCCACCCCCCCCCCCCCCCCCCCCCCCCCCCCCCCCCCCCCCCCCCCCCCAACCCCCCCCCCCCCCCCCCCCCCCCCCCCCCCCCCCCCCCCACCCCAACCCCCCCCCCCCCCCACCCCCCCCCCCCCCCACCTCCCCCCCCCCCCCCCCCCCCCCCCCCCCCCCCCCCCCCCCCCCCCCCCCCCCCCCCCCCCACCCCCCCCCCCCCCCACCCCCCCCCCCCCCCACCCCCCCCCCCCCCCACCCCCCCCCCCCCCCACCCCCCCCCCCCCCCACCCCCCCCCCCCCCCACCCCCCCCCCCCCCCACCCCCCCCCCCCCCCACCCCCCCCCCCCCCCACCCCCCCCCCCCCCCACCCCCCCCCCCCCCCACCCCCCCCCCCCCCCACCCCCCCCCCCCCCCACCCCCCCCCCCCCCCACCCCCCCCCCCCCCCACCCCCCCCCCCCCCCACCCCCCCCCCCCCCCACCCCCCCCCCCCCCCACCCCCCCCCCCCCCCACCCCCCCCCCCCCCCACCCCCCCCCCCCCCCACCCCCCCCCCCCCCCACCCCCCCCCCCCCCCACCCCCCCCCCCCCCCACCCCCCCCCCCCCCCACCCCCCCCCCCCCCCACCCCCCCCCCCCCCCACCCCCCCCCCCCCCCACCCCCCCCCCCCCCCACCCCCCCCCCCCCCCACCCCCCCCCCCCCCCACCCCCCCCCCCCCCCACCCCCCCCCCCCCCCACCCCCCCCCCCCCCCACCCCCCCCCCCCCCCACCCCCCCCCCCCCCCACCCCCCCCCCCCCCCACCCCCCCCCCCCCCCACCCCCCCCCCCCCCCACCCCCCCCCCCCCCCACCCCCCCCCCCCCCCACCCCCCCCCCCCCCCACCCCCCCCCCCCCCCACCCCCCCCCCCCCCCACCCCCCCCCCCCCCCACCCCCCCCCCCCCCCACCCCCCCCCCCCCCCACCCCCCCCCCCCCCCACCCCCCCCCCCCCCCACCCCCCCCCCCCCCCACCCCCCCCCCCCCCCACCCCCCCCCCCCCCCACCCCCCCCCCCCCCCACCCCCCCCCCCCCCCACCCCCCCCCCCCCCCACCCCCCCCCCCCCCCACCCCCCCCCCCCCCCACCCCCCCCCCCCCCCACCCCCCCCCCCCCCCACCCCCCCCCCCCCCCACCCCCCCCCCCCCCCACCCCCCCCCCCCCCCACCCCCCCCCCCCCCCACCCCCCCCCCCCCCCACCCCCCCCCCCCCCCACCCCCCCCCCCCCCCACCCCCCCCCCCCCCCACCCCCCCCCCCCCCCACCCCCCCCCCCCCCCACCCCCCCCCCCCCCCACCCCCCCCCCCCCCCACCCCCCCCCCCCCCCACCCCCCCCCCCCCCCACCCCCCCCCCCCCCCACCCCCCCCCCCCCCCACCCCCCCCCCCCCCCACCCCCCCCCCCCCCCACCCCCCCCCCCCCCCACCCCCCCCCCCCCCCACCCCCCCCCCCCCCCACCCCCCCCCCCCCCCACCCCCCCCCCCCCCCACCCCCCCCCCCCCCCACCCCCCCCCCCCCCCACCCCCCCCCCCCCCCACCCCCCCCCCCCCCCACCCCCCCCCCCCCCCACCCCCCCCCCCCCCCACCCCCCCCCCCCCCCACCCCCCCCCCCCCCCACCCCCCCCCCCCCCCACCCCCCCCCCCCCCCACCCCCCCCCCCCCCCACCCCCCCCCCCCCCCACCCCCCCCCCCCCCCACCCCCCCCCCCCCCCACCCCCCCCCCCCCCCACCCCCCCCCCCCCCCACCCCCCCCCCCCCCCACCCCCCCCCCCCCCCACCCCCCCCCCCCCCCACCCCCCCCCCCCCCCACCCCCCCCCCCCCCCACCCCCCCCCCCCCCCACCCCCCCCCCCCCCCACCCCCCCCCCCCCCCACCCCCCCCCCCCCCCACCCCCCCCCCCCCCCACCCCCCCCCCCCCCCACCCCCCCCCCCCCCCACCCCCCCCCCCCCCCACCCCCCCCCCCCCCCACCCCCCCCCCCCCCCACCCCCCCCCCCCCCCACCCCCCCCCCCCCCCACCCCCCCCCCCCCCCACCCCCCCCCCCCCCCACCCCCCCCCCCCCCCACCCCCCCCCCCCCCCACCCCCCCCCCCCCCCACCCCCCCCCCCCCCCACCCCCCCCCCCCCCCACCCCCCCCCCCCCCCACCCCCCCCCCCCCCCACCCCCCCCCCCCCCCACCCCCCCCCCCCCCCACCCCCCCCCCCCCCCACCCCCCCCCCCCCCCACCCCCCCCCCCCCCCACCCCCCCCCCCCCCCACCCCCCCCCCCCCCCACCCCCCCCCCCCCCCACCCCCCCCCCCCCCCACCCCCCCCCCCCCCCACCCCCCCCCCCCCCCACCCCCCCCCCCCCCCACCCCCCCCCCCCCCCACCCCCCCCCCCCCCCACCCCCCCCCCCCCCCACCCCCCCCCCCCCCCACCCCCCCCCCCCCCCACCCCCCCCCCCCCCCACCCCCCCCCCCCCCCACCCCCCCCCCCCCCCACCCCCCCCCCCCCCCACCCCCCCCCCCCCCCACCCCCCCCCCCCCCCACCCCCCCCCCCCCCCACCCCCCCCCCCCCCCACCCCCCCCCCCCCCCACCCCCCCCCCCCCCCACCCCCCCCCCCCCCCACCCCCCCCCCCCCCCACCCCCCCCCCCCCCCACCCCCCCCCCCCCCCACCCCCCCCCCCCCCCACCCCCCCCCCCCCCCACCCCCCCCCCCCCCCACCCCCCCCCCCCCCCACCCCCCCCCCCCCCCACCCCCCCCCCCCCCCACCCCCCCCCCCCCCCACCCCCCCCCCCCCCCACCCCCCCCCCCCCCCACCCCCCCCCCCCCCCACCCCCCCCCCCCCCCACCCCCCCCCCCCCCCACCCCCCCCCCCCCCCACCCCCCCCCCCCCCCACCCCCCCCCCCCCCCACCCCCCCCCCCCCCCACCCCCCCCCCCCCCCACCCCCCCCCCCCCCCACCCCCCCCCCCCCCCACCCCCCCCCCCCCCCACCCCCCCCCCCCCCCACCCCCCCCCCCCCCCACCCCCCCCCCCCCCCACCCCCCCCCCCCCCCACCCCCCCCCCCCCCCACCCCCCCCCCCCCCCACCCCCCCCCCCCCCCACCCCCCCCCCCCCCCACCCCCCCCCCCCCCCACCCCCCCCCCCCCCCACCCCCCCCCCCCCCCACCCCCCCCCCCCCCCACCCCCCCCCCCCCCCACCCCCCCCCCCCCCCACCCCCCCCCCCCCCCACCCCCCCCCCCCCCCACCCCCCCCCCCCCCCACCCCCCCCCCCCCCCACCCCCCCCCCCCCCCACCCCCCCCCCCCCCCACCCCCCCCCCCCCCCACCCCCCCCCCCCCCCACCCCCCCCCCCCCCCACCCCCCCCCCCCCCCACCCCCCCCCCCCCCCACCCCCCCCCCCCCCCACCCCCCCCCCCCCCCACCCCCCCCCCCCCCCACCCCCCCCCCCCCCCACCCCCCCCCCCCCCCACCCCCCCCCCCCCCCACCCCCCCCCCCCCCCACCCCCCCCCCCCCCCACCCCCCCCCCCCCCCACCCCCCCCCCCCCCCACCCCCCCCCCCCCCCACCCCCCCCCCCCCCCACCCCCCCCCCCCCCCACCCCCCCCCCCCCCCACCCCCCCCCCCCCCCACCCCCCCCCCCCCCCACCCCCCCCCCCCCCCACCCCCCCCCCCCCCCACCCCCCCCCCCCCCCACCCCCCCCCCCCCCCACCCCCCCCCCCCCCCACCCCCCCCCCCCCCCACCCCCCCCCCCCCCCACCCCCCCCCCCCCCCACCCCCCCCCCCCCCCACCCCCCCCCCCCCCCACCCCCCCCCCCCCCCACCCCCCCCCCCCCCCACCCCCCCCCCCCCCCACCCCCCCCCCCCCCCACCCCCCCCCCCCCCCACCCCCCCCCCCCCCCACCCCCCCCCCCCCCCACCCCCCCCCCCCCCCACCCCCCCCCCCCCCCACCCCCCCCCCCCCCCACCCCCCCCCCCCCCCACCCCCCCCCCCCCCCACCCCCCCCCCCCCCCACCCCCCCCCCCCCCCACCCCCCCCCCCCCCCACCCCCCCCCCCCCCCACCCCCCCCCCCCCCCACCCCCCCCCCCCCCCACCCCCCCCCCCCCCCACCCCCCCCCCCCCCCACCCCCCCCCCCCCCCACCCCCCCCCCCCCCCACCCCCCCCCCCCCCCACCCCCCCCCCCCCCCACCCCCCCCCCCCCCCACCCCCCCCCCCCCCCACCCCCCCCCCCCCCCACCCCCCCCCCCCCCCACCCCCCCCCCCCCCCACCCCCCCCCCCCCCCACCCCCCCCCCCCCCCACCCCCCCCCCCCCCCACCCCCCCCCCCCCCCACCCCCCCCCCCCCCCACCCCCCCCCCCCCCCACCCCCCCCCCCCCCCACCCCCCCCCCCCCCCACCCCCCCCCCCCCCCACCCCCCCCCCCCCCCACCCCCCCCCCCCCCCACCCCCCCCCCCCCCCACCCCCCCCCCCCCCCACCCCCCCCCCCCCCCACCCCCCCCCCCCCCCACCCCCCCCCCCCCCCACCCCCCCCCCCCCCCACCCCCCCCCCCCCCCACCCCCCCCCCCCCCCACCCCCCCCCCCCCCCACCCCCCCCCCCCCCCACCCCCCCCCCCCCCCACCCCCCCCCCCCCCCACCCCCCCCCCCCCCCACCCCCCCCCCCCCCCACCCCCCCCCCCCCCCACCCCCCCCCCCCCCCACCCCCCCCCCCCCCCACCCCCCCCCCCCCCCACCCCCCCCCCCCCCCACCCCCCCCCCCCCCCACCCCCCCCCCCCCCCACCCCCCCCCCCCCCCACCCCCCCCCCCCCCCACCCCCCCCCCCCCCCACCCCCCCCCCCCCCCACCCCCCCCCCCCCCCACCCCCCCCCCCCCCCACCCCCCCCCCCCCCCACCCCCCCCCCCCCCCACCCCCCCCCCCCCCCACCCCCCCCCCCCCCCACCCCCCCCCCCCCCCACCCCCCCCCCCCCCCACCCCCCCCCCCCCCCACCCCCCCCCCCCCCCACCCCCCCCCCCCCCCACCCCCCCCCCCCCCCACCCCCCCCCCCCCCCACCCCCCCCCCCCCCCACCCCCCCCCCCCCCCACCCCCCCCCCCCCCCACCCCCCCCCCCCCCCACCCCCCCCCCCCCCCACCCCCCCCCCCCCCCACCCCCCCCCCCCCCCACCCCCCCCCCCCCCCACCCCCCCCCCCCCCCACCCCCCCCCCCCCCCACCCCCCCCCCCCCCCACCCCCCCCCCCCCCCACCCCCCCCCCCCCCCACCCCCCCCCCCCCCCACCCCCCCCCCCCCCCACCCCCCCCCCCCCCCACCCCCCCCCCCCCCCACCCCCCCCCCCCCCCACCCCCCCCCCCCCCCACCCCCCCCCCCCCCCACCCCCCCCCCCCCCCACCCCCCCCCCCCCCCACCCCCCCCCCCCCCCACCCCCCCCCCCCCCCACCCCCCCCCCCCCCCACCCCCCCCCCCCCCCACCCCCCCCCCCCCCCACCCCCCCCCCCCCCCACCCCCCCCCCCCCCCACCCCCCCCCCCCCCCACCCCCCCCCCCCCCCACCCCCCCCCCCCCCCACCCCCCCCCCCCCCCACCCCCCCCCCCCCCCACCCCCCCCCCCCCCCACCCCCCCCCCCCCCCACCCCCCCCCCCCCCCACCCCCCCCCCCCCCCACCCCCCCCCCCCCCCACCCCCCCCCCCCCCCACCCCCCCCCCCCCCCACCCCCCCCCCCCCCCACCCCCCCCCCCCCCCACCCCCCCCCCCCCCCACCCCCCCCCCCCCCCACCCCCCCCCCCCCCCACCCCCCCCCCCCCCCACCCCCCCCCCCCCCCACCCCCCCCCCCCCCCACCCCCCCCCCCCCCCACCCCCCCCCCCCCCCACCCCCCCCCCCCCCCACCCCCCCCCCCCCCCACCCCCCCCCCCCCCCACCCCCCCCCCCCCCCACCCCCCCCCCCCCCCACCCCCCCCCCCCCCCACCCCCCCCCCCCCCCACCCCCCCCCCCCCCCACCCCCCCCCCCCCCCACCCCCCCCCCCCCCCACCCCCCCCCCCCCCCACCCCCCCCCCCCCCCACCCCCCCCCCCCCCCACCCCCCCCCCCCCCCACCCCCCCCCCCCCCCACCCCCCCCCCCCCCCACCCCCCCCCCCCCCCACCCCCCCCCCCCCCCACCCCCCCCCCCCCCCACCCCCCCCCCCCCCCACCCCCCCCCCCCCCCACCCCCCCCCCCCCCCACCCCCCCCCCCCCCCACCCCCCCCCCCCCCCACCCCCCCCCCCCCCCACCCCCCCCCCCCCCCACCCCCCCCCCCCCCCACCCCCCCCCCCCCCCACCCCCCCCCCCCCCCACCCCCCCCCCCCCCCACCCCCCCCCCCCCCCACCCCCCCCCCCCCCCACCCCCCCCCCCCCCCACCCCCCCCCCCCCCCACCCCCCCCCCCCCCCACCCCCCCCCCCCCCCACCCCCCCCCCCCCCCACCCCCCCCCCCCCCCACCCCCCCCCCCCCCCACCCCCCCCCCCCCCCACCCCCCCCCCCCCCCACCCCCCCCCCCCCCCACCCCCCCCCCCCCCCACCCCCCCCCCCCCCCACCCCCCCCCCCCCCCACCCCCCCCCCCCCCCACCCCCCCCCCCCCCCACCCCCCCCCCCCCCCACCCCCCCCCCCCCCCACCCCCCCCCCCCCCCACCCCCCCCCCCCCCCACCCCCCCCCCCCCCCACCCCCCCCCCCCCCCACCCCCCCCCCCCCCCACCCCCCCCCCCCCCCACCCCCCCCCCCCCCCACCCCCCCCCCCCCCCACCCCCCCCCCCCCCCACCCCCCCCCCCCCCCACCCCCCCCCCCCCCCACCCCCCCCCCCCCCCACCCCCCCCCCCCCCCACCCCCCCCCCCCCCCACCCCCCCCCCCCCCCACCCCCCCCCCCCCCCACCCCCCCCCCCCCCCACCCCCCCCCCCCCCCACCCCCCCCCCCCCCCACCCCCCCCCCCCCCCACCCCCCCCCCCCCCCACCCCCCCCCCCCCCCACCCCCCCCCCCCCCCACCCCCCCCCCCCCCCACCCCCCCCCCCCCCCACCCCCCCCCCCCCCCACCCCCCCCCCCCCCCACCCCCCCCCCCCCCCACCCCCCCCCCCCCCCACCCCCCCCCCCCCCCACCCCCCCCCCCCCCCACCCCCCCCCCCCCCCACCCCCCCCCCCCCCCACCCCCCCCCCCCCCCACCCCCCCCCCCCCCCACCCCCCCCCCCCCCCACCCCCCCCCCCCCCCACCCCCCCCCCCCCCCACCCCCCCCCCCCCCCACCCCCCCCCCCCCCCACCCCCCCCCCCCCCCACCCCCCCCCCCCCCCACCCCCCCCCCCCCCCACCCCCCCCCCCCCCCACCCCCCCCCCCCCCCACCCCCCCCCCCCCCCACCCCCCCCCCCCCCCACCCCCCCCCCCCCCCACCCCCCCCCCCCCCCACCCCCCCCCCCCCCCACCCCCCCCCCCCCCCACCCCCCCCCCCCCCCACCCCCCCCCCCCCCCACCCCCCCCCCCCCCCACCCCCCCCCCCCCCCACCCCCCCCCCCCCCCACCCCCCCCCCCCCCCACCCCCCCCCCCCCCCACCCCCCCCCCCCCCCACCCCCCCCCCCCCCCACCCCCCCCCCCCCCCACCCCCCCCCCCCCCCACCCCCCCCCCCCCCCACCCCCCCCCCCCCCCACCCCCCCCCCCCCCCACCCCCCCCCCCCCCCACCCCCCCCCCCCCCCACCCCCCCCCCCCCCCACCCCCCCCCCCCCCCACCCCCCCCCCCCCCCACCCCCCCCCCCCCCCACCCCCCCCCCCCCCCACCCCCCCCCCCCCCCACCCCCCCCCCCCCCCACCCCCCCCCCCCCCCACCCCCCCCCCCCCCCACCCCCCCCCCCCCCCACCCCCCCCCCCCCCCACCCCCCCCCCCCCCCACCCCCCCCCCCCCCCACCCCCCCCCCCCCCCACCCCCCCCCCCCCCCACCCCCCCCCCCCCCCACCCCCCCCCCCCCCCACCCCCCCCCCCCCCCACCCCCCCCCCCCCCCACCCCCCCCCCCCCCCACCCCCCCCCCCCCCCACCCCCCCCCCCCCCCACCCCCCCCCCCCCCCACCCCCCCCCCCCCCCACCCCCCCCCCCCCCCACCCCCCCCCCCCCCCACCCCCCCCCCCCCCCACCCCCCCCCCCCCCCACCCCCCCCCCCCCCCACCCCCCCCCCCCCCCACCCCCCCCCCCCCCCACCCCCCCCCCCCCCCACCCCCCCCCCCCCCCACCCCCCCCCCCCCCCACCCCCCCCCCCCCCCACCCCCCCCCCCCCCCACCCCCCCCCCCCCCCACCCCCCCCCCCCCCCACCCCCCCCCCCCCCCACCCCCCCCCCCCCCCACCCCCCCCCCCCCCCACCCCCCCCCCCCCCCACCCCCCCCCCCCCCCACCCCCCCCCCCCCCCACCCCCCCCCCCCCCCACCCCCCCCCCCCCCCACCCCCCCCCCCCCCCACCCCCCCCCCCCCCCACCCCCCCCCCCCCCCACCCCCCCCCCCCCCCACCCCCCCCCCCCCCCACCCCCCCCCCCCCCCACCCCCCCCCCCCCCCACCCCCCCCCCCCCCCACCCCCCCCCCCCCCCACCCCCCCCCCCCCCCACCCCCCCCCCCCCCCACCCCCCCCCCCCCCCACCCCCCCCCCCCCCCACCCCCCCCCCCCCCCACCCCCCCCCCCCCCCACCCCCCCCCCCCCCCACCCCCCCCCCCCCCCACCCCCCCCCCCCCCCACCCCCCCCCCCCCCCACCCCCCCCCCCCCCCACCCCCCCCCCCCCCCACCCCCCCCCCCCCCCACCCCCCCCCCCCCCCACCCCCCCCCCCCCCCACCCCCCCCCCCCCCCACCCCCCCCCCCCCCCACCCCCCCCCCCCCCCACCCCCCCCCCCCCCCACCCCCCCCCCCCCCCACCCCCCCCCCCCCCCACCCCCCCCCCCCCCCACCCCCCCCCCCCCCCACCCCCCCCCCCCCCCACCCCCCCCCCCCCCCACCCCCCCCCCCCCCCACCCCCCCCCCCCCCCACCCCCCCCCCCCCCCACCCCCCCCCCCCCCCACCCCCCCCCCCCCCCACCCCCCCCCCCCCCCACCCCCCCCCCCCCCCACCCCCCCCCCCCCCCACCCCCCCCCCCCCCCACCCCCCCCCCCCCCCACCCCCCCCCCCCCCCACCCCCCCCCCCCCCCACCCCCCCCCCCCCCCACCCCCCCCCCCCCCCACCCCCCCCCCCCCCCACCCCCCCCCCCCCCCACCCCCCCCCCCCCCCACCCCCCCCCCCCCCCACCCCCCCCCCCCCCCACCCCCCCCCCCCCCCACCCCCCCCCCCCCCCACCCCCCCCCCCCCCCACCCCCCCCCCCCCCCACCCCCCCCCCCCCCCACCCCCCCCCCCCCCCACCCCCCCCCCCCCCCACCCCCCCCCCCCCCCACCCCCCCCCCCCCCCACCCCCCCCCCCCCCCACCCCCCCCCCCCCCCACCCCCCCCCCCCCCCACCCCCCCCCCCCCCCACCCCCCCCCCCCCCCACCCCCCCCCCCCCCCACCCCCCCCCCCCCCCACCCCCCCCCCCCCCCACCCCCCCCCCCCCCCACCCCCCCCCCCCCCCACCCCCCCCCCCCCCCACCCCCCCCCCCCCCCACCCCCCCCCCCCCCCACCCCCCCCCCCCCCCACCCCCCCCCCCCCCCACCCCCCCCCCCCCCCACCCCCCCCCCCCCCCACCCCCCCCCCCCCCCACCCCCCCCCCCCCCCACCCCCCCCCCCCCCCACCCCCCCCCCCCCCCACCCCCCCCCCCCCCCACCCCCCCCCCCCCCCACCCCCCCCCCCCCCCACCCCCCCCCCCCCCCACCCCCCCCCCCCCCCACCCCCCCCCCCCCCCACCCCCCCCCCCCCCCACCCCCCCCCCCCCCCACCCCCCCCCCCCCCCACCCCCCCCCCCCCCCACCCCCCCCCCCCCCCACCCCCCCCCCCCCCCACCCCCCCCCCCCCCCACCCCCCCCCCCCCCCACCCCCCCCCCCCCCCACCCCCCCCCCCCCCCACCCCCCCCCCCCCCCACCCCCCCCCCCCCCCACCCCCCCCCCCCCCCACCCCCCCCCCCCCCCACCCCCCCCCCCCCCCACCCCCCCCCCCCCCCACCCCCCCCCCCCCCCACCCCCCCCCCCCCCCACCCCCCCCCCCCCCCACCCCCCCCCCCCCCCACCCCCCCCCCCCCCCACCCCCCCCCCCCCCCACCCCCCCCCCCCCCCACCCCCCCCCCCCCCCACCCCCCCCCCCCCCCACCCCCCCCCCCCCCCACCCCCCCCCCCCCCCACCCCCCCCCCCCCCCACCCCCCCCCCCCCCCACCCCCCCCCCCCCCCACCCCCCCCCCCCCCCACCCCCCCCCCCCCCCACCCCCCCCCCCCCCCACCCCCCCCCCCCCCCACCCCCCCCCCCCCCCACCCCCCCCCCCCCCCACCCCCCCCCCCCCCCACCCCCCCCCCCCCCCACCCCCCCCCCCCCCCACCCCCCCCCCCCCCCACCCCCCCCCCCCCCCACCCCCCCCCCCCCCCACCCCCCCCCCCCCCCACCCCCCCCCCCCCCCACCCCCCCCCCCCCCCACCCCCCCCCCCCCCCACCCCCCCCCCCCCCCACCCCCCCCCCCCCCCACCCCCCCCCCCCCCCACCCCCCCCCCCCCCCACCCCCCCCCCCCCCCACCCCCCCCCCCCCCCACCCCCCCCCCCCCCCACCCCCCCCCCCCCCCACCCCCCCCCCCCCCCACCCCCCCCCCCCCCCACCCCCCCCCCCCCCCACCCCCCCCCCCCCCCACCCCCCCCCCCCCCCACCCCCCCCCCCCCCCACCCCCCCCCCCCCCCACCCCCCCCCCCCCCCACCCCCCCCCCCCCCCACCCCCCCCCCCCCCCACCCCCCCCCCCCCCCACCCCCCCCCCCCCCCACCCCCCCCCCCCCCCACCCCCCCCCCCCCCCACCCCCCCCCCCCCCCACCCCCCCCCCCCCCCACCCCCCCCCCCCCCCACCCCCCCCCCCCCCCACCCCCCCCCCCCCCCACCCCCCCCCCCCCCCACCCCCCCCCCCCCCCACCCCCCCCCCCCCCCACCCCCCCCCCCCCCCACCCCCCCCCCCCCCCACCCCCCCCCCCCCCCACCCCCCCCCCCCCCCACCCCCCCCCCCCCCCACCCCCCCCCCCCCCCACCCCCCCCCCCCCCCACCCCCCCCCCCCCCCACCCCCCCCCCCCCCCACCCCCCCCCCCCCCCACCCCCCCCCCCCCCCACCCCCCCCCCCCCCCACCCCCCCCCCCCCCCACCCCCCCCCCCCCCCACCCCCCCCCCCCCCCACCCCCCCCCCCCCCCACCCCCCCCCCCCCCCACCCCCCCCCCCCCCCACCCCCCCCCCCCCCCACCCCCCCCCCCCCCCACCCCCCCCCCCCCCCACCCCCCCCCCCCCCCACCCCCCCCCCCCCCCACCCCCCCCCCCCCCCACCCCCCCCCCCCCCCACCCCCCCCCCCCCCCACCCCCCCCCCCCCCCACCCCCCCCCCCCCCCACCCCCCCCCCCCCCCACCCCCCCCCCCCCCCACCCCCCCCCCCCCCCACCCCCCCCCCCCCCCACCCCCCCCCCCCCCCACCCCCCCCCCCCCCCACCCCCCCCCCCCCCCACCCCCCCCCCCCCCCACCCCCCCCCCCCCCCACCCCCCCCCCCCCCCACCCCCCCCCCCCCCCACCCCCCCCCCCCCCCACCCCCCCCCCCCCCCACCCCCCCCCCCCCCCACCCCCCCCCCCCCCCACCCCCCCCCCCCCCCACCCCCCCCCCCCCCCACCCCCCCCCCCCCCCACCCCCCCCCCCCCCCACCCCCCCCCCCCCCCACCCCCCCCCCCCCCCACCCCCCCCCCCCCCCACCCCCCCCCCCCCCCACCCCCCCCCCCCCCCACCCCCCCCCCCCCCCACCCCCCCCCCCCCCCACCCCCCCCCCCCCCCACCCCCCCCCCCCCCCACCCCCCCCCCCCCCCACCCCCCCCCCCCCCCACCCCCCCCCCCCCCCACCCCCCCCCCCCCCCACCCCCCCCCCCCCCCACCCCCCCCCCCCCCCACCCCCCCCCCCCCCCACCCCCCCCCCCCCCCACCCCCCCCCCCCCCCACCCCCCCCCCCCCCCACCCCCCCCCCCCCCCACCCCCCCCCCCCCCCACCCCCCCCCCCCCCCACCCCCCCCCCCCCCCACCCCCCCCCCCCCCCACCCCCCCCCCCCCCCACCCCCCCCCCCCCCCACCCCCCCCCCCCCCCACCCCCCCCCCCCCCCACCCCCCCCCCCCCCCACCCCCCCCCCCCCCCACCCCCCCCCCCCCCCACCCCCCCCCCCCCCCACCCCCCCCCCCCCCCACCCCCCCCCCCCCCCACCCCCCCCCCCCCCCACCCCCCCCCCCCCCCACCCCCCCCCCCCCCCACCCCCCCCCCCCCCCACCCCCCCCCCCCCCCACCCCCCCCCCCCCCCACCCCCCCCCCCCCCCACCCCCCCCCCCCCCCACCCCCCCCCCCCCCCACCCCCCCCCCCCCCCACCCCCCCCCCCCCCCACCCCCCCCCCCCCCCACCCCCCCCCCCCCCCACCCCCCCCCCCCCCCACCCCCCCCCCCCCCCACCCCCCCCCCCCCCCACCCCCCCCCCCCCCCACCCCCCCCCCCCCCCACCCCCCCCCCCCCCCACCCCCCCCCCCCCCCACCCCCCCCCCCCCCCACCCCCCCCCCCCCCCACCCCCCCCCCCCCCCACCCCCCCCCCCCCCCACCCCCCCCCCCCCCCACCCCCCCCCCCCCCCACCCCCCCCCCCCCCCACCCCCCCCCCCCCCCACCCCCCCCCCCCCCCACCCCCCCCCCCCCCCACCCCCCCCCCCCCCCACCCCCCCCCCCCCCCACCCCCCCCCCCCCCCACCCCCCCCCCCCCCCACCCCCCCCCCCCCCCACCCCCCCCCCCCCCCACCCCCCCCCCCCCCCACCCCCCCCCCCCCCCACCCCCCCCCCCCCCCACCCCCCCCCCCCCCCACCCCCCCCCCCCCCCACCCCCCCCCCCCCCCACCCCCCCCCCCCCCCACCCCCCCCCCCCCCCACCCCCCCCCCCCCCCACCCCCCCCCCCCCCCACCCCCCCCCCCCCCCACCCCCCCCCCCCCCCACCCCCCCCCCCCCCCACCCCCCCCCCCCCCCACCCCCCCCCCCCCCCACCCCCCCCCCCCCCCACCCCCCCCCCCCCCCACCCCCCCCCCCCCCCACCCCCCCCCCCCCCCACCCCCCCCCCCCCCCACCCCCCCCCCCCCCCACCCCCCCCCCCCCCCACCCCCCCCCCCCCCCACCCCCCCCCCCCCCCACCCCCCCCCCCCCCCACCCCCCCCCCCCCCCACCCCCCCCCCCCCCCACCCCCCCCCCCCCCCACCCCCCCCCCCCCCCACCCCCCCCCCCCCCCACCCCCCCCCCCCCCCACCCCCCCCCCCCCCCACCCCCCCCCCCCCCCACCCCCCCCCCCCCCCACCCCCCCCCCCCCCCACCCCCCCCCCCCCCCACCCCCCCCCCCCCCCACCCCCCCCCCCCCCCACCCCCCCCCCCCCCCACCCCCCCCCCCCCCCACCCCCCCCCCCCCCCACCCCCCCCCCCCCCCACCCCCCCCCCCCCCCACCCCCCCCCCCCCCCACCCCCCCCCCCCCCCACCCCCCCCCCCCCCCACCCCCCCCCCCCCCCACCCCCCCCCCCCCCCACCCCCCCCCCCCCCCACCCCCCCCCCCCCCCACCCCCCCCCCCCCCCACCCCCCCCCCCCCCCACCCCCCCCCCCCCCCACCCCCCCCCCCCCCCACCCCCCCCCCCCCCCACCCCCCCCCCCCCCCACCCCCCCCCCCCCCCACCCCCCCCCCCCCCCACCCCCCCCCCCCCCCACCCCCCCCCCCCCCCACCCCCCCCCCCCCCCACCCCCCCCCCCCCCCACCCCCCCCCCCCCCCACCCCCCCCCCCCCCCACCCCCCCCCCCCCCCACCCCCCCCCCCCCCCACCCCCCCCCCCCCCCACCCCCCCCCCCCCCCACCCCCCCCCCCCCCCACCCCCCCCCCCCCCCACCCCCCCCCCCCCCCACCCCCCCCCCCCCCCACCCCCCCCCCCCCCCACCCCCCCCCCCCCCCACCCCCCCCCCCCCCCACCCCCCCCCCCCCCCACCCCCCCCCCCCCCCACCCCCCCCCCCCCCCACCCCCCCCCCCCCCCACCCCCCCCCCCCCCCACCCCCCCCCCCCCCCACCCCCCCCCCCCCCCACCCCCCCCCCCCCCCACCCCCCCCCCCCCCCACCCCCCCCCCCCCCCACCCCCCCCCCCCCCCACCCCCCCCCCCCCCCACCCCCCCCCCCCCCCACCCCCCCCCCCCCCCACCCCCCCCCCCCCCCACCCCCCCCCCCCCCCACCCCCCCCCCCCCCCACCCCCCCCCCCCCCCACCCCCCCCCCCCCCCACCCCCCCCCCCCCCCACCCCCCCCCCCCCCCACCCCCCCCCCCCCCCACCCCCCCCCCCCCCCACCCCCCCCCCCCCCCACCCCCCCCCCCCCCCACCCCCCCCCCCCCCCACCCCCCCCCCCCCCCACCCCCCCCCCCCCCCACCCCCCCCCCCCCCCACCCCCCCCCCCCCCCACCCCCCCCCCCCCCCACCCCCCCCCCCCCCCACCCCCCCCCCCCCCCACCCCCCCCCCCCCCCACCCCCCCCCCCCCCCACCCCCCCCCCCCCCCACCC
Source organism: Sphaerodactylus townsendi (assembly GCF_021028975.2). Classification (NCBI taxonomy): domain Eukaryota; kingdom Metazoa; phylum Chordata; class Lepidosauria; order Squamata; family Sphaerodactylidae; genus Sphaerodactylus; species Sphaerodactylus townsendi. The sequence goes on along the minus strand of NC_059431.1, from coordinate 9,982,262 downwards.
CCCCCCCCCCCCACCCCCCCCCCCCCCCACCCCCCCCCCCCCCCACCCCCCCCCCCCCCCACCCCCCCCCCCCCCCACCCCCCCCCCCCCCCACCCCCCCCCCCCCCCACCCCCCCCCCCCCCCACCCCCCCCCCCCCCCACCCCCTCAAGGTAAGAGATGAACAGAGGTGATTTATCATGGGCTGCCTCTGCATAGTAACCCAGTTCATTCTTGATGATCTCCCATCTAAGTACTGTATTCTGCATTGGTTAGACCTCACCTGGGATATTGTGTGCAGTTCTGGGCACCACAGTTCAAGAAGGATATTCCAAACTGAACCGCCTCTTGAACAATGAGGATCCCAGGCAGTTGAAAATGGTGGCCAAGTTCCTGCTCGATATTGTGAAATAAGTTTCTGGCTCTCCTTTTATTCACTTATTTTCTTGAAGTTTGTACTGTATGAACTATGAGCAGCTGTTTTACTCTGTTAAACTCTGGATCATACCACTGCACAGTTTTATCTGTATTTTCTCGATGCCTAATAAAGGTCTTTGAATTGAATTGAATTGAAGTTACTAGCAAAAGAGAACTGGATTCTGAAAGTTATGGAATATTCAGAAATGGCAAAGTTGGGGGTTTGAGTGGGGGATGGGGACAGTTTTCAAATTAGATTTCATTACAGTTTTAAGACAGCTTTATTGTGTTTTTATTATTGTACTCTGCTCGGAGACTTTGGTGACGGGCAGGAAATAAGGACACAGAGAATAAATTAACAAAATAAATACTCTGGAGAACCAGGTTAGTTTTCCCCGCTCCTCCACATGAAGCCTGCTGGGTTACCCTGAGCCAATCACAGTTCTCTCAGGACTCTCTCAGCCCCACCTGCCTCCCCAAAAGTCTGTTGTGGGGAGAGGAAGATTTACTTGGGTTTACTTTTCCAGCAGCAAATCTGTGAAACGACTCACATGGAAATTGAAGCCTTAGATGGGCAGTAAAAGAATCAAGTCCCCCAGTTCTTCCACCGAAGGACAGGGATCATTGACAAGTTTCTTGGCTTTTAGAGCAAGACTGGTCCCAATTTCCCCCACTCAGTTCCTCAAGACTACAACCAGTGGTGAGATCCAAAATTTTTAGTAACAGGTTCCCATGGTGGTGGGATTCAAACTGTGGCATAGCGCCAATGGGGCTGGGCGGGGCACGACGGGAGTATGGCTGCCATTCTGGGGGCAGGGCATTTCTGGGCGGGGCTGTGGCAAGGACGCAGCCACTGCACTGGTCCTTGGGCAGGAAACGAATGCACGCAGGCGCAGTCTGCCACGCACGCCGGTGCACCTCCTGCTAGACTGCTTCCAGTTCTGCGCGCTGCTGCTGAGAGGAGGGGCGTAACTAAGGCAAAAATCACGTGGCAAAATCACCCATTAGTCACCCCTTCTCGGCACACACAAATAATTAGTAACCTACTCTCGGGAACCTGTGAGAACCTGCTGGATCCCACCTCTAACTACAACTAATTCCAAGAAGAAGCAGAGATCAGAGGCAGAAGCCTGCAGCGTTGCCAACTATGGGCTGGAAAATTCCTGGAGACTTGGGGGGCGGAGCTTGGAGTGGGGACCTCTGTGGGATCTAAAGTCATACTGTCACTCTTTGAAGCAGCCATTTTCTCAAGGAAAATTTATCACGGCTGTCTGGTGGCACCTGTTGTAATGCCAGGAGATCTCTCGCTCGCAACCCTATGCAGTGGTCAGCTGTGAACTCACCTGTCTTCAAGAGGCAGAGCTGAAACACCAGGAGGAAGGCAGGGCCGTTCATCTTTGTGCCGCTCCCCCAGAGCTGGTTTCTCAGTCAGGCTTCGTCCCCTGAAGAAGCACTTCCCGCCCACAGACCGGAGGAGGATGAGGCATCCCTTTCCCTGGAGGAGATGACTGTTCTTGGCCAGACAAGGGAAGGGCCCTTCGATTAACTGTTTTGCATCAGTAGGGAAACTGCAGAAGATGCAAACGCCAACAGCGTGGTGTCGTGGTTAAGAGCAGGTGGATTCTAATCTGGAGAACCGGGTTTGATTCCCCACTGAAACTGGGTTATGACAGTGACTCCTTCAATATGCTAACCTTTACTGAAACTTTTGCCCTCATTAAAGAGAGGCTGTTAGCAATGGACTATCAACAACTGCAGAGCTTGGCAAATAAATCTTGTTCACCAACAATTATGTCAATTCCTTTCACGCAGGGATACCCAGCCTATTATATTACAGCGCTCACAAATCCCATACACAGGAGAGCCTATATGCTGGCTAGATTTAACATCATGCCATCTCCGCTACATACTTAAAGGTCTTCCAAGCGATAAGAGGTTCTGTACCTGTAGCATAGGACAGCTGGATTCCATCCCACACGTTCTCCTGAACTGCTTATTATACCAAGAACTCCGATCCGGCCTGTTATCCCAAGCTATAGACTCTATGATTGATTATACTGAATCAGATCAAGTAGTTACGCTTTTAAATTGTCAGGATTTTCATCGTTGCCTTATAGTGGCAAAGTTTTTGTCAGAAGTTTGTAAACTGAATGTATGACAAACGCAAAGTTTTTTACTATTCACTTTTTAACTGGAACTGTATTTTTATACTATCATGTATATGCCAATAAAGGCTTATTGAATTGGATTCCCCACTCCTCCACCTGAGTGGTTGAGGCTTATCTGGTGAACCAGATGCGTTTTCCCACTCCTACATTCCTGCTGGGTGACCTTGGGCTAGTCACATCTCTTTGGACTTCTCTCAGCCACACTTATCTCACAAGGTGTCTGTTGTGGGGAGAGGAAGGGAAAGGAGCTTATAAGCCGCCTTGAGTCTCCTTACAGGAGAGAAAAGCAGGGTATAAATCCAAACTCTCTCTCTCTCTCTCTCTCTCTCTCTCTCTTCTTCTTCTTCTTCTTCTTCTTCTTCTTCTTCTTCTTCTTCTTCCTCTTCCTCTTCTTCTTCTTCTTCGAGCAGCAGTGGCGTAGAAGGTTAAGAGCTCGTGTATCTAATCTGGAGGAACCGGGTTTGATTCCCAGCTCTGCCGCCAGAGCTGTGGAGGCTTATCTGGGGAATTCAGATTAGCCTGTACACTCCCACACATGCCAGCTGGGTGACCTTGGGCTAGTCACAGCTTCTCGGAGCTCTCTCAGCCCCACCTACCTCACAGGGTGTTTGTTGTGAGGGGGGAAGGGCAAGGAGATTGTAAGCCCCTTTGAGTCTCCTGCAGGAGAGAAAGGGGGGATATAAATCCATCCTCCTCCTCCTCCTCCGCCTCCTCCACCTCCTCCGCGTCTTCTTCTTCTTCTTCTTCTTCTTCTTCTTCTTCTTCTTCTTCTTCTTCTTCTTCTTCAAGCAGCTGTTGGATGGACATTTGTCAGGGATGCTTTAAATCAGTTTTTTGTGCTGATCCCCATGAAAGGAGGCTGCTGTGGTGTTAAGGAGTTAGCTTTCCCCAGGAGAGGGCAGCAGCACGGCTTGAAGCGACCGGCGTGAATTTACAGGCTGCAATATTCACCTGAGAGCTATTTTTCCAAGAGACAGAAGATGGGCTGTAGCTGCCGGGCAAAGACGGCAGATATGGGCATGAGGAGCAACCAGTGGTGGCAATAAAGACAGGCTGAAACAGCGGATATTGTTTCTCTTTGTGTTTTTCTTGACTCTTTAACCACACAGCGGCAGACTCCACTGCCTCAATAGGGTTCCTGGCAGAGGTGGGATCCAGCAGGTTCTCACCAGTTCCTGAGAGTGGGTTACTGATTATTTGTGTGTGCCGAGAGGGGGTTGCTAATTGGGTCTGCTTTTCCATTAGAAATTCCATTAGGTCCAAAAATCATAAAGTCCTGTTGTTTCCTATGTGGCTGGTTAGCGGAGGTAGAAAACGGGATAATTCTCCCTGTTGGGCTGTTTTAAAAACATGTTTTAGAAATATGGGAAAGTTCCTGGTTTAAGGAAAGTCTCCTTCTTTTGATTTCTAGAAACAAAATTAAGTATTTGAAAGTATTAAGTATTTGACAGGCAGTCCATTAGAGGAGAAGTAGTTGTTTCTGTTGTCAGTAGACGATAGGACTTGCTATAATGAGTTTAAATTATGGGCAGAAAGATACCAGCTGGAAAGTAGGAACTTTTTTTTCACAGTAAGAGGTTTTTTTACAGTAACAGAGAAATTATTAATGCCCCGCCCCCGGAATGCTCAGCCACGCCCCCGCCGTGCCCCGCCGTGCCCCATTGGTGCTATGCTACTGTTTGAATCCCACCACCATGGGAACCTGTTACTAAAATTTTTGGATCCCACCACTGGTTCTTGGCCCTGCTTTTCTCTCCATTGGGAACTCAAAGAACCATATAATATTCTCCCCCTTATTTGTTCTTTCCATTAGGCAGAAAGTGCCTTACTAGCCCAAGGTCATCCAGCAAGCTCCTGTGGCGGCCTACCTCACAGGGTGGTTGGGAGGATGGAATGAGGAAGGAGAGAAGGTTGTCAGCCACTTTGCTCCCCTCCCCTTGCGTTGTGAAGAAAGGCAGGGTGTGAATGAAGTGAAATAAATTTAACTGAGGCCTGGGGGCAGGAAAAGGTAGGTTGTTTGGGGGTGAGAAGGAAGAAGGGGAAGGCGAGGAGATAGGAGTTGCCAGAAGGCGGAAAAGAGGAAATAGCGTTTTTTGTGGGATGGGAAATAGGGTTGCCAACTCTGGGTTGAGAAATTCCTGGAGATTTGGGGGAGGCAGCGTTTGGGGAAGGGGGGGAACTCAGCAGACATGTGATGGCTCAGAGCTCACTCTCTGAAGTTGCCATAGTCTCCGGCAGAAACGAGCCTGCCGGGTCACCTTGGGCTAGTCACAGTTCTCTCAGAACTCTGTCAGCCCCACTTACCTCATAAGGTTTTTGTTGTGGGGAGAGGAAGAGTTTGTAAGCCCCTTTGAGTCACCTTACAGGAGAGAAAGGTGAGGTATAAATTGAAATGGAGAGCCAGCATTGTGGAGCGGTTAAGAGTGGTGGGCTCCAATCTGGGGAATTGGGTTCGATGCCCCAGTGCTCCACTTGAGCGGCAGACACTAATCTGGGGGACTGGATTTGTTTCGCTGCTCCTCCGCATGAACCCTACTGGGCGACCTTGGGCTAGTCACAGTTCTCTCAGAACTCTCTCAGCCCCCCCTACCTCACAAGGTGTCTGTTGTGGGGAGAGGAAGGGAAAAGGAGTTTGTAAGCCGCCTTGAGACTCTCCTTACAGGAAAGGACAGCGGGATATTTCTGCTACTATTACTGCTCTGGAAATCACTTGTGATTCCAGGCGTTCTCTAACCCCCACCTGGAGACAGACAGCCCTAAAGTATGTGGCCTGTATCTTTAAATTCAATCTGTGTTTCATTGCTCAGCAAGACAAAAAGAATTCCTAGATCATAATCGTTCCTATGGATACAATTGTATTTTCTGTATTATGTATATTGTTAGCGATTTTTATTTTTTGTAACTTTTCATATTTATGCGTGTTCATAGCGGTTTTCGACAATTGTGCACTTATTTTCACTTTTCAATTCACTTAGTAAATTAGTAGTAAGTGTCGAAGTTTGTGTGTTTGTGTTCTTTTTTTGAAATATTTTTATTGTATAGTTTGAAATAATCTTTCTATTTACATCTTTCTGATATAATTTCCAAACAATACATTTTCCCTTTTTTCCCCTCCCACCCTCCCCTAATATTATGTTTTACTTTCCTTTAACCAAACAGCAGTAAGTTCATTCGTTGTTGTCTTCTTATCCATATGTCTTCTTTGACTCCCGTCTCCTTCATCCAATTCTCCTAACTTGTCCATATCTTCATTATTTCATTCTGTTTTTCTTGCCATGCTTTATTCTTTGATAATGTTTCAAAAATGTCTAATGTCACTTGTCCCCATATATATTCCAACCATTTCTGAATCGTCCATTTTTTTCTTATCTTTCCATCCAAACCCTATCACTGTGTGTATTGCTCTAATCAACGTTTTATACATGTTTCTATATTGTCTATCTATTTTTTCATCATCAATTATTCCCATAAATAATTGTGTGTTTGTGTTCTTAAGCAGCAGGGCTGGTGGTATATTTTTTTTTGTTAATTGCTATTCAGTATGCTTAAGTCCTATTCGAGTGAGTAAACAAATCCTATTCACCAGATTAGAGTCTGCCACTCTTAATCATTACACTACTCTGGCTCTGCAAAATTTTCTTAGCCTTCTATTAAAAAACTGAGGTGTATTTTGTAAAACATAAGAACATAAGAACAAGCCTGCCGGATCAGACCAGAGTCCATCTAGTCCAGCTCTCTGCTACTCACAGTGGCCCACCAGGTGCCTTTGGGAGCTCACGTGCAGGATGTGAAAGCAATGGCCTGCTGCTGCTGCTGCTCCTGAGCACCTGGTCTGCTAAGGCATTTGCAACCTCAGATCAAGGAGGATCAAGATTGGTAGCCATAGATTGACTTCTCCTCCATAAATCTGTCCAAGCCCCCTTTAACGCTATCCAGGTTAGTGGCCATCACCACCTCCTGTGTCAGCATATTCCAAACACCAATCACATGTTGCGTGAAGAAGTGTTTCCTTTCATTAGTCCTTATTCTTCCCCCCAGCATTTTCAATGTATGCAAATGCAAAGGCTGACTTTACAAAAAAGAGGCATGGGTTTCTCTTCAAAGAGCAATCAAAAAGAAACAAAAGAGAAATCCCTCTTTAAGAAAAAGAGTAAGAAGAAGAAGAAGAAGAGGAGTTTGGATTTATATCCCCCCTTTCTCTCCTGCGGGAGACTCAAAGGGGCTGACAATCTCCTTGCCCTTCCCCCCTCACAACAAACACCCTGTGAGGTAGGTGGGGCTGAGAGAGCTCCGAGAAGCTGTGACTAGCCCAAGGTCACCCAGCTGGCATGTGTGGGAGTGCACAGGCTAATCTGAATTCCCCAGATAAGCCTCCACCTCAGGCGGCAGAGCGGGGAATCAAACCCGGTTCCTCCAGATTAGATAGACGGGCTTTTAACCTCCTACTCCACTGCTGCTCCAAAAGGAAAAAATAATTTCCCTCCCTGTAACAGCGCTAGTGAAATATGAAAAGGATGGGCCGGCCAACACCCCACAGGCCTCAGTCTGTGCCTGCTCATCACTGCTGAGGGAGATATGGACACAATTAGAGTTGCCAACTTCCAGTCTGGGGCTGGAGATCTCCTGGATTCCCAACTGGTCTTCTGACTACAGAGATCCATTCCTCAGAAGAAAGCTGCTCCAGTGGAGGACATTATACCCCATTGAGATCTCTTCCACCCAGAGGTGGGATCCAGCAGGTTCTCACAGGTTCCCGAGAGTAGGTTACTAATTGTTTGTGTGTGCCGAGAGGGGGTTACTAATGGGTGATTTTGCCATGTGACTTTTGCCTTAGTTACGCCCCTCCTCTCAGTAGTAGCGCGCAGGACTTGAAGCAGTCTAGCAGGAGCTGCACCGGCGTGCGTGGCAGCCTGCGCCTGCGTGCATTCGTTTCCCACCCAAGGACCGGCGCAGCGGCTGCATCCTTGCCACAGCCCCACCCCGGAATGCCCAGCCACGCCCTGTTGTGCCCCGCCCAGCCCCATTGGCGCTAGACCACAGTTTGAATCCCACCACCATGAGAACCTGTTACTAAAATTTTTGGATCCCACCACTGCTTCCACCCCCAACCTGCGCCCTCTTCAGGATCCACTGGCAGTTTTCCAGGTGTTGGCAACCTTACAGACACTGCTGCAAGCTGGGTGAATCTGAACCCCGCGACTTGGTCTTTGCCAGCGGTAGCCAAGACAGAGGAAACGTGTATCTTCTCCGGGTTGACCCAATTCCGTGAACTCCCTGATCTCCAAACTCATAGCAGTGACTCGCTTCTTATTTATTTCCCTCGCTTTTCCTGCTGGGACCCCACACCAGTTTTATATTTTAGTGGTTGTTGTTGTTCTATTGACATAGGACCGGCCCTTCCCTCCTTTGCGACACGCCAAGCCATAAATTGTAGACTCGAGCACTTTTGTGCACTATAAAATCTGCCAGGGCGGCTTGCGGTGACAGCCGAGGTTGAATCAGAAGAGCCAGTGGAATTTTCCCTTCTGGGAACGCTCCAGTCGGCTGACACAGCCCTCAAACTGTGTGGAAAGCGTTACTCACGAGGTGCAAACTGCCACCCTTTCTTTTGTGCGTGTCCCGCTCAGCCTGAGCAACGTTAAATTGGAGCAATTTGAGCCTGCTCAGGATTACGAGGCCTGGCTAGCAAGCGACCGAGATTTCGGTTACTATAGCAACAAAAAATTCTGCATCCCAGATTTTTTTTTCTCCTAGTTTTTTTGCTATGTTTCTTCTGAGCTGGCTGGGATGGTCCGCAGTGTTTTTTTTTCCTGACCAAGAAGAACTGTGGAAGATGGTTGAGGTTTCAGAAGGGGACAAAGGTAAGGTGACGAGATTGTCACCTTTGTAAACCGGGGCCCCAGAAGGCAGTGCGCTCCTGCGGCTGTGTGCGCGTGCGCGGGAGGCTTCCGCACTGCCTTTTGGGGCACGCCCCAGAAGGCAGTGCAAAAACCGGGATGGTTCAAAAAACCTGCGGGACGCGGGACAAATTGTTTTAAGGCAGGACTGTCCTGCCAAAAGCGGGACGTCTGGTCACCATAGACAAAGGGCAAGGAATACCCAAGATGGAACGGATGATTCCCAAAATGGCGGTAGTTTTTGGAATCTAAAACAGAATGGAAGGGCAGCGCAGCAACCTGTGAGTTTTGTGCACAGTTTATTTGATGAACAGCAATTTTAAAAATTCCACACAGGAAACTGCAAGCATACAGGCTGAATTCAGACTTCATTTCCACGACTTTCCAACAATGGGATGGGATCCCAACAGAGGTGGGATCCAGCAGGTTCTCACAGGTTCCCGAGAGTAGGTTACTAATTATTTGTGTGTGCCGAGAGGGGGTTACTAATTGGTGATTTTGCCACATGATTTCTGCCTTAGTTACGCCCCTCCTCTCAGCAGTAGCGCGCAGAACTTGAAGCAGTCTAGCAGGAGGTGCACCGGTGTGCGTGGCAGCCTGCGCCTGCGTGCACATTCGTTTCCCGCCCAAGGACCGGCGCAGCAGCTGGTCCTTGCCACAGCCCCGCCCAGGAATGCCTGGCCACGCCCCCGTCATGCCCCGCCCAGCCCCATTGGCGCTATGCCACAGTTTGAATCCCACCACCATGGGAACCTGTTACTAAAATTTTTGGATCCCACCACTGGATCCCAAGTAAATATTCCACACAAGGAAGAAACCTCTCTCGCCTCTCATTGGAACTCACTGATCTCCCCCAAATTTGGCTCCTGAGGAAACTTTTTTGCAGGGGGGGGGGAACCTATGAGGAACAAATTGAAAATCGACAGTGGAAAGGATAAATTATCAGAGACCTCCCTCCCTCTTCAATTACGGGAACGATATGCAGCCGGATTGTACTTTTCCTGTCTCGTGTATTCTCCTATCCACTTCTTGGGCGGGTTTTCCCATCCAAGTACTAACCAGGACTGACCCTACTTAACTTCTGAGATCTGACGAGATCCGGGTAGCCAGGTTAGGTCCCCCATAAGCTCTCCAAATCTCAAATGCACCCACAGTTCAGCAAGGTTGGGGACTCCTGTGTTAGCCTATTTTTCCTATTTCCACCCAGGAATTTTTGATCAGTTGAGCTTCGAGAGTTCTGTGCTCGGAACCCAACTCCTGGGTCCAGTCTGGATCGCGGACTGTTAGAGAGAAAGCTAGAGAGATAGATAGGTCAAGACCTGTTAAACTCTTCCTTTCTACTTCTCCTCTGCTATTCCTCTGAGTAGATTGCTTCTCTCCTTCTTTCCTCCTCCTTGCTATCATGAGAGCATCTCCATTCATCCTAGTTTAGCTAGTTAATGTAGAATTATCTCTTTCTACTCTATCCTGCTTAAAATGGCATTCCTTACAATAACAGGCTCACGCTAGCTTACTAAAATACAAAGGGAGTGCAGAGCTCATATGCCGAAAGGCTGGAATATACCCCAAGTTTGTGAGCCTTTAAATCATTGTTTGGAGGGTCAACTTCATGAATCTGATCTGTGCCATAGATAAAATCATCTCACAAGTTATCACAGAAATAATACAAAATAGGATACGTTCAGATACAATTTAATATCTATTTATGTGTATAGCTTGTCTTATCCCATGGACTTAGCTAGGTCCAGGGCATAGCTTTGTTGTCTATCTTCCCTCCTAGAATGTACGAAGCTAGAGTGGAGAAGAGTGTCTTTGAGCACATGCAGAGTTCTTTACCAAGTGTGGATACTGTTGAGCATTTAACACTGGACCTGAATTGTTAAGAAATCCTCAGCGTCTTTCACATCACTGGAGGCTACTCGCAAGAAGACAGACTATGAAATACTGGAGTTTGCCCACTTCCTGACCTTCAATTTCTCTGTTAAATGCAATCGACATTTCCGTTTCACAGAGTAAATACTGATAAAATATTCTACCCAAATTTGCTTCTTTTCCTACTGATGTTTTTAAAGTAGTTGGATGTAGTCCCAGGAACGGCTGCGTGTGTTTTTGGAAGCACCTTTAGTTTGGAGGACTGGAAATGTATCTTGTAATACAAAATGACTCTTCCACGGATCGTGTAACTCAAAAATAAAATAGCGCTACGTAGAAGTAAAGGTCCCCTCCTTATGGGGCACAAGTATTTAGGCCATGACACTAAAAAATTCAACAGAGAAGTCATGTTAGGAGGGAAACTCTGCTATGTACATTTCTCTTCCCCGCAGTGGCGTAGGAGGTTAAGAGCTCGTGTATCTAATCTGGAGGAACCGGGTTTGATTCCCAGCTCTGCCGCCTGAGCTGTGGAGGCTTATCTGGGGAATTCAGATTAGCCTGTCTGGGGAATTCAGATTAGCCTGTACACTCCCACACATGCCAGCTGGGTGACCTTGGGCTAGTCACAGCTTCTCGGAGCTCTCTCAGCCCCACCTACCTCACAGGGTGTTTGTTGTGAGGGGGGAAGGGCAAGGAGATTGTAAGCCCCTTTGAGTCTCCTGCAGGAGAGAAAGGGGGGGTATAAAGGAGAGAAAGGGGGGATATAAATCCAAACTCTTCTTCTTCTTTACCATATAAGTCACATATTAAGCAACCTCTTTGTCCCATCCAGACTAAAATTCCATAGGGTCAATGAGAAGGCAATTCAGGGACTGGATTGCCAGTTGTCTATCTTGGAGCGAAACCCTCTTTTTCTCCGTTTCTTGCCCCGTTGTATACAAGATTGCGTTCGTTTCTCTGACCAAAGTATGCTTTGAATTCTGACTCCCCCTGATTTGAGGAAAGGTATTTGCAATGTTGAATGGTTGCGAGGACCACTGAGAACTGACAAGCTTCGTTTTCGTTCAGAGGTTGGCTTCTTCCTCTGGAAGACCGCTTGCTGCTTCAACCGTAGGCTGGGGGGAAAGCCCGGGACTTAGCCACTACACGTCGCAAGCAGATTTCGGTTGTTTCCGTTTTTCGGCCAGATAGAAGGCCCGGTTGGCTTCGGGGTATGTGACTTTGGAGAGAGGCAATTTGTAGATGGCATCGTTGTTGGTAGTGAGAAGCAGGAATGTGAGGGAAGTCAAACAGAAGCCCCAGGTCCCCAGCGGCAGGCCCATCTGAGAAGAGAAAGAACTGCCCTCTTAGGCAAATCTGTACCCCCCCCCCCCCCCCACCCCCCCCCCCCCCCCCCCCCCCCCCCCCCCACCCCCCCCCCCCCCCACCCCCCCCCCCCCCCACCCCCCCCCCCCCCCACCCCCCCCCCCCCCCACCCCCCCCCCCCCCCACCCCCCCCCCCCCCCACCCCCCCCCCCCCCCACCCCCCCCCCCCCCCACCCCCCCCCCCCCCCACCCCCCCCCCCCCCCACCCCCCCCCCCCCCCACCCCCCCCCCCCCCCACCCCCCCCCCCCCCCACCCCCCCCCCCCCCCACCCCCCCCCCCCCCCACCCCCCCCCCCCCCCACCCCCCCCCCCCCCCACCCCCCCCCCCCCCCACCCCCCCCCCCCCCCACCCCCCCCCCCCCCCACCCCCCCCCCCCCCCACCCCCCCCCCCCCCCACCCCCCCCCCCCCCCACCCCCCCCCCCCCCCACCCCCCCCCCCCCCCACCCCCCCCCCCCCCCACCCCCCCCCCCCCCCACCCCCCCCCCCCCCCACCCCCCCCCCCCCCCACCCCCCCCCCCCCCCACCCCCCCCCCCCCCCACCCCCCCCCCCCCCCACCCCCCCCCCCCCCCACCCCCCCCCCCCCCCACCCCCCCCCCCCCCCACCCCCCCCCCCCCCCACCCCCCCCCCCCCCCACCCCCCCCCCCCCCCACCCCCCCCCCCCCCCACCCCCCCCCCCCCCCACCCCCCCCCCCCCCCACCCCCCCCCCCCCCCACCCCCCCCCCCCCCCACCCCCCCCCCCCCCCACCCCCCCCCCCCCCCACCCCCCCCCCCCCCCACCCCCCCCCCCCCCCACCCCCCCCCCCCCCCACCCCCCCCCCCCCCCACCCCCCCCCCCCCCCACCCCCCCCCCCCCCCACCCCCCCCCCCCCCCACCCCCCCCCCCCCCCACCCCCCCCCCCCCCCACCCCCCCCCCCCCCCACCCCCCCCCCCCCCCACCCCCCCCCCCCCCCACCCCCCCCCCCCCCCACCCCCCCCCCCCCCCACCCCCCCCCCCCCCCACCCCCCCCCCCCCCCACCCCCCCCCCCCCCCACCCCCCCCCCCCCCCACCCCCCCCCCCCCCCACCCCCCCCCCCCCCCACCCCCCCCCCCCCCCACCCCCCCCCCCCCCCACCCCCCCCCCCCCCCACCCCCCCCCCCCCCCACCCCCCCCCCCCCCCACCCCCCCCCCCCCCCACCCCCCCCCCCCCCCACCCCCCCCCCCCCCCACCCCCCCCCCCCCCCACCCCCCCCCCCCCCCACCCCCCCCCCCCCCCACCCCCCCCCCCCCCCACCCCCCCCCCCCCCCACCCCCCCCCCCCCCCACCCCCCCCCCCCCCCACCCCCCCCCCCCCCCACCCCCCCCCCCCCCCACCCCCCCCCCCCCCCACCCCCCCCCCCCCCCACCCCCCCCCCCCCCCACCCCCCCCCCCCCCCACCCCCCCCCCCCCCCACCCCCCCCCCCCCCCACCCCCCCCCCCCCCCACCCCCCCCCCCCCCCACCCCCCCCCCCCCCCACCCCCCCCCCCCCCCACCCCCCCCCCCCCCCACCCCCCCCCCCCCCCACCCCCCCCCCCCCCCACCCCCCCCCCCCCCCACCCCCCCCCCCCCCCACCCCCCCCCCCCCCCACCCCCCCCCCCCCCCACCCCCCCCCCCCCCCACCCCCCCCCCCCCCCACCCCCCCCCCCCCCCACCCCCCCCCCCCCCCACCCCCCCCCCCCCCCACCCCCCCCCCCCCCCACCCCCCCCCCCCCCCACCCCCCCCCCCCCCCACCCCCCCCCCCCCCCACCCCCCCCCCCCCCCACCCCCCCCCCCCCCCACCCCCCCCCCCCCCCACCCCCCCCCCCCCCCACCCCCCCCCCCCCCCACCCCCCCCCCCCCCCACCCCCCCCCCCCCCCACCCCCCCCCCCCCCCACCCCCCCCCCCCCCCACCCCCCCCCCCCCCCACCCCCCCCCCCCCCCACCCCCCCCCCCCCCCACCCCCCCCCCCCCCCACCCCCCCCCCCCCCCACCCCCCCCCCCCCCCACCCCCCCCCCCCCCCACCCCCCCCCCCCCCCACCCCCCCCCCCCCCCACCCCCCCCCCCCCCCACCCCCCCCCCCCCCCACCCCCCCCCCCCCCCACCCCCCCCCCCCCCCACCCCCCCCCCCCCCCACCCCCCCCCCCCCCCACCCCCCCCCCCCCCCACCCCCCCCCCCCCCCACCCCCCCCCCCCCCCACCCCCCCCCCCCCCCACCCCCCCCCCCCCCCACCCCCCCCCCCCCCCACCCCCCCCCCCCCCCACCCCCCCCCCCCCCCACCCCCCCCCCCCCCCACCCCCCCCCCCCCCCACCCCCCCCCCCCCCCACCCCCCCCCCCCCCCACCCCCCCCCCCCCCCACCCCCCCCCCCCCCCACCCCCCCCCCCCCCCACCCCCCCCCCCCCCCACCCCCCCCCCCCCCCACCCCCCCCCCCCCCCACCCCCCCCCCCCCCCACCCCCCCCCCCCCCCACCCCCCCCCCCCCCCACCCCCCCCCCCCCCCACCCCCCCCCCCCCCCACCCCCCCCCCCCCCCACCCCCCCCCCCCCCCACCCCCCCCCCCCCCCACCCCCCCCCCCCCCCACCCCCCCCCCCCCCCACCCCCCCCCCCCCCCACCCCCCCCCCCCCCCACCCCCCCCCCCCCCCACCCCCCCCCCCCCCCACCCCCCCCCCCCCCCACCCCCCCCCCCCCCCACCCCCCCCCCCCCCCACCCCCCCCCCCCCCCACCCCCCCCCCCCCCCACCCCCCCCCCCCCCCACCCCCCCCCCCCCCCACCCCCCCCCCCCCCCACCCCCCCCCCCCCCCACCCCCCCCCCCCCCCACCCCCCCCCCCCCCCACCCCCCCCCCCCCCCACCCCCCCCCCCCCCCACCCCCCCCCCCCCCCACCCCCCCCCCCCCCCACCCCCCCCCCCCCCCACCCCCCCCCCCCCCCACCCCCCCCCCCCCCCACCCCCCCCCCCCCCCACCCCCCCCCCCCCCCACCCCCCCCCCCCCCCACCCCCCCCCCCCCCCACCCCCCCCCCCCCCCACCCCCCCCCCCCCCCACCCCCCCCCCCCCCCACCCCCCCCCCCCCCCACCCCCCCCCCCCCCCACCCCCCCCCCCCCCCACCCCCCCCCCCCCCCACCCCCCCCCCCCCCCACCCCCCCCCCCCCCCACCCCCCCCCCCCCCCACCCCCCCCCCCCCCCACCCCCCCCCCCCCCCACCCCCCCCCCCCCCCACCCCCCCCCCCCCCCACCCCCCCCCCCCCCCACCCCCCCCCCCCCCCACCCCCCCCCCCCCCCACCCCCCCCCCCCCCCACCCCCCCCCCCCCCCACCCCCCCCCCCCCCCACCCCCCCCCCCCCCCACCCCCCCCCCCCCCCACCCCCCCCCCCCCCCACCCCCCCCCCCCCCCACCCCCCCCCCCCCCCACCCCCCCCCCCCCCCACCCCCCCCCCCCCCCACCCCCCCCCCCCCCCACCCCCCCCCCCCCCCACCCCCCCCCCCCCCCACCCCCCCCCCCCCCCACCCCCCCCCCCCCCCACCCCCCCCCCCCCCCACCCCCCCCCCCCCCCACCCCCCCCCCCCCCCACCCCCCCCCCCCCCCACCCCCCCCCCCCCCCACCCCCCCCCCCCCCCACCCCCCCCCCCCCCCACCCCCCCCCCCCCCCACCCCCCCCCCCCCCCACCCCCCCCCCCCCCCACCCCCCCCCCCCCCCACCCCCCCCCCCCCCCACCCCCCCCCCCCCCCACCCCCCCCCCCCCCCACCCCCCCCCCCCCCCACCCCCCCCCCCCCCCACCCCCCCCCCCCCCCACCCCCCCCCCCCCCCACCCCCCCCCCCCCCCACCCCCCCCCCCCCCCACCCCCCCCCCCCCCCACCCCCCCCCCCCCCCACCCCCCCCCCCCCCCACCCCCCCCCCCCCCCACCCCCCCCCCCCCCCACCCCCCCCCCCCCCCACCCCCCCCCCCCCCCACCCCCCCCCCCCCCCACCCCCCCCCCCCCCCACCCCCCCCCCCCCCCACCCCCCCCCCCCCCCACCCCCCCCCCCCCCCACCCCCCCCCCCCCCCACCCCCCCCCCCCCCCACCCCCCCCCCCCCCCACCCCCCCCCCCCCCCACCCCCCCCCCCCCCCACCCCCCCCCCCCCCCACCCCCCCCCCCCCCCACCCCCCCCCCCCCCCACCCCCCCCCCCCCCCACCCCCCCCCCCCCCCACCCCCCCCCCCCCCCACCCCCCCCCCCCCCCACCCCCCCCCCCCCCCACCCCCCCCCCCCCCCACCCCCCCCCCCCCCCACCCCCCCCCCCCCCCACCCCCCCCCCCCCCCACCCCCCCCCCCCCCCACCCCCCCCCCCCCCCACCCCCCCCCCCCCCCACCCCCCCCCCCCCCCACCCCCCCCCCCCCCCACCCCCCCCCCCCCCCACCCCCCCCCCCCCCCACCCCCCCCCCCCCCCACCCCCCCCCCCCCCCACCCCCCCCCCCCCCCACCCCCCCCCCCCCCCACCCCCCCCCCCCCCCACCCCCCCCCCCCCCCACCCCCCCCCCCCCCCACCCCCCCCCCCCCCCACCCCCCCCCCCCCCCACCCCCCCCCCCCCCCACCCCCCCCCCCCCCCACCCCCCCCCCCCCCCACCCCCCCCCCCCCCCACCCCCCCCCCCCCCCACCCCCCCCCCCCCCCACCCCCCCCCCCCCCCACCCCCCCCCCCCCCCACCCCCCCCCCCCCCCACCCCCCCCCCCCCCCACCCCCCCCCCCCCCCACCCCCCCCCCCCCCCACCCCCCCCCCCCCCCACCCCCCCCCCCCCCCACCCCCCCCCCCCCCCACCCCCCCCCCCCCCCACCCCCCCCCCCCCCCACCCCCCCCCCCCCCCACCCCCCCCCCCCCCCACCCCCCCCCCCCCCCACCCCCCCCCCCCCCCACCCCCCCCCCCCCCCACCCCCCCCCCCCCCCACCCCCCCCCCCCCCCACCCCCCCCCCCCCCCACCCCCCCCCCCCCCCACCCCCCCCCCCCCCCACCCCCCCCCCCCCCCACCCCCCCCCCCCCCCACCCCCCCCCCCCCCCACCCCCCCCCCCCCCCACCCCCCCCCCCCCCCACCCCCCCCCCCCCCCACCCCCCCCCCCCCCCACCCCCCCCCCCCCCCACCCCCCCCCCCCCCCACCCCCCCCCCCCCCCACCCCCCCCCCCCCCCACCCCCCCCCCCCCCCACCCCCCCCCCCCCCCACCCCCCCCCCCCCCCACCCCCCCCCCCCCCCACCCCCCCCCCCCCCCACCCCCCCCCCCCCCCACCCCCCCCCCCCCCCACCCCCCCCCCCCCCCACCCCCCCCCCCCCCCACCCCCCCCCCCCCCCACCCCCCCCCCCCCCCACCCCCCCCCCCCCCCACCCCCCCCCCCCCCCACCCCCCCCCCCCCCCACCCCCCCCCCCCCCCACCCCCCCCCCCCCCCACCCCCCCCCCCCCCCACCCCCCCCCCCCCCCACCCCCCCCCCCCCCCACCCCCCCCCCCCCCCACCCCCCCCCCCCCCCACCCCCCCCCCCCCCCACCCCCCCCCCCCCCCACCCCCCCCCCCCCCCACCCCCCCCCCCCCCCACCCCCCCCCCCCCCCACCCCCCCCCCCCCCCACCCCCCCCCCCCCCCACCCCCCCCCCCCCCCACCCCCCCCCCCCCCCACCCCCCCCCCCCCCCACCCCCCCCCCCCCCCACCCCCCCCCCCCCCCACCCCCCCCCCCCCCCACCCCCCCCCCCCCCCACCCCCCCCCCCCCCCACCCCCCCCCCCCCCCACCCCCCCCCCCCCCCACCCCCCCCCCCCCCCACCCCCCCCCCCCCCCACCCCCCCCCCCCCCCACCCCCCCCCCCCCCCACCCCCCCCCCCCCCCACCCCCCCCCCCCCCCACCCCCCCCCCCCCCCACCCCCCCCCCCCCCCACCCCCCCCCCCCCCCACCCCCCCCCCCCCCCACCCCCCCCCCCCCCCACCCCCCCCCCCCCCCACCCCCCCCCCCCCCCACCCCCCCCCCCCCCCACCCCCCCCCCCCCCCACCCCCCCCCCCCCCCACCCCCCCCCCCCCCCACCCCCCCCCCCCCCCACCCCCCCCCCCCCCCACCCCCCCCCCCCCCCACCCCCCCCCCCCCCCACCCCCCCCCCCCCCCACCCCCCCCCCCCCCCACCCCCCCCCCCCCCCACCCCCCCCCCCCCCCACCCCCCCCCCCCCCCACCCCCCCCCCCCCCCACCCCCCCCCCCCCCCACCCCCCCCCCCCCCCACCCCCCCCCCCCCCCACCCCCCCCCCCCCCCACCCCCCCCCCCCCCCACCCCCCCCCCCCCCCACCCCCCCCCCCCCCCACCCCCCCCCCCCCCCACCCCCCCCCCCCCCCACCCCCCCCCCCCCCCACCCCCCCCCCCCCCCACCCCCCCCCCCCCCCACCCCCCCCCCCCCCCACCCCCCCCCCCCCCCACCCCCCCCCCCCCCCACCCCCCCCCCCCCCCACCCCCCCCCCCCCCCACCCCCCCCCCCCCCCACCCCCCCCCCCCCCCACCCCCCCCCCCCCCCACCCCCCCCCCCCCCCACCCCCCCCCCCCCCCACCCCCCCCCCCCCCCACCCCCCCCCCCCCCCACCCCCCCCCCCCCCCACCCCCCCCCCCCCCCACCCCCCCCCCCCCCCACCCCCCCCCCCCCCCACCCCCCCCCCCCCCCACCCCCCCCCCCCCCCACCCCCCCCCCCCCCCACCCCCCCCCCCCCCCACCCCCCCCCCCCCCCACCCCCCCCCCCCCCCACCCCCCCCCCCCCCCACCCCCCCCCCCCCCCACCCCCCCCCCCCCCCACCCCCCCCCCCCCCCACCCCCCCCCCCCCCCACCCCCCCCCCCCCCCACCCCCCCCCCCCCCCACCCCCCCCCCCCCCCACCCCCCCCCCCCCCCACCCCCCCCCCCCCCCACCCCCCCCCCCCCCCACCCCCCCCCCCCCCCACCCCCCCCCCCCCCCACCCCCCCCCCCCCCCACCCCCCCCCCCCCCCACCCCCCCCCCCCCCCACCCCCCCCCCCCCCCACCCCCCCCCCCCCCCACCCCCCCCCCCCCCCACCCCCCCCCCCCCCCACCCCCCCCCCCCCCCACCCCCCCCCCCCCCCACCCCCCCCCCCCCCCACCCCCCCCCCCCCCCACCCCCCCCCCCCCCCACCCCCCCCCCCCCCCACCCCCCCCCCCCCCCACCCCCCCCCCCCCCCACCCCCCCCCCCCCCCACCCCCCCCCCCCCCCACCCCCCCCCCCCCCCACCCCCCCCCCCCCCCACCCCCCCCCCCCCCCACCCCCCCCCCCCCCCACCCCCCCCCCCCCCCACCCCCCCCCCCCCCCACCCCCCCCCCCCCCCACCCCCCCCCCCCCCCACCCCCCCCCCCCCCCACCCCCCCCCCCCCCCACCCCCCCCCCCCCCCACCCCCCCCCCCCCCCACCCCCCCCCCCCCCCACCCCCCCCCCCCCCCACCCCCCCCCCCCCCCACCCCCCCCCCCCCCCACCCCCCCCCCCCCCCACCCCCCCCCCCCCCCACCCCCCCCCCCCCCCACCCCCCCCCCCCCCCACCCCCCCCCCCCCCCACCCCCCCCCCCCCCCACCCCCCCCCCCCCCCACCCCCCCCCCCCCCCACCCCCCCCCCCCCCCACCCCCCCCCCCCCCCACCCCCCCCCCCCCCCACCCCCCCCCCCCCCCACCCCCCCCCCCCCCCACCCCCCCCCCCCCCCACCCCCCCCCCCCCCCACCCCCCCCCCCCCCCACCCCCCCCCCCCCCCACCCCCCCCCCCCCCCACCCCCCCCCCCCCCCACCCCCCCCCCCCCCCACCCCCCCCCCCCCCCACCCCCCCCCCCCCCCACCCCCCCCCCCCCCCACCCCCCCCCCCCCCCACCCCCCCCCCCCCCCACCCCCCCCCCCCCCCACCCCCCCCCCCCCCCACCCCCCCCCCCCCCCACCCCCCCCCCCCCCCACCCCCCCCCCCCCCCACCCCCCCCCCCCCCCACCCCCCCCCCCCCCCACCCCCCCCCCCCCCCACCCCCCCCCCCCCCCACCCCCCCCCCCCCCCACCCCCCCCCCCCCCCACCCCCCCCCCCCCCCACCCCCCCCCCCCCCCACCCCCCCCCCCCCCCACCCCCCCCCCCCCCCACCCCCCCCCCCCCCCACCCCCCCCCCCCCCCACCCCCCCCCCCCCCCACCCCCCCCCCCCCCCACCCCCCCCCCCCCCCACCCCCCCCCCCCCCCACCCCCCCCCCCCCCCACCCCCCCCCCCCCCCACCCCCCCCCCCCCCCACCCCCCCCCCCCCCCACCCCCCCCCCCCCCCACCCCCCCCCCCCCCCACCCCCCCCCCCCCCCACCCCCCCCCCCCCCCACCCCCCCCCCCCCCCACCCCCCCCCCCCCCCACCCCCCCCCCCCCCCACCCCCCCCCCCCCCCACCCCCCCCCCCCCCCACCCCCCCCCCCCCCCACCCCCCCCCCCCCCCACCCCCCCCCCCCCCCACCCCCCCCCCCCCCCACCCCCCCCCCCCCCCACCCCCCCCCCCCCCCACCCCCCCCCCCCCCCACCCCCCCCCCCCCCCACCCCCCCCCCCCCCCACCCCCCCCCCCCCCCACCCCCCCCCCCCCCCACCCCCCCCCCCCCCCACCCCCCCCCCCCCCCACCCCCCCCCCCCCCCACCCCCCCCCCCCCCCACCCCCCCCCCCCCCCACCCCCCCCCCCCCCCACCCCCCCCCCCCCCCACCCCCCCCCCCCCCCACCCCCCCCCCCCCCCACCCCCCCCCCCCCCCACCCCCCCCCCCCCCCACCCCCCCCCCCCCCCACCCCCCCCCCCCCCCACCCCCCCCCCCCCCCACCCCCCCCCCCCCCCACCCCCCCCCCCCCCCACCCCCCCCCCCCCCCACCCCCCCCCCCCCCCACCCCCCCCCCCCCCCACCCCCCCCCCCCCCCACCCCCCCCCCCCCCCACCCCCCCCCCCCCCCACCCCCCCCCCCCCCCACCCCCCCCCCCCCCCACCCCCCCCCCCCCCCACCCCCCCCCCCCCCCACCCCCCCCCCCCCCCACCCCCCCCCCCCCCCACCCCCCCCCCCCCCCACCCCCCCCCCCCCCCACCCCCCCCCCCCCCCACCCCCCCCCCCCCCCACCCCCCCCCCCCCCCACCCCCCCCCCCCCCCACCCCCCCCCCCCCCCACCCCCCCCCCCCCCCACCCCCCCCCCCCCCCACCCCCCCCCCCCCCCACCCCCCCCCCCCCCCACCCCCCCCCCCCCCCACCCCCCCCCCCCCCCACCCCCCCCCCCCCCCACCCCCCCCCCCCCCCACCCCCCCCCCCCCCCACCCCCCCCCCCCCCCACCCCCCCCCCCCCCCACCCCCCCCCCCCCCCACCCCCCCCCCCCCCCACCCCCCCCCCCCCCCACCCCCCCCCCCCCCCACCCCCCCCCCCCCCCACCCCCCCCCCCCCCCACCCCCCCCCCCCCCCACCCCCCCCCCCCCCCACCCCCCCCCCCCCCCACCCCCCCCCCCCCCCACCCCCCCCCCCCCCCACCCCCCCCCCCCCCCACCCCCCCCCCCCCCCACCCCCCCCCCCCCCCACCCCCCCCCCCCCCCACCCCCCCCCCCCCCCACCCCCCCCCCCCCCCACCCCCCCCCCCCCCCACCCCCCCCCCCCCCCACCCCCCCCCCCCCCCACCCCCCCCCCCCCCCACCCCCCCCCCCCCCCACCCCCCCCCCCCCCCACCCCCCCCCCCCCCCACCCCCCCCCCCCCCCACCCCCCCCCCCCCCCACCCCCCCCCCCCCCCACCCCCCCCCCCCCCCACCCCCCCCCCCCCCCACCCCCCCCCCCCCCCACCCCCCCCCCCCCCCACCCCCCCCCCCCCCCACCCCCCCCCCCCCCCACCCCCCCCCCCCCCCACCCCCCCCCCCCCCCACCCCCCCCCCCCCCCACCCCCCCCCCCCCCCACCCCCCCCCCCCCCCACCCCCCCCCCCCCCCACCCCCCCCCCCCCCCACCCCCCCCCCCCCCCACCCCCCCCCCCCCCCACCCCCCCCCCCCCCCACCCCCCCCCCCCCCCACCCCCCCCCCCCCCCACCCCCCCCCCCCCCCACCCCCCCCCCCCCCCACCCCCCCCCCCCCCCACCCCCCCCCCCCCCCACCCCCCCCCCCCCCCACCCCCCCCCCCCCCCACCCCCCCCCCCCCCCACCCCCCCCCCCCCCCACCCCCCCCCCCCCCCACCCCCCCCCCCCCCCACCCCCCCCCCCCCCCACCCCCCCCCCCCCCCACCCCCCCCCCCCCCCACCCCCCCCCCCCCCCACCCCCCCCCCCCCCCACCCCCCCCCCCCCCCACCCCCCCCCCCCCCCACCCCCCCCCCCCCCCACCCCCCCCCCCCCCCACCCCCCCCCCCCCCCACCCCCCCCCCCCCCCACCCCCCCCCCCCCCCACCCCCCCCCCCCCCCACCCCCCCCCCCCCCCACCCCCCCCCCCCCCCACCCCCCCCCCCCCCCACCCCCCCCCCCCCCCACCCCCCCCCCCCCCCACCCCCCCCCCCCCCCACCCCCCCCCCCCCCCACCCCCCCCCCCCCCCACCCCCCCCCCCCCCCACCCCCCCCCCCCCCCACCCCCCCCCCCCCCCACCCCCCCCCCCCCCCACCCCCCCCCCCCCCCACCCCCCCCCCCCCCCACCCCCCCCCCCCCCCACCCCCCCCCCCCCCCACCCCCCCCCCCCCCCACCCCCCCCCCCCCCCACCCCCCCCCCCCCCCACCCCCCCCCCCCCCCACCCCCCCCCCCCCCCACCCCCCCCCCCCCCCACCCCCCCCCCCCCCCACCCCCCCCCCCCCCCACCCCCCCCCCCCCCCACCCCCCCCCCCCCCCACCCCCCCCCCCCCCCACCCCCCCCCCCCCCCACCCCCCCCCCCCCCCACCCCCCCCCCCCCCCACCCCCCCCCCCCCCCACCCCCCCCCCCCCCCACCCCCCCCCCCCCCCACCCCCCCCCCCCCCCACCCCCCCCCCCCCCCACCCCCCCCCCCCCCCACCCCCCCCCCCCCCCACCCCCCCCCCCCCCCACCCCCCCCCCCCCCCACCCCCCCCCCCCCCCACCCCCCCCCCCCCCCACCCCCCCCCCCCCCCACCCCCCCCCCCCCCCACCCCCCCCCCCCCCCACCCCCCCCCCCCCCCACCCCCCCCCCCCCCCACCCCCCCCCCCCCCCACCCCCCCCCCCCCCCACCCCCCCCCCCCCCCACCCCCCCCCCCCCCCACCCCCCCCCCCCCCCACCCCCCCCCCCCCCCACCCCCCCCCCCCCCCACCCCCCCCCCCCCCCACCCCCCCCCCCCCCCACCCCCCCCCCCCCCCACCCCCCCCCCCCCCCACCCCCCCCCCCCCCCACCCCCCCCCCCCCCCACCCCCCCCCCCCCCCACCCCCCCCCCCCCCCACCCCCCCCCCCCCCCACCCCCCCCCCCCCCCACCCCCCCCCCCCCCCACCCCCCCCCCCCCCCACCCCCCCCCCCCCCCACCCCCCCCCCCCCCCACCCCCCCCCCCCCCCACCCCCCCCCCCCCCCACCCCCCCCCCCCCCCACCCCCCCCCCCCCCCACCCCCCCCCCCCCCCACCCCCCCCCCCCCCCACCCCCCCCCCCCCCCACCCCCCCCCCCCCCCACCCCCCCCCCCCCCCACCCCCCCCCCCCCCCACCCCCCCCCCCCCCCACCCCCCCCCCCCCCCACCCCCCCCCCCCCCCACCCCCCCCCCCCCCCACCCCCCCCCCCCCCCACCCCCCCCCCCCCCCACCCCCCCCCCCCCCCACCCCCCCCCCCCCCCACCCCCCCCCCCCCCCACCCCCCCCCCCCCCCACCCCCCCCCCCCCCCACCCCCCCCCCCCCCCACCCCCCCCCCCCCCCACCCCCCCCCCCCCCCACCCCCCCCCCCCCCCACCCCCCCCCCCCCCCACCCCCCCCCCCCCCCACCCCCCCCCCCCCCCACCCCCCCCCCCCCCCACCCCCCCCCCCCCCCACCCCCCCCCCCCCCCACCCCCCCCCCCCCCCACCCCCCCCCCCCCCCACCCCCCCCCCCCCCCACCCCCCCCCCCCCCCACCCCCCCCCCCCCCCACCCCCCCCCCCCCCCACCCCCCCCCCCCCCCACCCCCCCCCCCCCCCACCCCCCCCCCCCCCCACCCCCCCCCCCCCCCACCCCCCCCCCCCCCCACCCCCCCCCCCCCCCACCCCCCCCCCCCCCCACCCCCCCCCCCCCCCACCCCCCCCCCCCCCCACCCCCCCCCCCCCCCACCCCCCCCCCCCCCCACCCCCCCCCCCCCCCACCCCCCCCCCCCCCCACCCCCCCCCCCCCCCACCCCCCCCCCCCCCCACCCCCCCCCCCCCCCACCCCCCCCCCCCCCCACCCCCCCCCCCCCCCACCCCCCCCCCCCCCCACCCCCCCCCCCCCCCACCCCCCCCCCCCCCCACCCCCCCCCCCCCCCACCCCCCCCCCCCCCCACCCCCCCCCCCCCCCACCCCCCCCCCCCCCCACCCCCCCCCCCCCCCACCCCCCCCCCCCCCCACCCCCCCCCCCCCCCACCCCCCCCCCCCCCCACCCCCCCCCCCCCCCACCCCCCCCCCCCCCCACCCCCCCCCCCCCCCACCCCCCCCCCCCCCCACCCCCCCCCCCCCCCACCCCCCCCCCCCCCCACCCCCCCCCCCCCCCACCCCCCCCCCCCCCCACCCCCCCCCCCCCCCACCCCCCCCCCCCCCCACCCCCCCCCCCCCCCACCCCCCCCCCCCCCCACCCCCCCCCCCCCCCACCCCCCCCCCCCCCCACCCCCCCCCCCCCCCACCCCCCCCCCCCCCCACCCCCCCCCCCCCCCACCCCCCCCCCCCCCCACCCCCCCCCCCCCCCACCCCCCCCCCCCCCCACCCCCCCCCCCCCCCACCCCCCCCCCCCCCCACCCCCCCCCCCCCCCACCCCCCCCCCCCCCCACCCCCCCCCCCCCCCACCCCCCCCCCCCCCCACCCCCCCCCCCCCCCACCCCCCCCCCCCCCCACCCCCCCCCCCCCCCACCCCCCCCCCCCCCCACCCCCCCCCCCCCCCACCCCCCCCCCCCCCCACCCCCCCCCCCCCCCACCCCCCCCCCCCCCCACCCCCCCCCCCCCCCACCCCCCCCCCCCCCCACCCCCCCCCCCCCCCACCCCCCCCCCCCCCCACCCCCCCCCCCCCCCACCCCCCCCCCCCCCCACCCCCCCCCCCCCCCACCCCCCCCCCCCCCCACCCCCCCCCCCCCCCACCCCCCCCCCCCCCCACCCCCCCCCCCCCCCACCCCCCCCCCCCCCCACCCCCCCCCCCCCCCACCCCCCCCCCCCCCCACCCCCCCCCCCCCCCACCCCCCCCCCCCCCCACCCCCCCCCCCCCCCACCCCCCCCCCCCCCCACCCCCCCCCCCCCCCACCCCCCCCCCCCCCCACCCCCCCCCCCCCCCACCCCCCCCCCCCCCCACCCCCCCCCCCCCCCACCCCCCCCCCCCCCCACCCCCCCCCCCCCCCACCCCCCCCCCCCCCCACCCCCCCCCCCCCCCACCCCCCCCCCCCCCCACCCCCCCCCCCCCCCACCCCCCCCCCCCCCCACCCCCCCCCCCCCCCACCCCCCCCCCCCCCCACCCCCCCCCCCCCCCACCCCCCCCCCCCCCCACCCCCCCCCCCCCCCACCCCCCCCCCCCCCCACCCCCCCCCCCCCCCACCCCCCCCCCCCCCCACCCCCCCCCCCCCCCACCCCCCCCCCCCCCCACCCCCCCCCCCCCCCACCCCCCCCCCCCCCCACCCCCCCCCCCCCCCACCCCCCCCCCCCCCCACCCCCCCCCCCCCCCACCCCCCCCCCCCCCCACCCCCCCCCCCCCCCACCCCCCCCCCCCCCCACCCCCCCCCCCCCCCACCCCCCCCCCCCCCCACCCCCCCCCCCCCCCACCCCCCCCCCCCCCCACCCCCCCCCCCCCCCACCCCCCCCCCCCCCCACCCCCCCCCCCCCCCACCCCCCCCCCCCCCCACCCCCCCCCCCCCCCACCCCCCCCCCCCCCCACCCCCCCCCCCCCCCACCCCCCCCCCCCCCCACCCCCCCCCCCCCCCACCCCCCCCCCCCCCCACCCCCCCCCCCCCCCACCCCCCCCCCCCCCCACCCCCCCCCCCCCCCACCCCCCCCCCCCCCCACCCCCCCCCCCCCCCACCCCCCCCCCCCCCCACCCCCCCCCCCCCCCACCCCCCCCCCCCCCCACCCCCCCCCCCCCCCACCCCCCCCCCCCCCCACCCCCCCCCCCCCCCACCCCCCCCCCCCCCCACCCCCCCCCCCCCCCACCCCCCCCCCCCCCCACCCCCCCCCCCCCCCACCCCCCCCCCCCCCCACCCCCCCCCCCCCCCACCCCCCCCCCCCCCCACCCCCCCCCCCCCCCACCCCCCCCCCCCCCCACCCCCCCCCCCCCCCACCCCCCCCCCCCCCCACCCCCCCCCCCCCCCACCCCCCCCCCCCCCCACCCCCCCCCCCCCCCACCCCCCCCCCCCCCCACCCCCCCCCCCCCCCACCCCCCCCCCCCCCCACCCCCCCCCCCCCCCACCCCCCCCCCCCCCCACCCCCCCCCCCCCCCACCCCCCCCCCCCCCCACCCCCCCCCCCCCCCACCCCCCCCCCCCCCCACCCCCCCCCCCCCCCACCCCCCCCCCCCCCCACCCCCCCCCCCCCCCACCCCCCCCCCCCCCCACCCCCCCCCCCCCCCACCCCCCCCCCCCCCCCCCCCCCCCCCCCCCCACCCCCCCCCCCCCCCATCCCCCCCCCCCCCCACCCCTCCACCCCCTGGCCCCCCCCCCCCCCCCCCCCCCCCCCCCCTCCCCCCCCCCCCCCCCCCCCCCCCCCCCCCCCCCCCCCACCCCACCCCCCACCCCCCCCCCACCCCCCCCCCCCCCCCCCCCCCCCACCCCCCCCCCCCCCCACCCCCCCCCCCCCCCACCCCCCCGTCCCCCCGCACCCCGCCCCCCCCCCACCCCCCCACCTGTTGTTTCCTATGTGGCTGGTTAGTGAAGGTAGAAAACGGGATAATTCTCCCTGTTGGGCTGTTTTAAAGACATGTTTTAGAAATGTGGTAAAGTTCCTTGTTTAAGGAAAGTATCCTTCTTTTGATTTCTAGAAACAAAATTAAGTATTTGAAAGTATTAAGTGTTTGACAGGCAGTCAATTAGAGGAGAAGTAGTTGTTTCTGTTGTCAGTAGACGATAGGACTTGCTAGAATGAGTTTAAATTATGGATAGAAAGATACCAGCTGGAAATTAGGAACTTTTTTTTACAGTAAGAGTTTTTTACAGTAACAGAGAAATTATTAATGTCCCGCCCCGGAATGCCCCGCCCCACCCCCATCATGCCCCGCCCAGCCCCATTTGCGCTACGCCACTGTTTGAATCCCACCACCATGGGAACCTGTTACTAAAAATTTTGGATCCCACCACTGGGTGCGTGGCAACCTCAGCTAGGAAGGATTTGCAAGCCGGTTGAGGCAACCCCCAAGTGAGCCTGTCAGGCGGGCAAGTCAGCTGAGGCAACCTGCTGCATGTTTGACACCTGTGCCCTAGAGAAAATGGCTGCTTAGAAAAGTGCATTGTACCCCACCGAGGTCTCTCCCCTTCCCCAAATTTGCCCCCTTACAGGCTTATCCCCTCCCCAAATCTCCAAGAATTGGCTAACCAGAGCCGGGAACCCTATGACCGAATGTTGAGAGGGCTTGGATGGTTAGTGCCACGACCCACAGTTGAGAGACGTGGGGGTTATTTGTTGTCTTACCAAAGACACCTGGATCTCCGACCAGTTGAGGCTGGGCACCGACGCTATGGGTTGGAGGAGTTTCGCTGGGAAGAAGAGGTTGTAGTGGCCTGTAGCTGCTACAAAGGCAGTCAGGGCCATGTTGAAGGGAAGCGTGAAAACGGGCAAGTCCCACTTGCTGAAGACGGAGGCCAATGCACTTGTGAAAAGAGGGCTGGAAAATGAAAACAGATGATGTCAAAAGAAACGAAGCAACGTGTCATTGGGTTATCGCCCTGGAAACATTGGACAAATCTGTAAAACAGTCTAAAATTGTCAAAGGCTTTCACGGCTGGAATCACTAGGGTGTTGTGGGTTTTCTGGGTTGTACAGCTGTGTTCCAGTAGCATTTTCTCCTAATGTTTCGTCCGCATCTGTGGCTGGCATCTTCAGAGAATCCTCTGAAGATGCCAGCCCTAGATGCAGGCTAAACATCAGGAGAAAATACTACTGGAACATGGCCATACAACCCAGAAAACCCTCAATACCCTAGTCAAAGATTGATTTGATTTCCTTCCCTCTTCGTATAAAACCCCGATAACTTTCCTTGAGGACGTCAAAAGTCTGTAGCTGGGTTTTATTCCCTGATCAAATTCCCCACTCCTGTACATGAGTGGCGGAGTTTTATCTGGTGAACTGGGTTTTGTTTCCCTGCTCCTACACCTTAAGCCCGCTGGGTAACCTTGGTGTAGTTCCAGTTCTCTCAGAACTCTCTCAGCCCCGCCAGACTCACAAGGTGTCTGTTGTGGGGAGAGGAAGGGAAAAGGAGTTTGTGAGCTGCTTTGAGACTCCTTACAGGAGAGAAAGGTGGGATATAAATCCAAACTCTTCTTCTTCTCCTCTTAGCTTCTAGGATCTGATGAGTTTGGGCTATCCTGGGCCATCCGAGTCAAGACAAATGAGTTCAACAAAAGTTCCACTTACACGGATTAAGAATTTTAGCTGTATAGCCCAATTGTGTTTACTCAAAAGGAAGTACCGCTGTGTGCTTAAGACTTTCACTCTGCTATTTGCACTGGTAAAGTACCTGGTATAAAACCACCATCTGCATTATACCATAAACAGAAAAACCCTCAGGAAGCCCAACCTGATACCTCCTAGGACAGTGATGGCGAACCTTTTTGAGACCGAGTGCCTAAATTGCAACCCAAACCCCGCTTATTTATCGCAAAGTGCCAACCCGGCAATTTAACCTGGATGCTGAGGTTTTAGTTCAGAAAAAACCAGTTGGCTCCCTCTTCCTCCGCCCCACCCGCTCGAGCGGGGGCCAACCTGCTGTAACCTCCAGCATGTCCCGTGCGCACCGCTCTGTGCCTCTCTAGCATCTCTGCCGCCTCTGTGCCCCTCCCCCTCAGGCAGCAGCCACCCAGAGCACAGACACCAGGCCCACCAGCCGAGTACTCCCTGCTCACCACAGTGCGCGCTCGTCGTGCTCAGTGGCCCAGGCCAGCCTAGATGTGTGTGTGTGTGTGTGTGGGGGGGTGATTTTCCGCCCGCCCACATGATGAACTCTGTGTGCGCGTGCCCACAGAGAGGGCTCCGAGTGCCACCTCTGGCACCCGTGCCATAGGTTCGCCATCACTGTCCTAGGAAATCACCAGGAAAGTGACCCTCGCATTTAAGCAAAAGGGGGAGCAGATGTATTGCTCTGCTTAGGGTACATTTAGTTGTGGATGGCGGAGGGCGGAAAGGTTCTTCACACCTCCCAATTGTCAAAGAGAACCACATCGTACATTTATTTCAGTTAAACGTGAACTTTTACACATCTATAATCAGGTGGTGGGAGAAGGGGGAGAAAATTTGCTTTAAAATCTACAGGTCAGGAAGCCTGTAGCCGTTTCCAGAACCAGGTCAATGAAAATCCTCAATTTAAAAGAAAACTAAAAGGATGCTTTAGAGCAGGGGTAGGGAACCTTTAACACTCAAAGAGCCATTTGGACCCGGTTTCCACGGGAAAAGAAAACACTTGGAGCCGCAAATAATTTTTGACATTTAAAATAAAGGTAACACTGTATATATTGGGGTTTTTTAACCTTTTACTCCGCTCATTCTGAGAAGCGCATGGATGCGCCCGCCCTGCTGCCTGCAGGGCAGGCAAGGATGGGGCCAGCAGCTTGGCCTCGCCGGCCGCCAGGAAAGCGCCCGCCCCGCTCAAACAGGACGGGCGAGAGGGGAAGTCCGCGGTGCGGCCCAGCCAGCCGCGGGCAATTGGTGCGCTTGCCCTGCTGCCTGCAGGGCAGGCAAGGATGAAGCCGGCAGCTCAGCTCGTGGACCCACCGTGCAAGGGCAGAAGAGCCACATGCGGCTCTCGAACCGCAGGATCCCTACCCCTGCTTTAGAGGTTTCCAAGGCAAGAGATGAACAGAGGTTGTTGGCCAGTGCCTGTCTGTGTGTCGCTACCCTGGACTTCTCCAAGTACTAACCAAGGCTGATGTTGCTTAACTTCGGAGATTTGATGGGATCTGGCTAGCCCAGGCCATAAGAAAGTGCATCTGCCCATATATTCCAACTTGGGCTCTGAGATCGAAGGGGAAGGCCCACCCAGTTGTCCCGCTCCCATCAGAAGTAGTGGCCTGCATGGCCTTCTCCGCAGTGGCCCCTACACTGTGGAATTCCCTTCCTCCAGAGGGCGTCTACTGTCTTGGAGTTTCAGCACCTGGTGAAGACCGTCCTCTTCACCTGGCCATTTGGCTAAGTCCCCACACTGGGCCCCCTTCCCCTTCTCCCTTCCTCCTCCTCATCCAAGGGTGGGCAGGCCACAACCAGATGATGGGCCCCCTTCTGCTCTATTCCCCCTTCTTTCCCAGGGTGGGTGGGCCACACACCCCACTGTGTCAAGTTCAGTCCACAGTCTTCCAGAGCTCCCTGAGGAAGACTACTAAATATTCCGCCAGTTTAAGACCCAAGTAAGAACATAAGAACATAAGAGCTAGCCTGCTGGATCAGACCAGAGTCCATCTAGTCCAGCACTCTGCTACTCGCAGTGGCCCACCAGGTGCCTTTGGGAGCTCACCTGCAGGAGGTGAAAGCAATGGCCTGCTGCTGCTGCTGCTGCTCCTGAGCACCTGGTCTGCTAAGGCATCTGCAATCTGAGATCAAGGAGGATCAAGATTGGTAGCATTAGATCGACTTCTCCTCCATAAATCTGTCCAAATCCTTTTTAAAGCTATCCAGGTGAGTGGCCATCACCACCTCCTGTGGCAGCATATTCCAAACACCAATCACACGTTGTGTGAAGAAGTGTCTCCTTTTATTAGTCCTGATTCTTCCCCCCAGCATTTTCAATGAATGCCCCCTGGTTCTAGTATTGTGAGAAAGAGAGAAATTTCTCTCTGTCAACATTTTCTACCCCATGCATAATTTTATAGACTTCAATCATATCCCCCCTCAGCCGTCTCTTCTCCAAACTGAAGAGTCCCAAACGCTGCAGCCTCTCCTCATAAGGAAGGTGCTCCAGTCCCTCAATCATCCTTGTTGCTCTTCTCTGCACTTCTTCTATCTCTTCGATATCCTTTTTGAGATGCGGCGACCAGTATGAGAAGAGAATAAAGGGGCGGAGGGCCAGAGGGGAGCGACTTAAGATGTGGCCCCCCTCAGGAACTTACCATGCCATGGACATGACAACCACAGGGAGCAGAAGCCACCAAAAGTAGTCACCACTGTTTGAGAAGATGGCCATGAGCATTCCTACCAGGACGCCGTTGTAGCTGTGGAGGCCTGCCGCGATGGCAGATCTGTGTGAGAAGGCAAGCAGAGTAAAGATTCTTGCTATAACATTTCTGCAGCAAGCAATCAGAGGCAAGCCGGTGTAGCGGTCGGAGTGTCTGACTAGGAACTGAGAGCGGCTCTGCCACTTAAACCTGCTGGGCCACGCCTTCTCGGCCTGGCCTACCTCCCAGTGTTGTTGTGCAGATAAAATGGAAGAGAGGATGGAGTTTGGATTTTTATCCCCCCTTTCTCTCCTGCAGGAGACTCAAAGGGGCTTACCCTTGCCCTTCCCCCCTCACAACAAACACCCTGTGAGGTAGGTGGGGCTGAGAGAGCTCAGAAGAACTGTGACTAGCCCAAGGTCACCCAGCTGGCGTGTGTGGGAGTGTACAGGCTAATCTGAATTCCCCAGATAAGCCTCCACAGCTCAGGCGGCAGAGCTGGGAATCAAACCCGGTTCCTCCAGATTAGATACACGAGATCTTAACCTCCTACGCCACTGCTGCTCCTGTCAAAGTGATGTCAGTCACTTTGGATTCCCATTGCCGAGAAAGGCGGGGCATAAGTGAAGCAAATCAATAAATAAATTGTGGGTCTGCAGAATATTATTGGCAAGGAGAGTTTGCCCCGTGTTATGACAGAAAAGGACGTTCTGCAGTGACCTTCCTGGGTTGACTGTGCTTTCGGCTTGCAAATTATCTTACTCTTGAGGTGACCGGCGATTTAGTACACGACCCCTCAGTTTCCTACATGCAGAAGATTGAGCAATACAAAATTTGAATCGACTGTGTACTGTGTGGTCCCTGATTGGCTGGAATAGCCCATGTGAGTAATCCGGGAAGGAGAAGAAACACACACAAAAATGGTCACCAAACAAGCAACCGCCACAAGATACAGATAGGACGAAAAGTGAATATTCTCATAAAAGCTCCCGGGAACTCCTTGGAAGAACTCTATAATTCCCAGGCCTTTCAAAAGCCTAAAATATTCGAGAGTACCTGCCTCATCCAGTTAACACTCTCTTTTTTTTGAACTGTTACCATCTGAAGCATGACGCATGTATTACAGGTCTATCAAAATTAGGACAAAGAGGCTTAGAGACAGCTTCTACTCTAGAGCTGTGGCGATGCTGAACTCCGGGGCTTCGTGTTGATGTGTTTGGGGCTGTGTAGGGATGGGTGGAGGAAGGGGAAAGTGAGGATGGGGTATGAGTCTGAAATTGTGTGCATCGAGGAATGCTGCTGTAAATTTTCATTGTGCGTGCACAATGACAATAAAATGCTTATGCTTATGCTTATGCTTATGCGGGGTCACTCACCACCCAACAAATCAGCATCACGGGCTGCCTCTTACTGCATGCACTCATGCACAAACATTATGTGTCTCACATGGTCTTTCCCTCGGTGAATGGGTGGCACCGCATTCCACGGCTATGATCTACGATTTGATGGTTTGAATTGTCCCTTGGTATGTAAGTGCCCTGTTATAAACCCCAGGTTCTCTATGTAGGGCACCGCATGGCGCAGTGGTTAAGAGCAGGTGCGCTCTAATCTGGAGAACCGGATTTGATTCCCCGCTCTGCCGCTTGAGCTGCGAAGGCTTATCTGGTTAGGCCAGATTAACTTGTGCACTCCCACACACGCCAGCTGGGTGACCTTGGGCTAGTCACAGCTTCTCGGAGCTCTCTCAGCCCCACCCACCTCACAGGGTGTTTGTTGTGGGGGCGGGGGAAGGAAAGGAGATTGTCAGCCCCTTTGAGTCTCCTTCGGGAGAGAAAGGGGGGAATATAAATCCAAACTCTTCTTTTTCTTCTTCAAAGTAGCCTATGTATTTTAATAAGTTAACAGTGTGGTGTAGTGGTTAGAACATTGGATTTGGCTCTGGGAGATCCAGGCCTGGGAGATCCAGGCCTGGGAGATCCAGGCCTCACTTTGCCTGGGAATCTTGCGGGTTCCCCTTGGGCCAGCCTCACAGCCTCCGTCTAACCTGTCTCACAAGGTTCTTGTTAGGGTGTGCCACCTTGAGCCAAGAGGAAAAGTAGGACACAAATATTATTAAGAAATAAATACTGGAGATGCGAGAGGGGGAGAATACTTACCTCAATTTTGCACCCAGTTGTGACCAAAAAGGGCATTGTACCTTCCTGTATTAACTGTGTGTTTTCTGCTTGCAAATTATCGTATTCTTGACTATGTAGTACACATATGTAGACCAGAGGTGGGATCCAGCCGGTTCTCACAGGTTCCCGAGAGTAGGTTACTCATTATTTGTGTGTGCCGAGAGGGGGTTGCTAATGGATGATTTTGCCATGTGATTTTTGCCTTAGTTACGCCCTCCTCTCAGCAGTAGCGCGCAGAACTTGAAGCAAAGTTCTAGCATAGGTGGCCGATAGGGAATCTGGTGCTCCCCAGATGTTCAGGAATCCAGGGCAATCAGCTTCTCTACCAGCATGGCCAATTGGCCATGCTGACAGAGGCTGATGGGAATTGTAGTTCCTGAACATCTGGAGAGCCGCAGGTTCCCTACCCCTGGTAGCAGGAGGTGCACCGATGTGCATGGCAGCCTGCACCTGAGTGCATTCGTTTCCCGCCCAAGGACTGGCGCAGCAGTGGTGTCCTTGCCACAGCCCCGCCCTGGAATGCCCCGCCCCGGAATGCCCGGCCAAGCCCCCATTGTGCCCCGCCCAGCCCCATTGGCGCTACGCCACAGTTTGAATCCCACCACCATGGGAACCTGTTACTAAAAATTTTGGATCCCACCACTGATGTAGACTATATAGTATACATATATGTAGAATACATAGACTTCTGTTTCCTTCAGACAGAGGCTTGAATGTTCTCTGTGGTTCACTTCATTTATACCCCACTTTTCCGCCCAATGAAATAAACCAATCAACAAACATTTGTTCATTTTGAATTGGACACTGTAATGTGGAAGCAATCCCTCCCTCCCACTAGTTGTTTTATTTATTTATACCCCGCTTTGTACCCCTGCTCAGTTTGTACCTGTTTTGTTCCTCCCCTAGTACCCAAAGCAGAATACATTCTCACACCAACCCTATGAGGTAGTACGTAGGGGTTGAACTGGTGAACCGGGTTTGTTTCCCCACTCCTACACATGAAGCCTGCTGGGTGACTTTAGGCCAGTCACTGTTCTCTCAGAACTCTCTCAGCCCCACCACAAGGATTTCTGTGGTGGGGTGAGGAAGGGAAAGCAGGTTTTAAGCTTCTCCGAGACTCTACCTTTTCAGTATTATGAGACTCCTTTTTTGGGGGGGGGGGTATTTTTCGAGTTTCGGTTACTAGATACAGAAATTTCTGAAAAACCCAATAAAGTATGATTTGGGATTTTTTTCTGCTTCGAGGTTACCCAACACCCACCCCAACGAGGTAGGTTAGGCTGAGGAGATGTGATTGGCTGAAGGTCACCCAGTAACCTTCTATGAATTGAGTGGGGATTCGAATCTGGGCCTCCCAGATCCCATTCTCAACACTACACCAAACTGGCACAAATCGGCTCTCAGATTTGCACCGCTCTGCTTTGCTATGGAACCTGAAATTTGGAGAGCCTGAAAATGATCCGTAGGCCATAAGCCCGGTTGGTACTTTCACATGAACATATAGAGAGATTAAAGAACGATTAATGGGCCACTTACCTGTCCTGGCTCAGAAGAAGAGCTGTTAAAGTTGAGATGATACCTCCTAAGCATCCAGTGAGGGTCAGCCAAGGGCTCTGGACCAAGAATGCTGCGATTATGATCAGCCCACTGAGAGGGTTGCTGACAAACATCACCTGAGATATGCCCCGTAGAACCCAGTCGACGAACTGGAACAGCAGAGGCTTATCTGAAAGACAGTCCCATTGAGTTTGTTTGTTTGTTTGTTTGTTTATTATTAAACTTATATACCGCCCTCCCCCAGAGGGCTCAGGGTGGTTCACAGCAAGTAAATAAATAACAAACACCATACAATAAGTAGTGGTGTACATTAAAACACAGCGCTCTATGTTGTCTGACAGTCAAGTGATCGTAACATGTCTGGTTTTAGGTTAGGTGAAAAAAAAATACCTTTGAATGAGACATCTGTTATGTGGAATTATTGGACACTGAACGTTCTTTTCATATGGGTCAAAGATTTGACTCTGATTTGGCTAGCCCAGGATACCCTAGGCTCATCAGATCTCAGAAGCTAAGAAGGATCCACCCAGGTCAGCCCTTGAATGGGAGATCACAAAATGATGGGATTTGGCAAGTGCCAGTCACACAATCCAGTAATGAAGGAGTTAATTGTTGCATGCTAATTAGTTAGTGAGGTCAGAAGTCAGTGACCAGGTAATTGATACCTATTGGTTGGGTGGGCTACATGCAGGTCTGCACGTAGGCTTTAGATATATCTTCATTGTGTTGCACTCTGCACGTGGTCAGTTCACTCTATCCATACCTTAGTAGCCACGTAATAGTCTAAGCAGCAAGCTGGCTGTTGGTGCTAGCTAGTAAGAAAGATGTTTATTGTTTTTCTTCCAAGTTTCCCTTCCCTGTAGTAAGTAAACTTTATTTCAGTAAAGCAACTGGTCTCTGCCTCATTATTGCATTAACTCTGCTAATTAAGTATTTGTCCACACGACACAAAAGAATACCAGGATTGGTTCAAAGAGGCAGGCAATGGCATCGGTAAAACACCTCTGAACATCTCTTGCCTTGAAGATCCTACGGGGTGGCCGTAAGATGACTCGATTAGATGAACGGAGATATTTGGAAGAAGCGAAGGTTCAGTGAACTATCAGTGTCAACATTCATGTAGGATAGTGGAGTGGACACAAATGTCCTTCTCTGAAAACAGTTGTAGTCAATTACTGTGAATGAACAAGGCATGTTTTGGCCATGTTTTGGGGCAGTTGTGATGAGATGCTCTCAAGACATGATTAAGTAGTGGTAAGGATGGACCAGGGTTGGGGTGGTCGAGAAGAAGAAGGAGAAGAAGAAGAAGAAGAAGAAGAAGAAGAAGAAGAAGAAGAAGAAGAAGAAGAAGAAGAAGAAGAAGAAGAAGAAGAAGAAGAGGAGGAGGAGTTTGGATTTATATCCCCCCTTTCTCTCCTGCAGGAGACTCAAAGGGGCTGACAATCTCCTTGCCCTTCCCCACTCACAACAAACACCCTGTGAGGCAGGTGGGGCTGAGAGAGCTCCGAGAAGCTGTGACTAGCCCAAGGTCACCCAGCTGGCGTTTGTGGGAGTGCACAGGCTAATCTGAATTCCCCAGATAAGCCTCCACAGCTCAGGCGGCAGAGCTGGGAATCAAACCCGGTTCCTCCAGATTAGATACATGAGCTCTTAACCTCCTTTGCCACTGCTGCTCCTGATGTTCAACTCTTTACTTTCGTCAAGAGATAGACATCTTCACAGGTAAACAGATCAAAGGTTACACTGAGCATTTGGTCAAATGATAGAACTTGAGCAAACATCTACTTCAAAGCCTGCCATATCC
This sequence comes from Sphaerodactylus townsendi, assembly GCF_021028975.2. Lineage (NCBI taxonomy): Eukaryota > Metazoa > Chordata > Lepidosauria > Squamata > Sphaerodactylidae > Sphaerodactylus > Sphaerodactylus townsendi. The sequence goes on along the minus strand of NC_059431.1, from coordinate 9,945,572 downwards.
CTTTGCACAACAAAAATATTTGGCTTGAGGGTTAACATCCCAGGTGGCAAGGGGGGGGGGAGGAACCCATTTCTATAGTCAGGCTGAGGGATCAAAGACCGCTCTTGCTTGCTCACATACTCATATATACATATGTGCTGAAGTCATGCATAACCTCCCCTGACTTTACTTCATCTTATTTTGATGTATGTAAGTATTGGAAGTTAGATTTTGTTGCTTTTACTGCACCAACTTACCAGAATACTTTTTTTATTTTAAAAAATAATTTTATTAAACTTGGTACCCCGCCCTTTCCCAGCCAATGGCTGGGCTCAGAGCAGTGGCGTAGGAGGTTAAGAACTCGTGTATCTATTCTGGAGGAACCAGGTTTGATTCCCAGCTCTGCCGCCTGAGCGGTGGAGGCTTATCTGGGGAATTCAGATTAGCCTGTACACTCCCACACTTGCCAGCTGGGTGACCTTGGGCTAGTCACAGTTCTTCGGAGCTCTCTCAGCCCCCCTACCTCAGAGGGTGTTTGTTGTGAGGGGGGAAGGGCAAGGAGATTGTCAGCCCCTTTGAGTCTCCTGCAGGAGAGAAAGGGGGGATATAAATCCCCCCTCTTCTTCTTCTTCTTCTTCTTAACTTGCATAGTTAAAACCATCCAAGAGCATGCCGAAATTAAAATAAGCAATATCAAAATAAGCAAAGTTAATCATTAAAACCTGAATTTCAACACTCTCTACCATGGCAGCAAAAATTAAACCAACTATTTATCAGCTTGTACCCAAACCTTTTCTTTTATACAGGAATAAAGTCTCAAGATTTTACAGGTGTGTTTGAAAGGGTCCAAGCCAGACTTAGCCATGGCTTCCTTAATGGGGGATTGAATTCTAGGGTTCAGGTACGGGACAGGGGAATTAAAATCACCTAGACGATAATGCTTTTCCACAGAAAGATGATAGTAAATTTGTATATTAATCCGGTGGACTCTATGGCTTTATATCCCATTGTTGTCTATTCCCCACCAAACTGCACCATTCTCGGGTTCCACCATCAAAATATCCTGGCATTTCCCAACCCGGAGCTGGCAACCTTATATGGAATCAACCCTCCAAGGCCCCTTCCGCACACGCAAAATAATGCGTTTTCAAGCCACTTTCACAACTGTTTGCAAGTGGATGTTGCAATTCCGCACAGCTTCAAAGAGCACTGAAAGCAGTTTGAAAGTGCATTATTCTGCATGTGCGGAATGAGCCCCAAACAGCCATTTCCTCCACAGGAGTCTATCTGTGTAATTTGTCAATCAGTTGCAATTCCGGGAGATCTCTAGACCCAACTAGGATGTTGGCAGCCTCAACTGAGGCTGTCGTCCATATTACCATCTCCCAGGTCTACACTGTTGCCCCTAAATCAACCCATCGAGGCATCTGATGCTGTGCTGCTCTGTCCTGTTGTTCCAAAGTTAAACAGGGGGGGGGGTTGTTAGCGGCTGTGCGGGCATCTCTCGCAACATCTGGCCTGCCTCTTCCTCGCCAACGAGGTGGTAAAATATGACACACATTTATTATTGTTTGTAAAAATGTTTTGCAGTTAGGAAGTTGATTGAGCGGCGCAGCGGCTGCCAGTACGGTTCGTGCCGGATACAGACGGGTTTATTTATGGGGACTGCGTCTAATTGGGCAGATGGTGTGAGCATCCGGCCCGCTAGGGACTGCAACGCACCCTTGCAACGCGCATAATTTAAACTTCATTCCGGAGGGCTGGTGAGATGCACGCATTGACTGGGAAAGTCAGGGAAGGGGACCAGAGAAGGATTCATACACTCTTGGGAAATAAAGATCCAGTGTTACGGAGCGTGAATTAAAAGCCAAATGAAGACTTGTCTTGGGAGCTGCCAAGTCCTGTTTGGGACATTCCTGGGGGTTTGGTGAAGGTGGGGTTTTTGGAGATGAGGGAACTCAGTAATAATCTGCCCTCCAGAACTCACATTTACTCTAGGGCACATATCATATCTTGTTGGGGCAAGCAAATAAATCATGCTCACCCCTCTCTGTCGGAATAATACCGGAACAGGGGCCCATAGCCAAATATCTTGAATTATTAACTGAACCCCAACAGAGATGGATTATCACAAGGGCCAGATCCAATACCTTCCCATCGGCCATTACAAAGGGTCGTTACTTATCCAGACCTCTCCAGGATCAGGTTTGTCCACACTGTAAAAATCAAGTGGAGACTCTTGCTCACATTATTGTTGACTGTCTGAGATAAGTGGGCATCAGGAATTTCTCTCCCAGGTTGGCCCTAAACAAATCTGAAAGTGACTCTGACTGTTCTGTTGTGGAGCTTCTGTTAAACAACACAGATGTCATGCTCTTGGAAAAAGTAGCAAAATTTCTTTTACAAGTGACAGAATTTTCTAAGTAATGTATACTGCTATATACAGTCTTCCTGTCTGCGCTTTGAATGTACTCTTGATTTGTATTTCAAAAATGTCTGGCAATGCTCTAGAACCTATTTTTAAATGCCAAATAAAGGTTGTTGTTGTTGTTGTTGTTACTCTAGGGCACAGGTGTCAAACTCGCAGCCCTCCAGATGTTATGGATGCTGGCAGGGGGTGAAGGGAACTGTAGTCCATAACATCTGGAGGGGCGCGGGGTTGACACCTGTGCTCTAGGGGAACTAGAGTTCCCAGCTCTGGGACAGGAAGTACCTGGAGATTTGGGGGTGGAGCCTGAGGGGGGTGGGGTTTGGAGAGAGGAAGGACTTCAATGGGACATAGTGCCAGAGTCCACCTCCCAAAGCAGCCATTTTTTCATGGAGAATTTATCTTGGTTGGTTGCCTGGAGATCAACTGTAATACTGGGAGATCTTCAGCTCCCACTTGGAGATTGGCAACCTTACATGTTATCACAGTTGAACATTCTAGTTCCAGAATGTTGGGAGTCCTTTCATTCCCCTTTTTGCCCTTCGCCCCCTCCACTGCTCAAATGACGGGAGCCAGACAGGAAGAGGAAGCAGCAACTCGCAACACAACAACATCATCTCTAATTTTAAAAAAAACCTGGCAGTGATGTCACCACATTTTGTGATGCTCTAGGTCTAGGAACTTCCCAGATCTTTATGGCTGTCATCATAGAAATCTGGCCGCTTCCTAGACTTCCCTCTCCAGCTCCAGATGGAAGGCTGTGAAGCAACATTTGTGAAGACCATCCAGGAGCTTAGCAATTGTTTGTAAATAGTATTGTCAACTTCCAGGTGGGGCCCGGAGATCTGCTATTATAAATGATCTCCAGATGGCCCATATCAGGTCACCTGGAGAAAAATGACGGCTTTGGAAGGTGGACAATATGGCATTAGATCACACTTGAGGTCCCTTCTCTCCCCAAGCCCCACTTTTCCCAGGCTCCACCCCAAACATCTGCAGGTATTTTGCTTCCTTCCTTCCTTCCTTCCTTCCTTCCTTCCTTCCTTCCTTCCTTCGCTTTAAAAAGGGCTTGGACAGATTGATGGAGAAGTCAATCTCTGGCTACCGATCTTGATCCTCCTTGATCTGAGATTGCAAATGCCTTAGTAGACCAGGTGCTCGGGAGCAGCAGCAGCAGCTGCAGAAGGCCATTACTTTCACTTCCTGCATGTGAGCTCCCAAAGGCACCTGGTGGGCCACTGCGAATAGCAGAGAGCTGGACTAGATGGACTCTGCTCTGATCCAGCTGGCTTGTTCTTATGTTCTCATGTTCTAACCCATGGTTGGCAACTCAACCTGTGCCCTAAATTCTGCTTTCTCAAGCTAACCACTGATAAAAAAAGAACCTTGCTTGTGCGTTCAGCCCAACTGGGGCCATTAGATCTTCCGCACTTTTACCTTTCAGCCAGTCTCCAAATGCCTTCATATCTCCCGTTAAGCAGCTCAGCGCCCCCCAGATTCGTTTCCAGATTTTCCTTGTTGGAGTTTGCGAATTGCTGCCCTTTTCCCCTGACGGTTCCATCTCCATTTTGGTTGTCAAGTCCTGAAATGACAAGAGGCACGGTGCATCAGGCATCACAACAAGTCCTCCTACGGCTCTCAAGCCAGGAGTTCCCACGTCCCTGGTCACGAGGGAGAAGTAATTTGGAGGAGAGGAGGGATGAGAAAAGCTGATGGATTCATAGCAAGGTCTGCAGCACAGCGGGGGAAACCCTAGGACCCCAGGAATACTCAAAAATGTAGAAAGGCAGAGGTGGAAGGGACCTCAAGGGTCATCTAATCCAACCCCTGCACTATGGTGGGAGGGCCTTGGGCAGGGATAGTGAGGGGGCTGACCAGAGGCGGAGCAAGGGGGAACTGCACCCAGGGCGTGTGTGTGCCCTGCGCCCCTGCTGCAGTGCCGTTCCCCCGCCCTGCCCCGGAACGCCTCGTCACACCCCCTCCACAGCCCAGCCATGCCCCCCTGCTGCTCCACCCGGGTCATTGCGCCCCACCTGCCCCGTTGGCGCTACGCCACTGAGGCTGACACCGGCTGTGGCATCATGTCACTTCTAGTAAAAAAGGAAGGAAAGTGCCATAGGCAGAGGTGGGATCCAGCAGGTTCTCACAGGTTCCCGAGAGTAGGTTACTAATTATTTGTGTGTGCTGAGAGGGGGTTACTAATGGGTGATTTTGCCACGTGATTTTTGCCTTAGTTACGCCCCTCCTCTCAGCAGTAAGCCAGCCAAGTAGAACTTTGAAGCAGTAGTTCAGCAGGAGGGGCACCGCGCGTGCGTGGCAGCCTTCCGCGCTTCGCGCAGTGCATTCGCTTCCCGGCCTATGACCGCCTACATGCTGCCATGCGTCCTTGCCACAGCCCCGCCCAGGAATGCCCCGCCCCCAGAATGCCCGGCCACACCCCTGTCGTGCCCCACCCAGCCCCATTGGCGCTACGCCACATTTTGAATCCCACCACCATGGGAACCTGTTACTAAAATGTTTGGATCCCACCACTGGCCATAGGTCGTTCTAAGTATTGCTGGTAACTCTATGGCAAAACCACAGAGCTTTCAGCAATTCCCAGAGCTACCGTTTGCCAATTTCAGATTTTTTTAATCAGAAGTTTTCATTAAAAAATTTTTTTTATCCCATCTTGGTTCTGAGTGATGGAGGGGTGTGGTAGTGGGGGGCAAGGGGAAGACCCATCCCATTGGAGAAACTGCCAGCCCTGCCCCCAATGTCTTTGGACCTCAATCAGAGATGTAGACCACATTCCCAGCATGCCTACCTGGGCTTCCAGCCTCTCCAAGAGCGGCAGGCTTTGAGAGGGGTCTTGGGCACTCCCTGGCCAGCGTTGGCTCTTAAGCTCAGAGTCAAACGGCTCGGGCCCACCAGAGCCTGTGTCTGTCTGGGCTGGGTCGGTGGAGGATTCACCCAGGTCAGTGAAGGAGCATCCGTCCATCTATCCCACCTTTGCAAATGCGATAAAGGGCAGGGAAGAGGAAGTCAGCTCCCGGAAAGAGGTTTATTTCTTTACAGTCACCCTGTCGAGTGTCTTTCCTTAGGTCGTTTGGTTAATGGCCCTGTTTGCGGCGGAGAGATTGCCTTGTGTTGCATGAGGGACCCAATGTAGGTGAAACGGTTCTGTTTTATGGGTCATGTTTGCACAGGTTGGATGAACGCGGCCGGGGAAAGTCAAGTCGCAGTAGGGTTTTCGAGGCAAGTGACGTTCAGAGGTGGTTGGCCATCCCCTGCCTCTGCATAGCAACCCGGGATTTTCTTGGTGGCCGCCCACCCAGGTGCTAGTCAAGGCTGACCCTATGTCAACCTGTGGTGGAATGTGCCATCAAGACACCCTTGAGTTGAGACAAGCCCATAGGGGTTTCAAGGCAAGAAATGAAGAAGAAGAAGAAGAAGAAGAAGAAGAAGAAGAAGAAGAAGAAGAAGAAGAAGAAGAAGAAGAAGAAGAAGAAGAAGAAGAAGAAGAAGAAGAAGAAGAAGAAGAAGAAGAAGAAGAAGAAGAGGAGAAGGAGTTTGGATTTCTATCCCCCCTTTCTCTCCTGCAGGAGACTCAAAGGGGCTTACAATCTCCTTTCCCTTCCCCCCTCACAACAAACACCCTGTGAGGTGGGTGGGGCTGAGAGAGCTCCGAGAAGCTGTGACTAGCCCAAGGTCACCCAGCTGGCGTGTGTGGGAGTGCACAGGCTAATCTGAATTCCCCAGATAAGCCTCCACAGCTCAGGCGGCAGAGCAGGGAATCAAACCCGGTTCCTCCAGATTAGATACACAAGCTCTTAACCTCCTACGCCTGCCTCTGCCTCAGGAGGTGGTGATGGCCACTAACCTGGATAGCTTTAAAAGGGGCCTGGACAGATTTATGGAGGAGAAGTCGATCTATGGTTACCCATCTTGATCCTCCTTGATCTCCGATTGCAAATGCCTTAGCAGACCAGGTGCTCGGGAGCAGCAGCAGCAGAAGGCCATGGCTTTCACCTCCTGCATGTGAGCTCCCAAAGGCACCTGGTGGGCCACTGCGAGTAGCAGAGTGCTGGACTAGATGGACTCTGGTCTGATCCAGCAGGCTAGTTCTTATGCTCTTATGTTCTTATGTTCTGTGTAGTAACCCTGGACATCTTTGATGGTCTCCCATCCAAGCATCAGGGCAAAGTGGGGTGCTGTGTGGTTTCTGGGCTGTATGGCCTTGTTCTAGCAGCATTCTCTCCTGACTTTTTGCCTGCATCTGTGGCTGGCACCTTCAGAGGATGCTTAGGTTGTTTGGTTAATGGCCCTGTTTGCAGTGGATAGATTGTCTTGTGTTGCATGAGGGACCCAATGTAGGTGAAATGGTTGTGTTTTATGGGTCATGTTTGCACAGGTTGGATGAATGTGGCAGAGGATCCTCTGAAGATGCCAGCCACAGATGCGGGCGAAACATCAGGCGAGAATGCTGCTAGAACACGGCCATACAGCCCGGAAACCACACAGCACCCCAGTGATTCCAGCCGTGAAAGCCTTCGACAATATATCAGGGCAAAGTGTTTGAACACAGAAACAAGGGGGAGAGGCCGCCTTTTAAAACCCAATCGAGCTTAAGGGCCCTATTCCCTGTGGGAGAGGCTCCAAAATTTCTCCGATCGTGTTTCCTGGCACGTCCTGCACATTGCTTATCACAGACCTGGGGTTGTGGGTTGTTGTTTTTATTTTACGACGGTCTATTATCCCCTTTGGCGGTTCAGCCAAAAGCTATCCGTGAGCTGAAGCTACGTTCCCATTTCCTCTGACCCTCCGATGCCTGTTCTTGCTCTCCTCTTGTGGAAATAAACAGTTGTGAGGGTTTCAGGGAATCTCTGACATGCTTCCAAGTACCCTGTCTCTGAGAAATCCACAACAAGGATAATTTGTTAACTGCTCCTGCCTGGGGTCAAACATTGGGTTAAAAAAACAAGGATATCGAAGAGATAGAAAAAGTGCAGAGAAGAACAACGAGGATGATTGAGGGACTGGAGCACCTTCCTTATGAGGAGAGGCTGCAGTGTTTGGGACTCTTTATTTTGGAGAGGAGACGTCTGAGGGGGGATATGATGGAAGTCTATAGAATTATGCATGGAGTAGAAAATGTTGACAGAGAGAAATTTTTCTCTATTTCTCACAATACTCGAACCAGGGGGCATTCATTGAAAATGCTGGGGGGAAGAATTAGGACTAATAAAAGGAAACACTTCTTCACGCAACGTGTGATTGGTGTTTGGAATATGCTGCCACAGGAGGGGGTAATGGCCAGGATAGCTTTAAAAGGGGCTTGGACAGATTTATGGAGGAGAAGTCGATTTATGGCTACCAATCTTGATCCTCTTTCTCATTCCACACATGCAGAATAATGCACTTTCAAACTGCTTTCAATGCTCTTTGAAGCTGTGCGGAATGGCAAAATCCACTTGCAAACAGTTGTGAAAGTGGTTTGAAAATGCATTATTTTGCGTGTGCGGAAGGGGCCTGAGATTGCAAATGCCTTAACAGTCCAGGTGCTCGGGAGCAACAGCCGCAGAAGGCCATTGCTTTCACATCCTGCACGTGAGCTCCCAGAGGCACCTGGTGGGCCACTGCGAGTAGCAGAGTGCTGGACTAGATGGACTCTGGTCTGATCCAGCAGGCTAGTTCTTATGTTCTTATGTTCTTGTCTCTGGTCTCTTTGTTCCTCAACCTCTGTGGCTTCACTGCATTTATCTGGTGGCACAAACCCAGTTAGAAGCTACAGCGGTGTCCGGCTAGCTCTCCCCTCTAAGCTATATATGGCTCACTGTTGAAAACAGTATGATATATGGCTCACTGTTGAAAACAGTATGATTCCATTACGCAATTGAACTTAAAAAAAACCTCTGGTCACTATAGTGGATCCTGTTTAATGTCCACCTGTGTAATCTTGTCAAGGATCTGTGCAAGACTGAAGCTGGTGGTTGTGGAAAGAAGAAGAAAAGTCTGGATTTACACCCTGCCTTTCTCTCCTGCAGCAGTGGCGTAGTGGATAAGAGCAGGTGTACTCTACTCTGGAGGAACCGGGTTTGATTCCCCGCTCTGCCGCCTGAGCTGTGGAGGCTTATCTGGGGAATTCAGATTAGCCTGTACATTCCAACATATGCCAGCTGGGTGACCTTGGGCTAGTCATGGTTCGTCTGGGCTCTCTCAGCCCCACCTACCTCACAGGGTGTTTGTTGTGAGGGAGGAAGGGAAAAGGAGTTTGTAAGTCCCTTTGAATCTCCTATAGGAAAGAAAGGGGGGATATAAATCCAACTCTTCTTCTGTAAGGAGACTCAAGGCAGTTTACAAACTCCTTTGGCTCCCAGTACTTAAAAAATGGACTGAAAACCCCACCCGCAATACAATGCACTCAACCACACCTTTGCATAGCAAGTTCCACCCAAACACTTAATGATTGGCTCCCCACCCTGGGACATGGACAATATACCACACTAAACTTTCCCTTCTCACTTAGACACAGTGTGAAACAGACTTTTCTCTGTGATACACCTCTGAAGATGCCAGCCACAGATGCAGGTGAAACGTTAGGAACAAAATCCACCAGACCACGGCCACACAGCCCGGAAAACCCACCAAAACCCTTTCCCTTCCTCTCCCCACAACAGACACTTTGTGAGGTAGGTGGGACTGAGAGAGTTCGGAAAGAATTGTGACTAGCCCAAGCTCGCCCAGTTTGGCTTCATATGGAGGAGCAGGGAAACAAATCCAGTTCACCAAATTGTATTTATCGTATTTTATTGTTGGATTTATATACCGCCCTCCCCCAAAAGGCTGAGTCTTCTGCTCATGTGGAGGAGTGGGGAATCAAACCCGGTTCTCCAGATTAGAGTTTACCACTCTTAACCACTACACCAGTGATGGTGAACCTTTTCGAGTGAGTCCCCAAATTGCAACCCAAAACCCACTTATTGATTGCAAAGTGCCAACATGGCAATTTAACCCAAATATTGAGGTTTTAGTTTAGAAAAAACGGTTTGCTCCGAGGTGTGCGTTACTCGGGAGTAAGCTTGGTGGTAGTCGATGGCTTTGCTTTGAAGCAACCGTGCAACTCTTCCAACGGGTGAATCATGATCCTAGGAGGGTTTACTCAGAAGCAAGCCCCATTGCCAGCAACCGAGCTTACTGCCAGGTAAAGGATCACACTTTAGTTCTTCGCATGAAAATCAGTGGGGTTTAGCAGCGCTTAACAGGGTGACCTACACTGCTTCCCCAAAACTAGGTCTTAGGTTTAATGCTAATAATCGAGCCCTGCGGCCCAGGCCAGCCTAGATGTGTGTGTGTGTGGGACTCTGTTTGCGTGTGCCCACAGAGAGGGCTCTGAGTGCCACCTCTGGCACCCGTGCCATAGTTTCGCCACCACTGCACTACACCATGCTGACTATGGGGGTTTCAAGGGAAGAGATGGTCAAAGGTGGTTTGCCTTTGACTGCCTTTGTGTTATAACCCTAGACTTGCTTGGTGGCATCTAATTGAAGTACTAACCAAGGCTGATCTTGCTTAACTTCCAAGATTTTTGGGTTTGGGTATTTGATGGGATCAGACTAATCTGACCCGTTCGGGTCAGGGCAAGCAGAGGTAGTTTGTCCTTGCGTGCCTCACCACACCGACCCTGGATTTACTTGGTTGTCTTCCATTCAAATCCTAACCAGGGCCAGACCAGTGACCCTGGATTTACTTGGTTGTCTTCCATTCAAGTCCTAACCAGGGCCAGACCAGGTGCTCAGGAGCAACAGCCGCAGAAGACCATTGCTTTCACCTCCTGCATGTGAGCTCCCAAAGGCACCTGGTGGGCCACTGCGAGTAGCAGAAAGCTGGACTAGATGACTCTGGTCTGATCCAGCAGGCTTGTTCTTATGTTCTTATGTCTTATCTCTCAGCACCTGAGGTCTAATCAGATCAGGCTAGCCTGGGCCATCCAGGCCAGGGTTTGCTATTGCCTGCCACTCTGTAGTGATCCTGGAATTCCTTGGCAAGGTAACCCCTGTCCCCAGGGCAGGTGCTAGCCAGCAGGTCATGTGGTCCCCCCCACAAAAATTTTATTTATTTATTTCATCACATTTGTATACTGCTCTCCCCCAAAGGGCTCAGGGCAGTGTCCAACATTAGCCATAAAAACAGTTTAAACAATACAGCATCCAATAAACAATTAAAAGAACCATATATAACTCACAGATGGCTTCAACTACCACCCTGGATGCTGTATTCTCATACCCATGGGCGGCCAGATGTTTATTATATGGCGAGATTTGCCCCCACACACTGAAGCCTTCTGCGGGCCTGACTCAAGGGGCACCAGGTGGGCTCACGGAAGGCTTTCGGCCTGATGCCGGCCTCCGATGGGGAGGGGGCCGGCAGCAGCCTGCCACAGGCTTCCCAGGCGCCCCTTGAATTGAGTCTGGGAAACTTCTCTCTCTCTCACTCAATCTCTCTCTGTGGCCCTTTCCCCACTTACCGATTGTTGCACGCTACTCGCGCTGAATGATGTGGGGTCTAGCGGCACTCCCCATGACAGGGGCAGCGACAATGCAGCCACCCCGATTCTGCCGCTCTCGTGCCCCCTCAGCGCGGGTCATTTCTGGCGCTGTTTGGAACAGCGCCTTTTGAATGGCCCCGCACGCAGCGCGTGGCAGTGGGGGAGCCTGGGTGGTTACCCCGGGTTTTCATTTTCCCGCCGCCTGATGACGCGGACCCCCCCGTTCAATCAGGGCATGGCGGGGCGTTCACGATGCAGCAGGAATTTTTAAAAAATTTTCAACTGGACGAATCCTCGACTATTTATGGATACAAGATGTTGACAAGATGTGTCCACAAATAGTCATGGATTTGTCCAGTTGAAAATTTTAAAAAATTCCCGCCGCATCGCGAACGCCCCGCCATGCCCTGATTGGACAAGAGGGTCCACGTCATCAGGCGGCGGGAAAATTGCGAACGCAGCAGCCAATCAGGACACTCCCTGAACGGATCGTGGGGAGTCCTGCCTGGTTGCTGCGTGGCTGCCAGCGCTCATTTCAGGAAGGGGCGGAAGCTGCGGTGGGGAACATGACCCCGCGCTGAAAAGGTCCCGCAGCAGACGAAACCGATAAGTCTCCACGTTATTATTTTTAGAGTGGGGAAACGCCCTGTGTTTGTATGTGAATTCTCTTCTTAGTGGAATTTGCCCTTTAAATTATAATTAGTGGGGCAATATCCTCATCTCCAGGTGATATAAACCAGCATTGAACGGCTGAAGTCCATTACACGCCTTCCTCGGGATTGTTGTGTACGTCTCTGAAAGACCTGCCCAAATACAGAAGTTGAGCGGGACCGGGAATCTCCCTTCCCTCCCTCCCTCCCCACCCTGAGGTGTGGCAGGGCGGAGAACGCAGGAGGGCTTTCTCCAGGACTGGCCCCAGACTATGGAACAGCCTCCCTGTGGAAATTCACCGAGCATCAATCCTTTATGGGTTTCAGCATCTGGCGAAGATCTTCCTATCGCCCAGGTCTTCAGTTTTGATCCCCTTGACGTTGGGTTAGTCACAGCTGGGTGACGTTGGGCTAGTCACAGCTTCTCGGAGCTCTCTCAGCCCCACCCATCTCACAGGGTGTTTGTTGTGAGGGGGGAAGGGCAAGGAGATTGTCAGCCCCTTTGAGTCTCCTGCAGGAGAGAAAGGGGGGATATAAACCCAAAATCTTCTTCTTCTTCTTCTTCTTGATGTCCTCTCTGCAGGCTGCCGGTCAGAGACGGGGATGGTATGTGGGTGGGTTTTTAGGAATGTGCTATACAATGATGCTTTTATTGTCACATTTAATTCTGTAAGCCGCCTTGAGACTTCTGCATAGGGCAGGGCATACATTCCCCAAAATAAAATATAAACAAATTAATAAATAGGATGTTGTGGATTTTCGGGGTTGCATGACTATGTTCCAGTAGTATTTTCTCCTGACATTTTGCCTGCAGGCGAAACGTCAAGAAAAATACCACTGAAACATGGCCATACAACCCAGAAAACCCACAACATCCTAGTGCTGTGGTGGCAAACCTATGGCACTCCAGATGTTCATGGACTACAATTCCTATCAGCCCCTGCCAGCATGGCCAATTGGCCATGCTGGCAGGGGCTGATGGGAATTGTAGCTCATGAACATCTGGAGTGCCATAGGTTCGTCACCACTGTCCTAGTGATTCTGGCTGAGAAAGCCTTCAACAATAAATGAATAAATATTGCTAAACAGTTGTTGGGAAACACTGAAATACCCTAGCGAGGTCCCAATGGACAGTGCACAGTGGCAGATAGGAAGGAGCTCCGAAGGGTGATCACTACTGCGCAGAGGATTATCGACTGCCCTCTCCCCTCCTTGGAAGAACTCTATAATTCCCGAAGCCTAAAGAAAGCCCAAAATATCCTGAGAGACCCGTCTTGTCCAGCACACTCTCTTTTTGAACTGTTACCATCCAGCAGATGATACAGGTCTATCAAAACTAGGACAAAGAGACTTAGAGAAAGCTTCTACTCTAGAGCTGTGGCTATGCTAAACTCCGCGGCTTCGTGTTGATGTGTTTGAGGCTGTGTAGGGATGGGTGGAGGAAGGGGAAAGTGAGGATGGGGTATGAGTCTGCAATTGTGTGCATCGAGGAATGCTGCTGTAAATTTCGTTGTGCGTGCACAATGACAATAAAATGCATCTGCTTATGCAATGGTTGGGCAACATTTGTATTCCTTTTTCTAGGTTTACCAGCCTCCAGGCGGGGTCTGGAGACCTCCTGAAATTATAACTGAGTTCCAGACACCAGAGATCTGTTTCCTTGGGGAAAAAGGCTGCTTCAGAGGGTTGTCTTTATGGCATTATATCTCAACGGGGTTCCTCCATCCCGCCAAACCACTCTCTCTGTGGCTGCTCTCCAACTCTCCAGGAATTTCCCAACTCGGAGCTCGCGATTCTAATTTCGGCTGTTTGGAAGATCTCTCCCAAATTTAAAGGCCTTTTCAAAATAAAAAGCCCAAACAGTCCTTGGTAATGTCAGGGCCAAAAAGCACCCAGGGCACGGTTGCCAGTTTCCAGATGGGGCCTGGAGAAACCCTAGAATTACCATGGATCTCCAGGGGGCAGAGGGAGCTCTCCCCCGGAGAAAAAGGGAGCTCTGGAGGGCAGGGTCCATGACATTACATCCATGCTGAGCTCTCCCTTTTTCTCCAGCAGTGGCGTGGGAGGTTAAGAGCTTGTGCATCTAATCGAGAGGAACCGGGTTTGATTCCCCGCTCTGCCGCCTGAGCTATGGAGGCTTATCTGGGGCATTCAGATTAGCCTGTGCACTCCCACACATGCCAGCTGGGTGACCTTGGGCTAATCACAGCTTTTCGGAGCTCTCTCAGCCCCACCTACCTCACAGGGTGTTTGTTGTGAGGGGGGAAGGGCAAGGAGATTGTCAGTCCCTTTGAGTCTCCTGCAGGAGAGAAAGGGGGGGATATAAATCCAAACAAAACAAAACAAAAACAAAACAAGTATCAGTCATTTCAAGCAGACTTCAGCTCAGCAGGCCGTCAGTTCAAAACTCCTTCTACCGTGTTTCCCCGAATATAAGACAGTGTCTTATATTAATTTTTGCTCCCAAAGATGCGCTATGTCTTAGGTTCAGGGGATGCCTTATATTTCTGTGTTCTGTTCGTCAGGCATGCTTCCAAACAAAAACTTTGCTACGTCTTACTTTTGGGGGATGCCTTACATTTCGCACTTCAGCAAAACCTCTACTACGTCTTATTTTCCAGGGATGTCTTAAATTCTGGGAAACAGGGTAGCTCCTAAACAGAAAAAAAATTAAGACCAAATTAAATCCCCAGAGATTCGGCTTCCAGCGAGTTCGCCTTCACCGTCAAGTATTTGCTTTCTGGTGTCTCTTCTTATCTCGTCCCACTGGTTGTTTTTGATGGCACTATTAGTCGGCGGGGCCAGGGGTAGATAAGTCCAGACACAGTCAGATGTGCCTTCTTGAGAAAACACCCCAACCGTCTGCTCACTGTTGCTGAGCGTAGACTTGTAACTGAGCAGTCTTGCATGGATATTGAGACAGAAATCCCTCCAAATTCAACAGAGTTTGCCTTCTGGGTGTAAGGACTACTGTTTCCCCCCCAGTTTATTTTATTTGCTTCTGAGCTGCTTTGAAAGATCTTTGCATCTTTTGGCAAAAAAGAAGACTCACAGGGAACAGAAGAATCTGACACCAAGAGCGCACCCATCCAGATAAGATTCTGCATTCAGCAAGCAAAACGTCTGCCCTCCTTACCTTGAGCGGCGTCTACCCAGGAAGCGTGTTCCTTTGCCAAGTTTATTGCTTCAAGAGAGAGTGCAGAGATAGCGGTGGTGGAAAAACACGTGTGGGGGCACCACTTATATAGCTCACAGCGATGCAGCGGTCAACGTCTCTCATGCTGGCATTCCCGCCTCCTTCCGCTTCACAGAAACACACTCTGCGTTCCCAAGCAGATATGGGAGGAGAGTGTTTGGCTCAGTTGTTGACTGTGAGGTTCGCACAACTCTCCCACCTGTTTCCCCCCCCCCTGCTTTCTTGCCCCCTCTCAGGACTGCTTCTCCTCCAGTAAAGACCTTGCAGCTCTGGAAAGGAAAGCAGGCTGAATGCGATCCATCAGATAGAAGTCTCTCTGTGTGGCAGAGTTTAATCTCTCTTGTTAAAAATCAGCTTTATTTCAGTTGGATTGTGCTGTCTGGTTACTTTAAACCAGTGATGGCGAACCTTTTCGAGGCCGAGTGCCCAAATTGCAACCCAAAACCCACTTGTTTATCACAAAGTGCCAACACGGCAATTTAACCTGAATACTGAGGTTTTAGTTTAGGAAAAAAAAACAGTTGGCTCCGAGGTGTGCATTACTCGGGAGTAAGCTTCATGGTAGTCGGTGGCTCTGCTTTGAAGCAACCATGCAACTCTTCCAATGGGTGAATCACGACCCTAGGAGGGTTTACTCAGAAGCAAGCCCCATTGCCAGCAACCAAACTTGCTCCCAGGTAAAGGATCATGCTTTAGTTCTTTGCATGAAAATCAGTGGGGTTTAACAACGCTTATCAGGGTTACCTACACTGCTTCCCCAAAACTAGGTCTTAGGTTTAATGCTGCTAATCGAGCCCAGCAGCCCAGGCCAGCCCAGATGTGGGGGGGCCGATTCCCCCCCCACATAATGAACTCTGCGTGTGCCCACAGAGAGGGCTCTGAGTGCCACCTCTGGCACCTGTGCCATAGGTTCGCCACCACTGCTTTAAACAATAGACAAAGAAAAGGCCGAGCAAAACACTCATCTGGAATAAATGTGGACCATCAAAGTCACCAGGTGGAAGATGAATGTCTAATAAAGAGAGAAGTTCCATTCTACATACTTTTGGGACATCCAGGGACCTGGAATAAAATTCTGTAGCTACTTTGGAGTACTTGAATTCAGTGTGACTTTCCCACCCACCCCCTTGAACTCACAGGCATATGTCCTCCACTTGCTTCACTACCATCAGATCCTCTGAAGATGCCGGCCACAGATGCCGGCGAAACGTCAGCAGAAAATGCTACCGGAACACGGCCACACAGCCCGGAAAACCCCACAACTCCCCACTTTCCCCCCTTTATTTTGCGTACTTTTTATTCTGCACCTAACATATTAACACATACACAATAAAATCGCATCCCAAAACCGTTAAAACTGACCAGCCACCTCTTTGTTAAAACAACTCAAACCAGAGCTACAGTACATACCAAGGCGTATTTCCCCCCCTCCTCTGGTTTCCCTCTGGTTTGAGTAATTTTGCTAGAGATTATCTCTATCAGGATTTCAGAATTTGTAATGTTTCAATTGGAATGGAAGATTTTGGAAGCCGCCCCGAGCTTGCCTGGGGGTGGACAGCCTATAAAACTAATAAGATAAATAAATAGTAACAATGGGAAAACATTGGGCAGGAAGGAGGGATCGTGGATGGAACGCCAGACAACACAGAAAAGTACTGTTAAAGGCTTTCATGGCTGGGATCGACTGGCTGTTGTGGGTTTTCTTGGCTGCATGGCTGTGGTCTGGAGCAGCAGTGGCGTAGGAGGTTAAGAGCTCGTGTATCTAATCTGGAGGAACCGGGTTTGATTCTCCGCTCTGCCGCCTGAGCTGTGCAGGTTTATCTGGGGAATTCAGATTAGCCTGTGCACTCCCACACACGCCAGCTGGGTGACCTTGGACTAGTCACAGCTTCTTGGAGCTCTCTCAGCCCCACCTACCTCACAGGGTGTTTGTTGTGAGGGGGGAAGGGCAAGGAGATTGTAAGCCCCTTTGAGTCTCCTGCAGGAGAGAAAGGGGGGATATAAATCCAAACTCTTCTTCTTCTTCTTCTTTGCTCATAAAATTTTGGCCTCATCTGTGGCTGGCGTCTTCAGAGGCAAAAAATCCCAAGCGAAGAAGAAACTCTATGCTATTGACTACATAAAATAAATAGTATCCTTGCTTACTATATTATGTAAACACGTGCAATAATTTCATACAAAGCGCTGCAATCAGCCAAGAATAATGTCACATTTAAGAATCCAACACATGCAAGAATTTTTTTAAAAAATGTATATAAAATTGTATATAGTCAAGAGACTGCCAAAAGCAAACATATGAATTCCATAAGGGTTCACATTCAATTCGGGAAAACATCCCAGTAGAAGACAGGTAATTCTGGTAATTCTTCCCGCTTTTCTCGTAATTCTTCCCGGTAAATCTCCTGCTTCATCAGTCAGAAGAATTGAAATGCCATCTTGCTCCAAAATTACTAAAAGGCGTCGGACATGTCATCAAGGAAAGGGGTCTTTTGACCATATGTGGTAGAGCTTGACCTAGGTCAAAACTCCTTGGAATCAGCCACATGGCTGAGGACTTTTAGATTCTGGCTGCGAATTCATTTTCTCTCGGACTGTAATTCCTCTGGCTATCCACCGGGCTTCTGCTCTCTGGACACTCCATTTCCAACCCCTGGTTTTCCCATATAATTGAAGAAAAAAAAAATTGCCTTCCTATCGGGATCAAAATACTAAGTCAAGTGGATTCACTTTGCCCTTTGTCCTATCTACCAGAAGCTTATAGGAAATTAAAAGGTCTACTATGTGATAGAGAGTTCTCTTCACCCTTTAATCACTGCAGCCAAAAAAAAACGGCTAGCTCCCTCCCTGCATTACTTTTCTCTCCCATTTGAGACAGGGGCCACCTTGGCACACTACCGTGGCATTGGGCTTAATCAAACCCTGTTCAAAGGAGAGCCATAATATGCTGGCCAGGTTTAATGTTATGCCTTCTGCCTTGTTACATAATGGCAGATTTAATAAGCTAAAGAAAAAGGTTAAAAAGATTGTGCCCATGTAACGTATGGTGGCTCAGTTGCAATCTCTGGCCTCCACCAATTAACTTCACTGTCTCAGATTCAAAGGAAATCAGGATCCAGAGTATGTGAATCTCACTCCTTTACATTTACCCGATCTCCCCGATTTATTTAGATTACACTACTTGTTGGACAACCCTGATCCTTCTCTCTGTATGATAGTGGCAGACTTTCTCCTGGAAATTACTAAATGCCAGTAGATTTCCTTCGTCCTAACATGTCCTGTATTGTATATGCTTTTTAATCTGTTTTTATTATTGTTATACTGCTGTCTATGCCAATAAAGGCTTGCTTCCTAGATGTGGTAGAGCTGTAAAAAAAGTAAGTCAATTTTGGCATAGAATTTACGATGTAATGAAAAAGATTTTGGGCTAAGAGTTTGCAATGAAAAAGGAGGTGCTTCTGTTAAATATGATAACATCTGTGATAAAATTTGAAAATGAAAAATTAACTCTATATATGATCTCAGCAGCAAGAAATGTAATAGCCAGAAACTGGAAATCTGAAGATATTCCAGCCACTGAAGACTGGCTGAGTAAAATATAGGAGTAGGTGATAGACTAATCACCGACATAGTTAAAATATAAAAATTTAGAAAATGTTCTTAAAGATTGGAACCAGTGGTGGGATTCGGCAGGTTCGCACCGCTTCGGCAGAACTGGTTGTTAAAAGGGTGCTTGTAAACAACCGGTTGTTAAATTATCTGAATCCCACCGCCGGAACCGGTTGCTAAATTATTTTAATCCCACCATTGATTGGAATCCTCTTGTGAATTATGCTAATCAAAGAAAACCTTTCATCCACTTGTTAATATATTTACAACGTTAAGATCGAGAACTGTTTGTAGGAATATATACGTCCAAATCAATGTAATATAGTGGTACAGTAGGAATAATTTAAAATGTTGTTGTTGTTGTTGTTGTTGTTGTTGTTGTTGTTGTTGTTATTGTTGTTGTTGTTGTTGTCATCATCATCATCATCATCATCATCATCATCATCATCATCATCATTATTATTATTGTACACATAACAACACAGCACAAGTGTCTGGAATTCATCTCTGAATATCGAGTCCTTCCCAAGGACCTAGGATATTAGAGGTATTTGCGTAGAATGTGTGCAGTTCCTAGAAGTGCTGCTTTCTGCAGCATGTGGACTGATGTTCTGTCCAAGTTTAGGCTTTCCAGATGTTTTTCAAGATTTCTTGGGATTCCTCCTAGAGCACCGACTACTAAGTGGGATTAATACTGTTGTTCTTTTTACTGGCCAACAAAATGCGCCTTCAACTTCAATTTGTAGGTCCTTGTATTTTTGTGATCTTTTTTCCAGCCTCTTTTGTCCTTCTACACCTGCTAAAGGTCAACTTGGCACAGCAAACATCTATGATCCAAACATGTTTTTTCTCTATCACTGTTATGTCTTGGGGTGTTTGTGTGCAAAATAGGTGTCTGTCTGTTTGTATTCTAAAGTCCCAGAGTATTTTTGCTTCTTCATTTTCTGTGGTCTTCTCTGGCTTGTGCTCATACCAGGTCTTGCTACAGGGCAGGCCGTACTTTTTGCAAAGGTTCCAGTGATGATGATGATGATGATGATGATGATTATTATTATTATTATTATTTAGATTTATAGGCCGCCTCACCCCCAAAGGGCTCGAGGTGGCTCACAATACAGCTGTTCCAATAACAGCACATAAAATACATAACTAAAACTAACCACATTAAATCAAATTTCCACAGCAGCAAGAATAATTTAAGAGAAGAAGAAGAAGAAGAAGAAGAAGAAGAAGAAGAAGAAGAAGAAGAAGAAGAAGAAGAAGAAGAAGAAGAAGAAGAAGAAGAAGAAGAGTTTGGATTTATATCCCCCCTTTCTCTCCTGCAGGAGACTCAAAGGGGCTTGCAATCTCCTTGCCCTCCCCCCCCCCCACAACAAACGCCCTGTGAGGTAGGTGGGGCTGAGAGAGCTCCGAGAAGCTGTGACTAGCCCAAGGTCAACCAACTGGCATGTGTGGGAGTGTACAGGCTAATCTGAATGCCCCAGATAAGCCTCCACAGTTCAGGCGGCACTCGCTGTCTATGGGTCAGGTCTCTGTGATTCAGTCGATGGAATGTTCTGTACGGGGGGAAGTCAGCAGCCAAGGAATGTTGGCAGGGGATAAGCTGTCATGCTGAGCTGTTGGGTACAACCTTTGCTGGCCAAAAAAGCTGCTTTTGTGAACATAACTTGCATTCAATGTATTGTTTCTTTTTAAAATTTCCTTTTGTGTCCTGCTTTGCCACCAGCGGGCTCATAAAGTAACTAGTGGGAATACTGGGAGTGGCAGGCTCTCTCAAGTTGTAGCCAACGTGTGGGAACCCCCTCGGGTTTTCCAGGCAAGAGAGGAACAAAGACGAAGGAGGAGAGTTTGAATTTATACTCGGCTTCTCTCAAAGTCTCAAAGCTGTTTATGAACGCCGTCCTTTCCTTTACAGTATGGTGTAGTGGTTAAGAGAGCAGGTGTACTCTAATCTGGAGAACTGGGTTTGATTCCCTGCTCTGCCACTTGAGCTGCGGAGGCTTATCTGAGGATCCAGACTGGCTTGTGCACTCCAACACATGACAGCTGGGTGATCTTGGGCTAGTCACAGTTCTTCGGAGCTCTCTCAGCCCCACCCACCTCACAGGGTGTTTGTTGTGGGGGGTGGGGGGGTGGGAGGGAAAGGAGTTTGTAAGCCAAACATGTGTATATGATGTACTTACGTTAAATAATACTTCAGTGCCTCACAAATCACGACCTGAAAAAAAATGTTGGTTTCAGTTGTCTGTATTTAACTATATTTTATCTGTATTAATATTAATTTTATCTGTATTGATATAATAGAGCCAGCGTGGTGTAGGAGTTAAGAGCAGGTGCACTCTAATCTGGGGAACCGGGTTTGATTCCCCACTCTGCCACTTGAGTTGTGGAGGCTTATCTGGTGAACCAGATTAGCTTGTGCACTCCAACACTTGCCAACTGGGTGGCCTTGGGCTAGTCACAGTTCTTCGGAGCTTTCTCAACCCCACCAACCTCACAGGGTGTTTGTTGTGGGGGGGGGGAGGGAAAGGAGTTTGTAAGCCCCTTTGAGTCTCCTTACAGGAGAGAAAGGGTGGGGGGATATAAATCCAAACTCTTCTCTTCTTCTCCCCACAACAGATACCTTATGCAGAGCTCTTGGGAAGCTTTTTTCATGTTAGAGTCACCAAATTTTCAGCATACCTGATTGTGACTCTCCTTACACGAATTCCCAGGTTTGGGGCTCTTTAAAATTGGAGCCCCCTGACCTAATTGGACCTAATCCAAGCTGATTTCCCAGGGCATCATGGTCTTAAGATGCTCTTCTCATGCCAAGATCTGGTGGAATTTCTGGCAGGCTGAGCGGCATCAAGTTTCAAGTTGGGGCTGGCTGGGGTCCATAACAGCAAGAGGCCATAAAGCAGTGGTGGCGAACCTTTGGCACTCCAGATATTATGGACTACAATTCCCATCAGCCCCTGCCAGTATAGCCAATTGACCATGCTGGCAGGGGCTGATGGGAGTTGTAGTCCCTAACATCTGGAGTGCCAAAGGTTCGCCACCACGGCCATAAAGCAATTAAGATCCTAAAAAACAGAGTTGTTCCACCGGGCTTTTGGAGTGTCCAGTCTTCTTCTTTACTTCTGGGTCTCTTGTTATTTATGAGACCCGCTCTCCCCCCCTTCTGGGAGGGTTTTAATGAGTGTTAATGCGGACATTGTTTGTTACTGATCACTGCATTTTAAATGGTTTTAAATTGTTTTAATGTATCTAAGGGTTATTGTATATATGTGTTAATGTTGTTCCCCGCCCAGAGCCCTTTGGCGGTAGGGTGGTATACAAAACCCAATAATAAATAAACAAACAAACAAATAACAGTTCCCCTCCAAGTATCAGCCCTCCTCCTTATCCAGTGAACCTTCAATCTCTTTGGAAGGAATCATAGAATCATAGAGTTGGAAGAGACCCCAAGGGTCATGAAGTCCAACCCCCTGCAATGCAGGAACGCACACTCCCGTGAGATGGCCATTCAGCCTCTCTTGGAAAACCTCCAAAGAAGGAGACTCCACCACACTCCGAGGTCATGCGTTCCACTGTCGAAAAGCCCTTGCTTTTTCCTGATGTTTAGGGGGAATCTCTTTTCCTTCACCTTGATCCCATTCTTCCTGGACCTAGTCTCTGGAGCAGCAGAAAACAAGCTTGCTTCCCCACCCAATGGGGAAGGACAGAACTGTCTTTGATTGGACAAAAAGTTAACAGGAAGTCTTCTTAAAGAAAAGAAGCAACACCGTGAATTAGTTTGGAAACATCCTTATTTTTTATTTTTTATTTTTATTTCTAAATGTATATACCGCCCCTCCCCCGAAGGGCTCTGGGCAGTGCACAACAGCTATATACAGATACATTTAAACTTCCTATCTGGAAGACTGCAATTGTAACAACTCAGGCCCCTTCCGCACGTGCAGAATAATGCACTTTCAATCAACTTTCACAATTTGCAAGTGGATTTTGCTATTCCGCACAGTAACATACAGCTGCAAAGTGCACTGAAAGTGGATTAAAAGTGCATTATTCTGCATGTGCGGAAGGGGCCTCAGAGAAAGAGAGAGGCTAAACGCAAGTAAAGTTATAACTTATGTCAAACACAGCAGAAAGCTGCAAGCCAACTGCCAGTTTACCCAGAGGTGGGATCCAGCAGGTTCTCACAGGTTCCCGAGAGTAGGTTCCTAATTATTTGTGTGTGCCGAGAGGGGGTTACTAATTGGTGATGTTGCCACGTGATTTTTGCCTTAGTTACGCCCCTCCTCTCAGCAGTAGCGCGCAGAACTTGAAGCAGTCTAGCAGGAGGTGGACTGGCGTGCGTGGCAGCCTGCGCCTGCGTGCATTCGTTTCCCACTCAAGGTCCTTGACACAGCCCCGCCCAGGAATGCCCCACCCAGGAATGCCCGGCCACGCCCCCATCGTGCCCCGCCCAGCCCCATTGGCACTACACCACTGTTTGAATCCCACCACCATGGGAACCTGTTACTAAAATTTTTGGATCCCACCACTGAGTTTACCTTATTACAGTTAACTTGTAAATATTTTGACCTTGCAAACATCTTTTAGTGTTCCTGAAGATAAAATTCCTCAGGTACATTTAACTTTTTGAAAACACCCCAAGCCTCTTGTGGCTCTATTCGTTGTTAGGAAGTCTGACAGGAAAAGAAAAAGGTTTGGGGGAAATTTTTCTTTTGACATTTAATCCTCTATCTCCACCGAGCAGCTTATTGTTCTTTGACATATTTAACTCATTTTTTTAAAGGTGGGAAGTCAATGTCCATTTCTGCTGCCTCAGAGCCAAAAACGTTTGGTGGCTGCTCAGTGAACCCTCGCGTGACATAATTTTGGCAGGAAAACTCCTGAGAACACCTTGCCAGGGCAGGACAGAGGAAGTCATCATAGAGCAGTGCTGGCGAACCTTTGGCACTCCAGAGGTTATGGACTACAATTCCCATCGGCCCCTGTCAGCATGGCCAATTGGTCCTAGAGGGACTCTGGTCAAAGGTCTCTTTTGCCTCATCCTTTTGATTCTCACAACAGCCCTATGAGGTTGGGCTGAAGGAGAAAGAGAGATTGTCTGCCCCTCTTGTATGTATCCTGACAACAATCCTTATTGGGAGTGTGGGGGGGGGGGGTCTTCCGCACATGCAGAATATTGCACTTTCAATCCACTTTCAATGCACTTTGCTGCTGGATTTTACTGTGCGGAACAGCAAAAACCATTTGCAAACAAGTGTGGAAGTGGATTAAAAGTGCACTATTCTGTATGTGTGGAAGGGGCCAGTGAGTGAGGTGGGTGGGGCTGTGAGGTGGGTGGGGCTGAGAGAGCTCCGAAGAACTGTGACTAGCCCAAGTTGACAAGTGTTGGAGTGCACAAGCTAATCTGCTTCACCAGATAAGCCTCCACAACTCAAGTGGCAGAGCGGGGAATCAAACCCGGTTCCCCAAATTAGAGTGCACCTGCTCTTAACTCCTACACCACGCTGGCTCTCTTATATCAATACAGATAAAATTAATATTAATACAGATAAAATATAGTTAAATACAGACAACTGAAACCAACATTTTTTTTTTTCAGGTCGTGATTTGTGAGGCAATGAAGTATTATTTAACGTAAGTACGTCGTAGACACATGTACATACCCATACATAAATCATGTGTATTTTGCACTGATTGCAAAAAATGCTTAATGAGTAGGTTGAAATGTGACCCACATTTCCCATCTGGTCTGGGCCCGTGGCCAGCTTTGGCTCTGGGCTGCTCTCACTGCGTTTCTGTTTCCCAAGGGAATGGCCAGAGCGCATTTTACAAGGATGTTCAGAGCGAAGCGTTATGTAACAGAACGTGATGTGACATTGCGAAACGATTTATCAGCGGCCTGTAAATTCTTTTCTCGCCTCTATAATTGCTGCTTAGTTTCCTTCCCTATAAAACGAGGGGCTCGTAATTCAAACGGAGCCGTTTTAATAGGCTGGTAAGGAAACCAACCTGTGAAAGGCCTTCATCTCCCTGTGATCTTTTGGTTGTCCCTGCATGGGATATTAGTCTTCTCGGTGGTGGGATCCAAACATTTTAGTAACAGGTTCCCATGGTGGAGGGATTCAAACTGTGGCGTAGCGCCAATGAGGCTGGACGGGGCACAACGGGGGCGTGGCCGGGCACGACGGGGGCGGGGCATTCCCGGGCGGGGCTGTGGCAAGGACGCAGCCACTGTGCCAGTCCTTGGGCAGGAAACGAATGCGCGCAGGCTGCCACGCACGCCGGTGCACCTCCTGCTAGACTGCTTCCAGTTCTGTGCGCTACTGCTGAGAGGAGGGGCGTAACTGAGGCAAAAATCACGTGGCAAAATCACCACTTAGTAACTCCCTCTCGCCACACACAAATAATTAGTAACCTACTCTCGGGAACCTGTGAGAACCTGCTGGATCCCACCTCTGAGTCTTCTCCACCACTGCGTGGAAGTTCCCTACCACTGAGGCCCCCTTCCGCACCTGCAGAATAATGCACTTTCAATCCACTTTCACAATTGTTTGGAAATGGATTTTGCTATTTTGCACGGTAAAGTCCAGCTGCAAAGTGCATTGAAAGTGGATTGAAAGTGCATTATTCTGCGTGTGCGGAAGGGGCCTGGAACTGAGCCATCTGCAAGAGTTCTCCTTGCTGGGCAGCTGCCCGATCTGTGTGGCACCAGTACGGTGTCTGTGTGGCAGCATGGCTTACGGAAAATATTGGGCAGAGCCAATCTCACTGGCTTTCTTTCCTGCCTGCTGTTTTTTGCCAGTCCTGCAAGGAACATCTTGATAGCCAGGGCAAGGTTTAGCGGGCTGGACTATGATCCAGGAGACCCAGGTTTGAATCCCCACTCTGCCACGGAAGCTCGCTGGGTGATTTTGGGTCTGCCAGACTCCCTCAGTCTACATAAGAACCTAAGAACTAGCTTGCTGGATCAGACCAGAGTCCATCTAGTCCAGCACTCTGCTACTCGCAGTGGCCCACCAGGTGCCTTTGGGAGCTCACATGCAGGATGTGAAAGCAATGGCCTTCTGCTGCTGCTGCTGCTCCCGAGCACCTGGTCTGCTAAGACATTTGCAATCTGAGATCAAGGAGGATCAAGATTGGTAGCCATAGATCGACTTCTCCTCCATAAATCTGTCCAAGCCCCTTTTAAAGCTATCCAGGTTAGTGGCCATCACCCCCTCCTGTGGCAGCATATTGCAAACACCAATCACACGTTGCGTGAAGAAGTGTTTCCTTTTATTAGTCCTAATTCTTCCCCCCAGCATTTTCAATGAGTGCCCCCTGGTTCTAGTATTCTACCTCCCGAGGTTTTTGTGAGGATAAAATGGAGGAGCGCAGAATGATGTGAGCCACTTTATTCAAAGGTGGAGGTGGAGTATAAATGAAGCAAATAAATTACAATGTTGTAAGCTGCTTTGGCTCCCCAGTTAGGGAGGAAAGTGGGGTGTAAATAAATAAACATTCCATTGACTATCTGGACCAGCAGTGGCGTAGTGGTTTAGAGCAGGTGCATTCTAATCTGGAGGAACCGGGTTTGATTCCCTGGTCTGCTGCCTGAGCTGTGGAGAATCTGGGGAATTCAGATTAGCCTGTGCACTCCCACACATGCCAGCTGGGTGACCTTGGGCTAGTCACAGCTTCTCGGAGCTCTCTCAGCCCCACCTACCTCACAGGGTGTTTGTTGTGAGGGGGAAGGGAAAGGAGATTGTAAGCCCCTTTGAGTCTCCTTACAGGAGAGAAAGGGGGGATATAAATCCCAACTCCTCCTCCTCCTCCTCCTCCTCCTCCTCCTCCTCCTCCTCCTCCTCTTCTTCTTCTTCTTCTTCTTCTTCTTCTTCTTCTTCTTCTTCTTCTTCTTCTTCTTCTTCTTCTTCTTCTTCTTCTTCTTCTTCTTCTTCTTCACGTGGAAGCAGGGTTCTGTGCCTGGTCTTCTTGGTGGGTCAGCAACTTATTCACACACTGTGGCCAATGTGATGTCAGCCAGTGAGGTTTGTGGCAGAATAGGGATTCGAACTCAGCTCTCCCCAGTTCTAAACAGACCCACTAATCACAGCTCTGCACTGAACTGCATTCAGCTCTACACTAAATTGCTTTGTTTAGTGCAGAGCGGCGATTAGGGGGTCTGTTTAGGATTGGGGAGAGCCGAATTCGAATCCCTGTTCTGCCACAAATCTCACTGGCTGATGTCACATTGGCCATGGTGGCCCAGCTAAGTACCTCAAGGGTTGATTTGAAGATAAAACTGAGGAGAGTGAAAACTGGGCCAGCCTTCCTTAGAGGAAAAGTGAGGTAAAATTGGGACAAACGCCGCTTTCCTATCTCTCATAGAATAGGGAGCTCTGTATGAGTCAGCATTTTGCTGCGCACCATCATAACTGGATCCGCGCCACAGCCCCTGATATCTCTAACTGCTGTTTCCCGTTACTATCGCTAGCTACTTAAAATAGCAGAGGGTAGGTCATTAAAAGAGGGGCGGGGGTTGTCCCCATTTGGAAGAGCAGGAATAGAAAAGGTGACGAAAGGTGATAAAGTTGAGTAAGTAACAACATTAACAAATATAAAGATTTTGTGAGGTAGTAAAGTCTGGAGAAGGAAGCAGTGCTCGGTATAAGGTGTATAGTGCTACCGTTCTATGCTCAGGGTACGCTGTCTTTTTCCACAGAATTTCCAGGTTGATTTCACAATGTTACATGATAGAGAAAGAAGTCGCTGGTATCCAATCCTGGCTCTGTGATGAATAAACTGGCATGAGATGTGGGTTTGCACATGTAGACTGAATGCATGAACTTGTTGCATGCTATGCTGCAGGGGGTTCAATTTGATGGCCCTTAGGGTCTCTTCCAACTCTATTGGCGATTCCGCACACGAGTAAAATAGGTTCGACCCAGTTCTCTGAGAAGGGTACTAACCTAAGTCGAAGCCATTGTTGTTCCCCACTGCAACCAGCTTGATCCCAGCTCGGAGGGCGGAATCATCCTGTGCCTCTTCGCAGCTCCGTTCCGATTGGCTACTGTTCTACGGCCATGTTCCGTCTATCCCCACACACGTTATAAAAAAAACTGCCACAGGAATTTTTGCAGGCCAAACCAAGAAAATTCAGAATCTAGGATTGTAAGTTCACTAGAATATTCAAACATTACATTAGTGGGAAAAAATTCAGAAATATTATCCATAGATATTGGCCTGTGGTCCAGGAACTGCCTGGTTTTGAGTCACCCTCTCTTTTGGCCTTCAAAAAAGCCAACGATTCGGGAGATCAATTAATCAGAGCAGATTTCAGGGGCACTCCCAGAAAAGCCTATGAGTGTGTCAGGGCATTTCAGATGTGTCAATTGCATTGCATTCCTCCTGGCCATTGAATCAAAGGAGGTTTCCTTTCCTTTCGCTAATTATTCCAAGAATCTTTTGGGATTCTCTAATTGTAACACCACTAATGTCATCTGTTATGGAAATCGCAAGGGTGGTCTAACATATGTTGGATACAGAATGAGTCTAACATATGTTGGATACAGAATGAGTTGAAAGTAAGGGTTTTAGAGAACGTCTCATGGATCCACAATTCCATCTCAGAAGCCCCAGTGGTTGAACACTTCGTCTTGAAGAATCATCTGCCTGAATGTCTCCGTTTCGGTGTACTGGCCACATTAAAAGACATTGGTCTACATACCAGCATACAACAAAGACAGCAAAGGCTGGAAACATTCCTTATTTTTCACCTCAATACTCTTGAGCCCACTGGTTTAAACCAGTTGGTGGACTTTTCCTATTATCCCTGAACATTAATTACTTGCACCTGGGTGCTGTCAACTTCCTTAAATGCGGGTGACATGATCTGCTAGCCAAGGACACTCTTGTGACTAGCTCAGAGATTCACCAGCAGATCGCTGTCCATTTTGGTAACTACGGCTTATATTGATGTTACATTTATTTACTTTATATGCTTGGGTGTGCTCATTATTAATATTTTTTACATAATTTGCAGAATCAGAGTTTGTTCCTGGCAAGAAACATGTTCTCAAATTATTGCCTGATCAACAGACATTGCATGCAAGTGGATACACAGATGGAATTTTTGATTTTCTTTTGTGTACAATTGTGTGACATGGATATCAATTTAATTTAATGTGTATTTCACAGAAACCGCCAGCCATAGAAGTTCTTTTCAAGGTCGGCTTATATCCACATGCTCAGCTAGCTCTGTGGTCTTTGTTTCTTATTTGCGTCCACACTAAAAAAAAATCCTTGTGACTTGGATTGAGTTTTGATGTACTTTGTCAACCCACTTGTAAATATTTATATTACGCCAGAGAACTTTATTTGGGAAACTGATGTCTGCATAGTTCCTTTCTCGGATTATTGATTATATTTGTAGCAACATGCTATGAGCCATTCACAGTGCAATCTATTTCATTAACATTTGCACCTTTGTATTGTCGAAGGCTTTCACGGCTGGAATCACTGGGGTGCTGTGTGGTTTCTGGACTTTATGGCCGTGTTCTAGCAGCATTCTCTCCTGATGTTTTGCCTGCATCTGTGGCTGGCATCTTCAGAGGTTCTGATAGTAGGAAAGCAAGTGGAGTATATATCAGAACCTTTGAAGATGCCAGCACCAGATGCAGGCAAAACATCAGGAGAGAATGCTGCTAGAACACGGCCATACAGCCTGGAAACCACACAGCACCCCATTTGTATCTTTGATATCATGCATTTTGCATGCATGGCAGGGTACAGCATCTGAAGGTCCCAGGTTTAATGCCTGATATCTCCAGGTAAAAGGGTCAAATAGTAGGTGACTTTGATGGACCAGTGGTCTGATTCAGTAAAAGTCAGCTTCATGTAAGGTTAGGCGTAGGAGGTTAAGAGCTCATGTATCTAATCTGGAGGAACCGGGTTTGATTCCCAGCTCTGCCACCTGAGCTGTGGAGGCTTATCTGGGGAATTCAGATTAGCCTGTGCACTCCCACACATGCCAGCTGGGTGACCTTGGGCTAGTCACAGCTCTTCAGAGCTCTCTCAGCCCAATTGCTGGTTGGGACACACAGTATATTGGGACACACAGTATACAGAAAACCTATGCACACAGACAGATATCTACACAAAAACTCCAATCACCATCCAGGGCAAAAAAGGAGCACCATAAAAACTTTGGTACATCGCGCAAACAGAATCTGTGAACCTCACCTCCTACAAGATGAATTGAATCACCTAAACAGGGCTCTACAGGCTAATGGTTACTCTAATATGGAAATCAGAAGGGCTGCAAGACCAAGAACAAGCTACGTGAACAAAGATAAAGAGCCATCTAGAGGGAAAAGTGTTCAACACCATACATCAAGGGGAACCACTTTGATCGCATAGGGAAAAAACTTGATGAAGAAGCACAACCACTACAAACCAATCTACAGACCCACTGCTAAGAAAATTCAACTTGAGATGCTATCGTTCAGCCAAAGGATAAGAGGGATCCTTTAGCTACTGCAGGAGTCTATCGTGATACCATGCAGCTGTGGACAAATCCTACATAGGGTAACCACGGAACGCACTTGGCGCATTGGTGACACGCATTATCCAAAGAACATGAAAGGCACTTCGCAAGGGACCTTCATTTTCAGCCAGAAAAATCAGCAATAATAGCAGAACACGCATGATAAACCAACCTGGACATGAGAATATTATTTGAAAAAAACAGAAATTCTGGACCACTCCTGAGAAAGCCACTAAAGTCAGACTACACAACAGAGGAAGCAATTGAAATCCGCTAAGCACATGGACAATTTTAACAGGAAGGAAGAAACTATGAAAATGAACAGAACTTGGCTGCCATTGTTGAAAAATACTAGAGAGTCAAGACTGAGGAGTGTCTAACCAGCTCCACACAAACACAGGATGACCATAGACAAAAGTTAGAAACAAAGGCCAGGATACTTCTATTCAGATGTCTCCCTACCGAGTGACCTTGCTATCTCCAGTGTTACGCCCATGCTATAGTCTTCATTGTTACTCATACTTCTATTCAGATGCCCTCAACTATTGACCTGGTTGCCTTCTTTGTTACTCACAGACAAGGTTGCTCCACCCACCTTGGACACTCCAACAGATATATACTCCACTTGCTTTCCCAACATCAGATCCTCTGAAGATGCCAGCCACAGATGCAGGTGAAACGTCAGGAGAGAATGCTGCTAGAACACGGCCATACAGCCCGGAAACCACACAGCACCCAAGTGATTCCGGCCGTGAAAGCCTTCGACAATTTATTATTATTATTATTATTATTATTATTATTATTATTATTATTATTATTATTATTATTATTATTATTATTATTATTATTATTATTATTATTATTATTATTATTATGTGTTCTTACCATTGATCTCAACACACGGGGTTCATTTGGACATACGTCTTCTCCTTGGAAGATGCCCTTATAGTGTTCTTCAGGAGAAATGCTGCACTGCCTTCCATGATGTGCAAAGGAAGTGCTAATCTCTATATCTAATTCTGAAGTGGTTCCCCCCCTGCATGCAGATACTTAAATCTTCAGATAGGGGCACACTCACCTCCAACAGGTTTTTCTGCAGACTTGGGGGATCTGGAGAAAAATCTGACCTTGGGAAAAATAATTCGTGGTGTTTAAATCCCACCCCCAAGTAAATAAAACATTCTCTGTGCATGGACAGAGAATGTACCTACTGTTGGTGGCTGCCAGCATCCTGCCCGCTCAGAAGCAGATGCTCCAGACTGGCAGGGACACTGACAACTGCCTAGTGATAGGGAATGGGGGGACATTTGGCTGTTTTGGCTAGCATAAGAACCAGCCTGCTGGATCAGACCAGAGTCCATCTAGTCCAGCACTCTGCTACTCGCAGTGGCCCACCAGGTGCCTTTGGGAGCTCACCTGCAGGATGTGAAAGCAATGGCCTTCTGCGGCTGCTGCTCCTGAGCACCTGGTCTGCTAAGGCATTTGCAATCTGAGATCGAGGAGGATCAAGATTGGTAGCCATAGATCGACTTCTCCTCCCTAAATCTGTCCAAGCCCCTTTTTAAAGCTATCCAGGTTAGTGGCCATCACCACCTCCTGTGGCAGCATATTCCAAACGCCAACCACACGTTGCGTGAAGAAGTGTTTCCTTTTATTAGTCCTAATTCTTCCCCCCAGCATTTTCAATGGATGCCCCCTGGTTCTAGTATTGTGAGAAAGAGAGAAAAGTTTCTCTTTGTCAACATTTTCTACCCCATGCATAATTTTATAGACTTCAATCATATCCCCCCTCAGACGTCTCCTCTCCAAACTAAAGAGTCCCAAACGCTGCAGCCTCTCCTCATAAGGAAGGTGCTCCAGTCCCTCAATCATCCTCGTTGCCCTTCTCTGCACTTTTTCTATCTCTTCAATATCCCTTTTGAGATGTGGCGACCAGAACTGAACACAGTACTCCAAGTGCGGTCGCACCACGGCTTTATATAAGGGCATGACAATCTTTGCAGTTTTATTATCAACTCCTTTCCTAATGATCCCCAGCATAGAGTTTGCCTTTTTCACAGCTGCCATGCATTGAGTTGACATTCCCATGGAACTATCAACCAAGATGCCCAAATCCCTTTTCAGAGTAGCAAGACCACTCTGGCCTCACCAGCTGAAATCGGGAATTGGGGGGAGGGGGGTTGCATTGCTGAGGTGTCTGAAGCGGGCTCGCCAACCGAGATCCAGGTGGGGTGGTCTCTGCAAGATCAGCAGTGAGAGGGATGGGATTCCTCCCACATGTGAGCTTCACTCGTCCTTTCTAAACTTTTGCTGCCATCAGAACGAGGAGGGGGAAAACTCAAAACGTTTGTTTTGGTAGCTGAAATAACAGCTCTTGGCAAAAAGGCCTTTGAAGATTAACTCGACTGTTTGAGTTTTATGGGGTCCACAGAGCTCTTGACCGGCCACCGCTCTTGTTCGCTGGTTGTACTCCAAGGTTCATTCCTAAAAGAGGGTTCTGATAATTCAACATTAGAGGATTCCTTGGAGGAAACAATCTTGCCTTGTTTGGTGATAAAGACCAAACCAGAAGATTCTATGAGCTTCCTCAGCATCCTGTTCCCCTGTTGAAATGTCCTTAAAATCAGGAGTCAGGTGTAGGATTGCCTGGGGTTGCCAGCTCTAGGTTGAGAAATACCTGGGGATTTTGGGGGTGGAACCTGAGGGAAGGGGAGGAACCTCAGCAAGATACAATTTGCTGGAACCCATTCCCCAGATCCAGCATGGTGTAGTAGTTAAGAGTGGTGGACTCTCATCTGAAGAACCAGGTTTGATCTCCTCCTCCTTTGCCACCATTTTCTCCAGAGAAACTGATCTGATCTCTGCCTTCTGGAGATAAAGTGTAGTACCAGGATATCTCCACCAGGGTTACCAACTCTGGGTTGGGAAATACCTGGAGATTTTGGGGGTGGAGTGTTGGTCCTTCCTGTGCCCATGAGGTAGCTTGGTTGCTGTGTTATCCTGTCAGGACTGCAACTCCCAGCATGCACCGGCTACTGCCTTTTCCCAAAAAAGAGCGGGAGAGCAAACTGAGAAGCTACATCCCACCGGAGCTTCATGGCCAATGAGAGGCCAGAGGCTGGGTGGGGGGCGGGGAGAAAGCTGATTGGTTGTTGTTGAGTTCAGAAATAAAATAAATACTGGAACTGAGGACACGAATCCTCAGTTCCAGCACCCTGTAGTTAGGGCGACATAAATCAATAAAGTTCCTTTTCTAAAGCTAGCTTTGGTCGATTCTGCACTTGGGTTATTGACCTAAGTTTGAGCTGTGTTCGACCTAAGTGCTCCGCACAACCACTGGGATCGATGTGGTTTTGTACCAGCTTCGCCGTGTAACGGTCAAATTTCTGACTCCAGTTGGGAACTACCACTTTTTCAGGGAACCACGCTCGAACTAAGCTCGATTCCAGTAAAGTGTGGAATCTCTGGTGCCAGGAGTCCCCCATTCAGCCAATCACAGCTGAGTGTTTCAGGCATGCGTACAGCTGGCCAATCAAAAAACGCCACCTTCGTCCCTCCATTCCTGTGGCAGTTTTTTAAATAACATGTGTGGGGATAGACGGAACATGGCCGTAGAACAGTAGCCAATCGGAACAGAGAGGCGAATAGGCACAGGATGATTCTCCCCTCCAAGCTGGGATCAAGCTGGTTGCAGTGGGGAACAACACTGGCTTTGACCTAGGTCAGTACCCTTCTCAGGGAACTGGGTCAAACCTATTTTACTCGTGTGCGGAATCGCCAGTGTGTTCAGCCTTACAATCCATAGAGAAATGTCTGTTCTCAGTGGTGGGATTCTAACAATTTAACAACCGGTTTGCCCTCCCCTGCCGCCCCCGCCCCCCGCCACCCACTTACCTGCTGCAGAGGAACTTCTTGTGGGGGTGGAATGGGGGCAACGGGGCCTTGCTGTCACTGCTTGGAAAGCCCCCTAGTTCCCCAGAGAGTTGGGTCACAGGGCTTTTAGCGCCTCAGAGCACCTGGGTGGCTAGGTGCCTGGCTGCTCCGGGGCCCTGAAAGCTGCTTTCAAACAACCGGTTCGCCAAACTCAACAAAAAATTAGGTACCGGTTCTACTGAACCGGTGCAAACCAGCTGAATCCGCACCCTGAACTGGTGCGAACCAGCTGAATCCCATCTCCATTCATACATAACAATTATGTTAGGATTAAATCGGGCTATGAATCTGTGTCCAACTTTGGAAGATGGTGGTTATGGATAAGGCAACTAGAAAACTGAATTTCATGCAAATATACCTTAGTTGTAGCACAACAAAATATACCTCTAGGCAATCTGTTAAAGAAAATGCTGTTTGTTTGTTTGTTTAATGTATACCCCGCCTTTCTCCTCAATGGGAACTCAAAACAGCTCATGTCATTCTCTACACCTCTGTTTTATTCTGACAACCAATCTGTGAAATTGGATGGGTCAAGGAAGTGTGCCTGGTCTAAGGTGATCCAGTGAGCTCCCATGGCAGAGCAGGGATTTGAACCCAGATCTCCCTGATACTAGTTGGACAGTCTTCACTATTAATGTATTGTCGAAAGCTTTCATGGCCAGAATCACTGGGGTGCTGTGTGGTTTCCGGGCTGTATGGCCGTGTTCTAGCAGCATCTTCTCCTGACATTTCGCCTGCATCTGTGGCTGGCATCTTCAGAGGATCAGAGGATCAGCCACAGATGCAGGCGAAACACGGCCATACAGCCCGGAAACCACACAGCACCCCAGTCTTCACTATTTCCAGAGATGAGTGTCAGTTTGCTCCCCGTGGGCTTACCCCGATTGTAAATGGGCTTACCCCGATTGCCCGGGGGGGGGGGAGGTCTTAAGGGGAGTGGAATGTCAGGCCCATGCCTGTCATTACCCAGATGTCTTGCTGTGTGCGAATTGCAAATGTTTTCCTGTAAATGCTTTCCTGTTTCCCTCTTCCCTTCCTGGCAACCTCCTGGCCCCAGCCCATCTACAAAGAGGTGTGAAAGGTTCCCAGGTCCTTTGAAGCTCTTTGTGCAATTGTTGTAGAAACTGTAGTGGACATTTGGTGTGGGGTGAAACGGGGTGTGTGTGTGTGTTAAAGGATATTGGTCCTGGATCTGAGCTCTCTATCTTTCTATTGTTACTCTTCGTGTTGCAAGAAATAAACTGCTTTAGGACTTTCCTATGCGCTTTCAATCTGCTTTCAATGCTCTTTGAAGCTGTGCGGAATAGCAAAATCCACTTGCAAACCGTTGTGAAACTGGATTGAAAATGCATTATTCTGCAGGTGTGGAAGGGGCCCTATCGTTCCTTTAATGCTATATCATGTGGCAGCACAGAACTTAGTAATGTAACAGAACCATGAACTTTTCAAGGTTAATGAACTGTTTCCCTTTTCACAGCTTATCAGCTCTAAAGTCTACTTCCTTCCTTTAGTTGGTGACCTAGGAAGGCTCCCACCGAATGCTCTGTGTACTGGCTTCGAAGATGAAGGTCCCAAGAGAACTTTCCACACGACAAACACAGTCCTGAAACAATAAATTCAAAAATTTAAAATTCAGAACAAACTCCTCTCCCTTAGTAATTCCCCCACACACATCTTAGTTAACTTAAACAAGGTGTGAAGAACCTGTAATTACACGTTAAGCTCCTAGCTGGGCAGCCTAGCTTCCATCTTCTACATTCCACACGCTCTGCGGTGTAGTGGTTAAGAGCGGAGGACCCTAATCTGGAGAACTAGGTTTGATTCTGAGTTTGATTCCACATGAGTGGCAGAGGCTTCTCTGGTGAGCTAGATGTGTTTCTGCACTCCTGCACTCCTGCTGGGTAACCTTGGGCCAATCACAGTTCTTTGGAACTTTCTCTGCCCCACCTACATCACAAGGGGTCTGAAGAAAGGATATTCTAAGGAGATTGTCAGCCCCTTTGAGTCTCCTACAGGAGAGAAAGGTGGGGTATAAATCCAAACTCCTCATAAGAACGTAAGAACTAGCCTACTGGATCAGACCAGAGTCCATCTAGTCCAGCTCTCTGCTACTCACAGTGGCCCACCAGGTGCCTTTGGGAGCTCACGTGCAGGATGTGAAAGCAATGACCTTCTGCTGCTGCTGCTGCTGCTCCCGAGCACCTGGTCTGCTAAGGCCTTTGCAGTCTGAGATCAAGGAGGATCAAGATTGGTAGCCACAGATAGACTTCTCCTCCAGAAATCTGTCCAAGCCCTTTTTAAAGCTATCCAGGTTAGTGGCCATCACCACCTCCTGTGGCAGCATATTCCAAACAGCAATTGCACGTTGTGTGAAGAAGTGTTTCCTTTTATTAGTCCTAATTCTTCCCCCCAGCATTTTCAATGTATGCCCCCTGGTTCTAGTATTGTGAGAAGTATTGTCGTCGTTGTCGTTGTCGTTGTCGTCGTCGACGTCCTCCTCCTCCTTCATGGCTCATTCCATTCCAATTTAGGGTTTTGACCTGCACAAGGAGAGTTTTCCATATGTGCGCAAAGGCTGTGACTTTGGCCAAAGCAAGGGTTCATGACTAGGTTTGCCAACCCCCAGGTGGGGCCTACAGAACTCCTGGAATTACAACTGATCTGCAGAGTACCGAGATCAGTTCCCCGGAGAAAATGGACGCTTTGATGGGTGGGCACCATGACATTACCTATCAAGGATGATCCTCCCCTCCACAGGCTCCACCTCCAAATCTCCCATTCCAGAGTGGGCAACACTCTGCATGGCTGTGACCTTCACAGAAGACCTTCCACAATGTCTCAGCCTAACCACAGTGTTGTTGGGAGGGTGAAATGGAAGTAGAAGGACTGTGTCAATGTTGCCAGCTCTGAGTTGAGAAATTCCTGGAGATTTGGGGGTGAATCCTAGGAATAGTGGGGTTTGAGGAGAGGAGAGGACCTCAGCAGGGGCGTAACCAGGCAAACTGTAGCCCTGGGCAAAACCTGAGTTGGATGCCCCCCCCCCCCTATGGGAGGCCACTCCACCACAACCAATTTTTTTTTGCACCAGGAAGCATTTTTGGATGCATCTGCACCAAAATTTCAGGATATCATCTGGAAACTGTCCTTATGGGACCCCCAAAGTTTGGTGCAGTTTGGTTTAGGCGGTCCAAAGTTATGGACCCTCAAAGGGGGTGCCCCATCCCCCATTCTTTGCTAAGGAGATGGGTCTACCCTTTTGAGGGTCCAATAACTTTGGACCCCCTGAACCAAACTGCACCAAACCTGGGGGGTGCCATCATGACAGTCTCCAGATGATACCCTAAAATGTTGGTGCTGATCTGTCCAAAAATGCATCCCCTGCAGGAACATTCCAGAAATTTGCCCAAGAATCTTTGTTCTGCATTGCTGTCAATGGGGGTTAAGAACATAAGAACATAAGAACAAGCCAGCTGGATCAGACCAGAGTCCATCTAGTCCAGCTCTCTGCTACTCGCAGTGGCCCACCAGGTGCCTTTGGGAGTTCACATGTAGGATGTGAAAGCAATGGCCTTCTGTGGCTGTTGCTCCCGAGCACCTGGGTTAAGAACATAAGAACATAAGAACAAGCCAGCTGATCAGACCAGAGTCCATCTTAGCCCAGCTCTGCTACCGAGGCCCACCAGGTGCCTTTGGGAGTTCAAGCATGTAGGATGTGAAAGCAATGGCCTTCTGTATTGTTGCCCCAGCACCTGGGAAGGCAAGGGCTGTGGGAGGGGGGGGCACATTTCTGAAGGCACAGTCTCAAAACTTTCAGGGTCTCATCAGGAGACTTCCCTAATGATACCCTCCAGGTTTGGTGCAGTTTGGTTCAGGGGGGGGCTAAAGTTATGGACCCTCAAAACTGTAGCCCTCATCTCCTATTAGCTCCCATTGGAAACAATGAGGGATGGGGGCACCCCCCTTTGGGAGTCCATAACTTTGGACTCCCTGAACCAAACCTCACCAAACTTGGGGGGTAGCTGAAAATTTGGCGCCACTAGCCTAAAAACTGTGCCCCCTGCAGGCCAAAAATGGAAAACCACTAAAAATACCCCAAAACAAACCCTGCATTTTGATGCCCCCCCCCACAAGGTGGTGCCCTGGGCAGCTGCCCACCTTGCCCAATGGGCATTTCGCCCCTGGACCTCAGTGTGGTATCATGCCAAATAATTCACTCTCCAAAGCAGCCATTTTGACCTCTGCAGGCTAGAGTTAAGTTGATATTCCCCGAGATCTCCAGGCCCCACCTGGAAGCTAGCCTGGGAAATCCCTGGAGATTTGTGGGTAGAATTTGGGGTAGGGCAGGTTTTGGGGAGCAGAGAGACCACAGTGGACTATAACGGCATAGAGGTCACTATTGCAAGCTGCCATTTTCTCCAGATTTCTGTAGTTTGAAGATCAGCTGTAATTCTAGGTCATAGGTGTCAACCTTGCGGCCCTCCAGATGTTATGGACTTCAGTTCCCATCATCCCCTGCCAGCATGATGCTGGCAGGGAATGATGGGAACTGTAGTCCATGACATCTGGAGGGCCGCGAGTTTGACACCTGTGTTCTAGGTGATCTCCAAGCCATACTCGGAGGCTGACAACCTTAAGAGAAGATGAATCTGACCTAGAAACGTAACATTTGTTTTTAATGCTCTCCTGTGCAGGTATCTCCTCGACCTGCTTTGTTCCAAACCCTTTCGGTCAGGGATGTGCTTGACTCTCATGAATTAGCTGCATGGAAATCACTTCAAACGTCGCACTTCGAGAGCACGAGGTAGCCCAAACAGGGAGTCGGCTTCTCTCATTCCTGATACACATTCTGCGTTTGCAAAAAATTAATCTAACTGCCACGTTCATTTATCAGTCCCTTAAACAGATATAGAAAATATGCCAAAAGAGCACTGCCGGCAGAGGAATACATGGCCAGAGTTAAATACCAGAGTCAAATACCACGAATTCCCCTTGATTTGAGGGGGAAGGCGTGAAATGCAATGAATAAGTGGAAGGAAGGGAGGTTCTTTTGAGAACTGGAACAGATCTGGCTAGATACTGATTTACACTAGCAAAGCTCTATCCAGGCTCGCCCTAGTGTTTCTGTCATGGTCATTAATCCTTGCGTTATCCTTAAAAGAACTTGGGCAATTGCTGTTTAGAAAAGGAGTTGGGATTTACGGTCCACTTTTCTCAATCTTAAGGAGTCTCAAAGTTGCTTACAAACTCCGTCCTTTCCTCTCCCCGCAACAGACACCTTGTGAGATAAGTGTGGCTAAGAGAGTTCTGTGAGAACTGTGATTAGCCCAAAGTCACCTAGTAGGTTTCATGCGGAGGAGCAGGGAACAAATCCAGTTCACCATGTGGAGGAGTGGGGAATCAAACCTGGTTCTCCAGATTAGAGTCCACGTCTCTTAACCACAACACCATGCTTAGTTACTCTGATTAGTGTTGCGATCCTCCAGGTGGGGGCTGGAGATATTCTAGAATTCATAAGAACGTAAGAACGAGCCTGCTGGATCAGACCAGAGTCCATCTAGTCCAGGACTCTGCTACTCTCAGTGGCCCACCAGGTGCCTTTGGGAGCTCACCTGCAGGATGTGAAAGCAATGGCCTTCTGCTGCTGCTGCTGCTGCTGCTGCTCCCGAGCACCTGGTCTGCTAAGGCATTTGCAATCTCAGTTCAAGGAGGATCAAGATTGGTGGCCACAGATCGACTTCTCCTCCAGAAATCTGTCCAAGCCCTTATTAAAGCTATCCAGGTTAGTGGCCATCACCACCTCCTGTGGCAGCATATTCCAAACACCAATCACACGTTGCGTGAAGAAGTGTTTCCTTTTATTAGTCCTAATTCTTCCCCCCAGCATTTTCAATGTATGCACCCTGGTTCTAGTATTGTGAGAAAGAGAGAAAAGTTTCTCTCTGTCAACATTTTCTACCCCGTGCATAATTTTATAGACTTCATATCCCCCCTCAGACATCTCCTCTCCAAACTAAAGAGTCCCAAACGCTGCAGCCTCTCCTCATAAGGAAGGTGCTCCAGTCCCTCAATCATCTTTGTTGCCCTTCTCTGTACTTTTTCTATCTCTTCGATATCCTTTTGAGATGCGCATGCTACCAGAACTGAACACAGTACCTGCCGAAGTGCGCATCAAGCATCTTTCACGGCTTTATATAAGGGCATGACAATCTTTGCAGTTTTATTATCAACTCCTTTCCTAATTATCCCCAGCATAGAGTTGGCCTTTTTTCACAGCTGCCATGCATTGAGTTGACATTCCCATGGAACTATCAACTAAGACTCTGCGAGTAGCAGAGTGCTGGACTAGATGGACTCTGGTCTGGTCCAGCTGGGGAAGCTAATGGCAAACTACTCCATAAATAAAGTCTACCTAGTAAACGCTGTGTTCCCCCATTGGTCAGTAATGACCTAGTGCTTGCACAGGGGACTACTTTTACCTTTTTACACAGGTACATTAAATAATAAAGCGATTTTTAATGCTTTTTTACCCTACAAAAACTAATTAATATTTTTTAAATGAGAAAACATTTCAAGGATGGATGAAAAGGTAAAGGTGAGAACCAACCAATCAGCTTTGTTCACAGTTCTTTTGACAAAAAAGCTAGAAACAGGATGAATAAGTTCCCCCTGAAGTTGAGCTGGGTGGAAGAAGATTGTTCAACCACCCCAAATGTACGGTACGTGCTTCCTGAAAAGGACTCCCTAATAAAAGGGCAGAAGCATTCTAAGTATACGCTCAAAAGGTACAACAGGGGAATATGTCACTCAGGCAGTGGTGGGATCCAAAAATTTTAGTCACAGGTTCCCATGGTGGTGGGATTCAAACTGTGGCATAGCACCAATGGGGCTGGGCGGGGCACGATGGGGGCAGGGGCGGGCATTCTGGGGGCAGGGCATTCCTGGGCGGGGCTGTGGCAAAGACGCAGCCGCCTGGGCGCTACTTCGGTCCTTAAGCGGAAACGAATGCACGCAGGCGCAGGCTGCCACGCACGCCGGTGCACCTCCTGCTAGACTGCATCTAGTTCTGCGCGCTACTGCTGAGAGGAGGGGCGTATTTAAGGCAAAAATCACGTGGCAAAATCACCAATTAGTAACCCCCTCTCGGCACACACAAATAATGAGTAACCTACTCTCGGGAACCTGTGAGAACCTGCTGGATCCCACCTCTGCACTCCGGGCTTAAGTATATATGTTTGTCAGGATTGATTTTTGAGCAGGTCCATGTTGCCTTGTGTTGTGTTGTGTTATGAACCTGCCTGAAAGCACAATTCAACACACCCCCAAGCTGTTCTCTCAAGCCAGATGTTCTACTGAAAGGAAAACTATGGGGAAGACAATCTGCTTCATGAAATACGTCGGATTCATTCTGCAGGGATACTGCTGGCAGAAGTTTGGAAGGGTGCGTGCCACAGAGACCGTGCAGCGCCTCTCAGATTTATGCGCGGCCGGACATGTTTTGCATCTGGTGCGTGAAGAACCTAACAGAGACGTACTTCATCTTTGGTAGAGAGTTCATAGCCATAAAGTACATGGCTGGTTAATAAAAAAGACGACTTGTTTATGAAGACTAAAAAACCGCCCACAGCCTTTGTTTTTCCATACTGCGCTGCATGGGGATTCTGCCATAAATCTGAGGAGAAAGCTAAGCAGCATTTTGCCTTCAGGGCAGGAGCAGCAGTGGCGTAGTGGCTAAGAGCAGTGGCTAAGAGCAGATGCACTCTGATCTGGAGGAACTGGGTTTGATTCCCAGCTCTGCCGCTTGAGTTGTGGAGGTTTATCTGGGGAATTCAGATTAGTCTGTGCACTCCCACACATGCCAGCTGGGTGACCTTGGGCTAGTCACAGCTTCTCAGAGCTCTCTCAGTCCCACCTACCTCACAGGGTGTTTGTTGTGAGGGGGGAAGGGCAAGGAGATTGTCAGCCCCTTTGAGTCCTGCAGGAGAGAAAGGGGGGATATAAATCCAAACTCTTCTTCTTCTAGAAAGAAAGAAGACATGACCGGGTCCAAGTGGTGGTAAAAACCTAACAGTATAAGTAGAGTCCTGCTCAGTTCAACATTAATCTCTTTTAGCATCCTGTTTTCAGGAGTGGCCAGACGCTAGGTAGCCCACAAGCTGGGCATCAAAGCAAGAGCCTTCCCCATCATTTATCCTTATTGCAATTGGGACTTGGAGGTAGACTGCCTTTGTCTTTGGAGGTTCTCTTTAGCTGTTGTGGTTAATTGCTGACCTGTCACCCATGAATCAGTGTAGAATGAGCAAGACTCTCTGGCCGTGTCCAAGTGACTAGCCGCTGTAGTTAGGTCGGGCGCATATGACGCCGACCTAACCCCTCCGTGGGACCCGCTTTGGTAATGAATCCATCCCAGAATCCCACTGGGACGATCGGGCGCCATACTTTCACCGCACCGTCTGCTGGTCGCATCCCACCTGCTCTGGCGCCCTATGGCATCGTCCAGCCGGAGGTCCAGGGACACGCTTCTGCTCCTGGCGCGACTGCTCCAGCCGCCAGCAGGGCAGAGTGGGCTGTCCCCAGGCTCCTTCGGCTGACGCGCTGGAGGGCCGAGCAGGTAGGTTGATCTGGACATGGGGAGGGAAGGCGCCTTCGAGCCGCCAAGCATTCGGTGATCGGCAGTGGCTCCTCAACGCTGCCATTTTTCTGTAAAACTCCGCTCGGGGATGCCAGGTAGGGAAAAAAAATGTCAGCTTTCAGTGCCAGCCACGGGCGGCGCTGACGAAAATGGCCATGCGCCCCCTGTGCAAACGGCTCCCTGGGGACGGCGTTTTTGTCGTCCCCAGGCCGCCATATTAGGCCCGTGTGGAAAGGGCCTCTGACTCCTTTCTTCCAAAGATGACTGTTTCTACTTCCTCCAAATCTTCCTTTTGCCCATTTGGAGGAGGAAAGGTGGTATCCTTTGCTGGGCTAGATTTGTCCTGGAGTCTCAAGTTGCTGATCACTAAAAGAAGACATTGTTGCAAACTTCCCTTGGGTTGAAGAATGTTATGGACATTTCTCTGGGAGGAAAAAAAAAAGTATGTTTAATAATTTGACAGTAACTTGGTTGCCCTTTGATAAAAGTCATACACCAGACAGAGGTCTTTGTATATAGAAGAAGAAGAAGAAGAAGAAGAAGAAGAAGAAGAAGAAGAAGAAGAAGAAGAAGAAGAAGAAGAAGAAGAAGAGTTTGGATTTATATCCCCCCTTTCTCTCCTGCAGGAGACTCAAAGGGGCTTACAATCTCCTTGCCTCTTCCCACAAACACACCTGTGACGTTAGGTGGGCTGAGAGAGTCTCGAGAAGCTGTGGACTCAGCCTCGGCGGGCTCACCCAGCTGGCATGTGTGGGAGTGTACAGGCTAATCTGAATTCCCCAGATAAGCCTCCACAGCTCAGGTGGCAGAGCTGGGAATCAAACCCGGTTCCTCCAGATTAGATACACAAGCTCTTAACCTCCTACAGGGACTCCTACACACATACACAAAAATCTAATGAAGACTAAGGCCCCTTCTGCACATGCAGAATAATGCACTTTCAATCCACTTTCACAATTGGTCGTTGTGGGTTTTCCGGGCTGTGTGGCCGTGGTCTGGTAGATCTTGTTCCTAACATTTCATTTGCATCTGTGGCTGGCATCTTCAAAGGTGTATCACCTCTAGTAAAAGAATAGCTTGTTCCTGCCCCGCCCCCCAACAAAGAAAGAAAATCAAAATGACTTTTTCAATTACAACCCCCACCCCCCCATTTGAGTATTCCCAAATGCCCAGCTCTAGCCGAGTATT
This sequence comes from Sphaerodactylus townsendi, assembly GCF_021028975.2. Taxonomy (NCBI): domain Eukaryota; kingdom Metazoa; phylum Chordata; class Lepidosauria; order Squamata; family Sphaerodactylidae; genus Sphaerodactylus; species Sphaerodactylus townsendi. The sequence continues at coordinate 9,901,912 of NC_059431.1, read as the reverse complement.
ATTTGGTGGGGTATGTGTGGTGGAAAATATGCCTGCTCAACCCTCTTATGAATGCTTAGGGAGAAAGATTTTAAGCAGGCAAGAGGATTTCCTAGTCTGACTTGCTAACTCCCAAATGTCAGTGGCTGTAAACTAGGTGGAGCCTCCAGGTTCACTGGCAGTATACCTCTGAATCTGCAGACTATCAGATGCTGGCTTTTTTCCAGTAGTGTTAGGATGAGTAAGTAAGGTTGCCAACTCTGGGTTGTGAAATTTCTGGAGATTTTGGGGTGTGTGTGTGTGAAATCTGGGGAAGGCAGGATTTGGGTAGGGATCCCACCAGAGTTTAATTCTATAGAGTCCACTCACCAAAGAATCTGGTTTATTCAAATAAATTGATCACTGATGACTGGAGATCAGTTGTAATTCCAGGAGATCTCCAGGTTTCAGCTGGAGGTTGGCAGCCCTGGGTAAGTAGGAGACTGATACCGAACAATGATTGCCCACAAAGCTCATGGCTCCACAGAAGGAAGAGGTTGATTTTAATAGCTATCTGTGCTAAGTCACAGAATCAAGCTAGCAGCCTTTCTCTTAAAGAATAATGTCTTCTGTGGAGTGAATATACTAAGTTCATTGCAATAATCTTGATGTCTGATACTTTTCTGCCCTCTAGTGAAAGTTCACAAGCAGAACTCCATGGATGTGTATGCTTGGGAGTCAGACGTGGGTTGTAGTTGTTGTTTTTGTCCGAATGCAACACAATTCAACCCCCCCCCCCAAAAAAAACTCGTGAAATATGCAGCATGAAACTCAGCTGGCCTAGTTTGTACACCTTTACATCTCATGCTCCGCAAGACTGCTTTCCCTTGTGTGTGTTATGTGCCATCCGGTTGCTTCTGATTTATGGCAACCCTACAAATTGATGACCCCCCAAACGCTGTGAAGTGAAGTGACAGGAATCGACAACATATCCCACCCCCGAAAAAAGGGCTAAAAAAAAAAAATGGCGGCCAGGAATCATTTCAAGGAGATTTCAAGGGGGTGAGTGCAGGCATAAATTGTGGTAAAGAGAGGGGCAGATTAAAAATGTTTTAGAAACATTTTCAGGATTTTGTGCAGAAAAGGGTCAGCGTAACGCACAGGGATTGCCCCTAGTGCAAGAAGAGACAAGTGGAACTGCCAACACGCTAATGCAAGCATATCTGTGTTAAAAATAAAGATTTTATTATTGTAACATATAGAAACAATTAGTAAATTTGACATCTCTCTATAGAACGTATTACACAAATGTCTGATGATTTGTTTCTATGCTAGATTTCATTACAGCGTTTCCACAATAGCTCTTAATCTTACTTTCATCCACATTAGCTTATTGATCGCTCATTGAGGCGCAACCATACCTTTCGCATCTCTGTTTCCCTCAGCTGCACTTCGTATAGGTATAAATAAGATATGAATTTCCTTTAGATCACGGCTCCCTACTTTTTTGATCCTGTGGGCCAGTGGTGGGATCCAAAAATTTTAGTAACAGGTTCCCATGGTGGTGGGATTCAAACAGTGGCGTAGCGCCAATGGGGCTGGGCGGGGAACGACGGGGGCGTGGCCGGGCATTCTGGGGGCGGGGCATTAATAATTTCTCTGTTACTGTAAAAAATTCTGACACAGGGTGGTGGGCGCGACCACAAACAGGTTGCCACAGGAAGTGGAGCTGCACCCGCACAACAATGATAGGAGGAGAATTTTTTTTAAAAAACACACCGGGGAAGAGGAGACACAAAGAGAAGAAAACCAACACTAGTGGCAACTGCCACAAAATATGGCTGTGGTTCTCAACCTTCCTAATGCTGCGACCCTTTAATACAGTTCCTCATGTCACCCCCAACCAGAGGTGGGATCCAGCAAGTTCTCACCAGTTCCCGAGAGGGGGTTACTAATTATTTGTGTGTGCCGAGAGGGGGTTACTAATTGGGTCTGCTTTTCTGTTAGAAATTCCATTAGGTCCAAAAATCATAAAGTCCTGTTGTTCCCTATGTGGCTGGTTAGCGAAGGTAGAAAACGGGATCATTCTCCCTGTTGTTGGGCTGTTTTAAAAACATGTTTTAGAAATATGATAAAGTTCCTTGTTTAAGGAAAGTATCCTTCTTTTGATTTCTAGAAACAAAATTAAGTATTTGAAAGTATTTTCGCTATTTGACAGGCAGTCAGCCGGAGGATATGAAGCAGTTTGTTTCTGCTGGCAGTAGACGACAGGGACTTTGCTATAATGAGTTTAAATTCATGGACAAAGAAAGATACCAGCTGGAAATTCAGGACCTTTTTTTTTACAGTGCAAGAGTTTTTTACAGTAACAGAGAAATTATTAATGCTCCCACACTCGGAATGCCCGCTGGCCTCATGCCTCCCCGTCCAGTTCCTCTCGCCCAACCCTATTTGGCGCTACTTCACTGTTTGAATCCCACCCACTATGGGGAACCTGTTACTAAATGTTTGGATCCCACCTTCACTGCCCCCAACCCGCAATTAATCTTCTATCCATTTTACAGATGGAGAACACCTTCCGATGCAGAGAGTCTTGTAGGCAACCCTCTGAAAGGGGTCGCCTCGACCCCTGTAAAGGGGTTGCACCCAGTTGTGGTTGAGAACCGCTGGCCTATGGGAAGCTCAGGTGGGCTGGAGCCCCATTTGGCAACACCGACTTTCTAAAACATGGCAGGTAGCAGGAAAACTGTCTGCAGGACATGCCCACGGGCACCATGCTGGGGACCCCTACTTTAGATAATAAAAAGGGCATTCGTTTCCATACTAATGTCAAAAGCATGATCCTTCAATCACAATCTGATATGTCATAGGCCCTTTCTGACAAAGATGTCAAAATGTTTTCAGGCAGGAAATAAAATGTTTCTGCCGTGGAGTTCCACATTTCCCCCCTTATGTTCTGAAAATGTTTTATTTACCGCCTGAAAACATTTTATATGAAAACTCTTTTGCAACAATTCTTTCCGTGGAAACGTTTTCAAAATGTCTTCACTTGCTGTGAGGCCAAATACGCCGTGTTTTATTTGTCCAGCCAAAATTGTGGATCCATGCCCCTCTTCTATATCTTTTGGGGCTCTCCTTCATTTTCTGCTGTTTCCGATTTGCGTTTTCATCTGCCATCCCAGCTATCTTCCATTTTCTCCAACGATCTACAATAATGCATTCAGTATTGCCTGCCTATAAAACAGGCTGACCAGACGTCCCGCTTTTGGCGGGACAGTCCCGCCTTCAAACAATTTGTCCCGCGTCCCACAGGTTATTTCAATTGTCCCGATTTTTGGGAGGCTGCCGCACTGCCTTCTGGGGCGCATAGGCAGTCTAGCGGTATTCTCCAGCAAGGCATTGCAGGAGCGCGGCAGCTACTATGGACTTAGCCGTTTCCCGCCCTGTGACAGGGCGGGAAACAGCAAGCCCGAGAAGGCAGTGCGCTCCAGTGCCGCCTACCCCCGTCCTGGTTCACAAAGGTGACCATCTGGTCACCTTACAACTATAAAATGAAAATGCTGATCAATTTGCCTCTCTCTCTCTCTTTTTAATCATCTGTTGTGGGATCAATGATCATATATTCTCAGGATTGAAATATCAAATCAATGCATGTTTAAAAAAACACCTGTGCAGCTATGTTGCGACTGATCTGTGTAAAGAGGAACTTGAAAACGTTTTCTGTGCAAACTAACGGAAACATTTTATTTTGATGAGATAAAATGTTTGCAGAACATTTTAAAAGGCGGAATGCACACAAAAGCGACAGAAAACAATAGTACTGAAAACATTCTACAAACGTTTTAACTGCTTTGTGCGGAAAGGGCTCCTGATTTCCATGCAAGGATGTTGTAAACCGATTGAAATCTCTTTATTTTTTGACGTTAGGACCGATGTAATTTTCTCCATGGCTCAGAAGTATTTACTTACTGTCTGTTTACTGACTTATACCCCACAAAAAAAACCTCACTCTAGAAGGCTTTTAATGGAAAACTAATTTTTCTTTCTCTATTGCAAAGATCAAAGGAACCTTTATCTTGATGAATTGCTCACTTTCTCCGCAGCGCTTTGAAAACTCCAGGAGGCAAATTTGTAAGGAACAGAAGCCCCAAAGTAGACTTTTGTAAGCTGCCACATCAAACTGTTTAAACAACACGTGCATATTTTACAGGATCAGCCTCAGATTTGTGCTTTGAAAACTATCGGGAAAAACGTGCCTGCCACCTTCAGTCGGTAGTTTCCCACGTCTCTGTTAGGGGCATAACAAATGTCAATTCTGTTTATTTATTATACTTCATTAGGTTTATATCCCATCCTTCCCAACCACAGCCAGGCTCTGGGTGGAAGTGGTTTGCTAGTAGGATGTGGGGGATCCCCCACTTTGGGGGCCCTGCAGAGGTGGGATCCAGCAAGTTCTCACAGGTTCCCACAAGTAGGTTACTAATTATTTGTGTGTGCCAAGAGGGGGTTACTAATTGGTGATTTTGCCACGTGATTTTTGCCTTCGTTACGCCCCTCCTCTCAGCAGTAGCGCACAGAACTTGAAGCAGTCTAGCAGGAGGTGCACCGGCATGCGTGGCAGCCTGCGCCTGCGTGCATTGCAGTTTCCACCAAGGACAGGCGCCCAGCGATGCTGCGCCTCCTTGCTACAGCCCCGCCCAGGAGATGTCCCCACCCTGAATGCTCCTACCACCGCCCCCATCGTGTCTCTAGCCAGCCCCATTGGCTTTCTTACACCACAGATTTTCTGAACTTCCCAATGCGACCATGGGAACCTGTTACTTTTCAAATTCTTTTTGGGATCCCCACTGCATCAGGGGCCCTGGCCGAATGCCATTCAGCCAGCAGTAAACTGAGGCCAGGTCAGTGTAATTGGCAGTGCATTGAAGTAACTTCCATCGCTCGCTGGAAGTGACATCATCATGAGACACATCAACACTCTGATATTTGAGCAAAAACTCTATGGTTGAAAACAGCATCTACCATAGAGTTTTTGCCCAAATACCAGAGTGTTCCTCACATCACTGGTGATGTGATGACGTCACTTCCGGTGCACACTGGAAGCGAAATTGACCCGTTGCCGGTTATAGAAGCTAACCTCAGTTTGTTGCTGGTGAGTTCCCCCATCCCCTGTCAGTTGCCAAGGCGTACCTGGCAATGCTATTTTGGTACAACAATACATTTTCCACTACTTCCAGCACTGGTACAGGTCATAGGACAAGATGATAAGAATGTGCAGGCCATAGGATAAAGATGACAGTTGGCCCATCCTTTTTCCCTTGAGAGAATGCACATCTGTAAGGTATATCTGCTGTGTCAATTGTGAAGTTGAAAGGAAACCAGGCTTAAACCTGCAGTGATTTCTTTTTCAGTGCTGAGGTTGCAATTTTATGCATATTTAAGAGGGAGAAAACCCTACTGAAGAAGAAGAAGAAGAAGAAGAAGAAGAAGAAGAAGAAGAAGAAGAAGAAGAAGAAGAAGAAGAAGAAGAAGAAGAAGAAGAAGAAGAAGAAGAAGAAGAAGAAGAAGAAGAAGAAGAAGAAGAAGAAGAAGAAGAAGAAGAAGAAGAAGAAGAAGAAGAAGAAGAAGAAGAAGAAGAAGAAGAGAAGAGTTTGGATTTATACTCCACTTTTCTCTCCTGTAAGGAGACTCAAGGTGGCTTACAAGCTCCTTTTCCCTTCCTCTCCACACAACAGACACCTTGTGAGGTAGGTGGGGCTGAGAGAGAGAACTGGGACTAGCCCAAGGTCACCCAGCAGGAATGTAGGAGTGCGGAAACACATCTGGCTAACCAGATAAGCCTCTGCCACTCAGGCAGAGGACTGGGGAATCAAACCCTATTCTCCAGATTAGAATCCACGTGCTCTTAACCACTACACCGTGATGGCTCTTAATTTAGTGTGACCTTCCAAGACAAGAGAAATGGCGATTTGCAATTGCCTGCCCTGGTCGTCCTTGGCGGTCTCTCATGCAAGGAGCAGCAGTGGCGTAGGAGGTTAAGAGCTCGTGTATCTAATCTGGAGGAACCGGGTTTGATTCCCAGCTCTGCCACCTGAACTATGGAGGCTTATCTGGGGAATTCAGCTTAGCCTGTACACTCCCACACACACCAGCTGGATGACCTTGGGCTAGTCACAGCTTCTCGGAGCTCTCTCAGCCCCACATACCTCACAGGGTGTTTGTTGTGAGGGGGGCAGGGCAAGGAGATTGTAAGCCCCTTTGAGTCTCCTACAGGAGAGAAAGGGGGGATATAAATCCAAACTCCTCCTCCTCCTCCTCCTCCTCCTCCTCCTCCTCCTCCTCCTCCTCCTCCTCCTCCTCCTCCTCCTCCTCCTCCTCCTTCTTCTACTTCTTCTACTTCTTCTTCTCTTCTTCTTCTTCTTCTTCTTCTTCTTCTTCTTCTTCTTCTTCTTCTTCTTCTTCTTCTTCTTCTTCTTCTTCTTCTATTAACCAGGGCCAACTTTGATTAGTTTCTGGGATCTGGCAAGATTGGGCTCAAATGGCCCATCCGGGGCAGGGAGTTTCAAAATGTACCTGCCCCAAATAACCTTGGTACTGCAGAGATGACCACCAGACGACTGGGCTGACTGACTAATATCTTATAGTTTATTTTAAAAATTGGCTGCTGCGGGGAGTGCAGTGACATCAGGTCTCTGTGCGTGGGAAAAATTAAGACTCCCACTGGACTGTCCAAGGAGGTGAGTGCGAAATACTGCCACTTGTACTGTACTGTAATGCTTGAGTAGGCAGCAAGTAACCCATGAAACAGGCTCAAGTGACTGGTGAAAAGCTGAACTGCTTGACAAAATAAAAAATAAAATAGAAAGATCCCTTGCCTAGGACCAGAGGGCAGAATGTGAACTGAACCGGCACATGTCTGAGAATCCTTAAACAGGTGGAAATGAGTGTGGTTGCCAAACTCCAGGTGTGGCCTAGAGATCAAGAAATACAACTGATCTCCAGACTATAGAAATCACTCGTCCTGGAGGAAATGACTGTTTTAGAGAGTGGATTCTATGGCATTAAACGCTGCTGGAATCTCTGCTGCCAGCAGGCAGGGGTGTGGCCGGATCTGACCCCCACAGGGCAAAGCGGGCGGCAAGCACAGGTGTGGTCAGGTAACAGACTCTAATAGGTCAAGGCACTAGAGAACCGAGGAGCAGGCTGGGAATCAATGAAGAACCAGGCAACAGGTAACACACTTGTTGCACCCAGGCAGAGGCAAGCTCACAGCAAGGCTTATATAGAGAACTTTGTTCAAGGGGCTGATATTCTGCAAGGAGTTAATCCTCATCGGATGCAGAGACTTCTAATCTCCCATATCTTGCTGCAATACAAGCACTCCTCCTTTGCTTCTGCAGTAGCAGCCTCTGCTTCAGCCTCCTATGCACAGCCGGCTCATCACTGTGTTCCCTCCGAGGATCTGCAGTCTCCTCCACCTGCATGTCATCAGGCAGGGAAGGGCTGGGCGTTGGCTCTGCTGCCTGGTCTTTCTTGGGAGCAGCCAACTCTGGTTGCACTCTGTTCACAGGTTCTGCCTCAGAGTCATCTGTGTCCTGGTAAGTACCCAGGGGCTGACTCATGACAGACTTTCTCCTTCCCAAATCCCCCCTCCCCAAACTCTACTCCCAAATCTATTGAAATTTCCCAATCCAGAATTGGCAACTCATTTTCTAACATGCGTAATCTGTGAAGGCGGAGAGGGATGGGAAACCGAGCTTTGGTTTTTTCGGCTCACAGGCCTGTTCTTTTGTTAAGGTATGGACAATCTGATTGCGGACATGGGAGAGAGAAAACCCCCCTGCGCTGAGGACTGAGGGATTCGGGAAAGGGAGGGTGAGCTTTCTGTTCTTCTCCTGAGGATGCTCAGTTAGGCACCGAGCCATTTAAGTATGAAGCAAGCATCTGTGGATTCGCCAAAATAAGACAAAATTGAAAGAAAATGGATTCTGAGCCGGGTATTGGGAGCAGCTAGGGAAAGCATGGGTTGATCAATGTAAGAAAAACCGGGTCCCTGTTCCTCTTATTCTTTACTCTTTATATTCTACCATCATCTCACGAGGCATTTTTACAGAGGGACATACTGTATAATTAAGCCCTGAGAATTATACTGTCTAATTTGTAACCGTAGGGGAGTTAAAAGAAAAAAGGGATAAGGAAAGGCATAGGTAGGAACTTCTCAAAAATGCTGATTTGACCAAACCCCCCTCCCCAACGACTTTTTAATTGCATTTCTCCCTTGTGTGAATCATCAAATTGGTGAGTTATTTTGTGCCATTTTCTTTCCCCATGCCCCATGCAATTTCAACACTGATCCGGTAGTTTATTTATTTACTTATTTATACCCCACTTTTCTCTGCCATGAGGATCCAAAGTGGGTGACCAGAATTCCCCCTTTCTCCATTTATTATTATTATTATTATTATTGTTGTTGTTGTTGTTGTTGTTGTTGTTGTTGTCGTCGTCGTCGTCATCATTATTATTATTTCAATTTAATAGACTGCCCTTCCCCCGAAGGCCCCAGTCTTAGGATTACCCTGTTAAGAGTTGATCCTTGATTTCAGGAAATTGCTGAGTATTGGCTCAGGGGTGCTCCCTACAACATGGGAAATTCCAGGATTTTGTGTGTGTTTTGGGGGAATGCTTCAGGAGCATCGGGGGCCCAGCAGTGTATGAAGGTAGACCTGAATAGATGAGTGGATAGAATAAAGAGCTTTTGGATTTCCTCTGTGTGAGTTTAATAAATATTTATGTGGTCAAAAACTTACTGCCTGAGAAGAGAAGGAAAGAGTTTTGGATATATATCCCCCTCCCTCTCCCGTAAAGAGACTCACAGGGGCTTACAAACTCCTTTCCTTTCCTCACCCTACAACAGAAACCTTGTAGGGGAGGGGACTCTGAGAGAGTTCTGAGAGAACTGTGACTAGCCCAAGGTCACCCAGTGGGTTTCATGTGCAGGAACAGGGAAACAAATCCAGTTTACCAGATGGCAGTCCACTGCTCAGATGGTGGAGTGGGGAATACACCTGGTTCCAGATTCGAGTCCACCTGCTTTCAACCGCTACACCGAGCTGGCTCTCTTCCTGCTCGGCTTTCCTCTGCCTCGTTCCTTCGCCTCTGAGAAAAAGCCCTGCAGGGTCGGAATGGATTTGGACCGATGTCCGATTAACCTAGTTGCTCATTTGCACCGGGCCTGACCTAGGCTTTCGACTCTGGGTTGGGAAATTCTTGGTGATTTGGAAGGCGGAGCTCAAGGAGGGCATAGTTGGGTAGGGGAGGAAGCCCAGCAGGGAATACGATGCCAAACAACCGCCCTCCAAAGCCGCCATTTCCGTCTGGGATTCTGACCTCTGTAGTCTGGCGACGAGCTGTACTGCTGGGAGAATTCCAGGCACTCCCTGGAGGTTGGTAACCCTCCTGGGGCTACCTCCAGCCCCACCTTTGTGGAAGAGCCCTGCTAAGATTAGTAGACTGTGGATCAGGTGTTTCCCCCACCTGTCCTCACCAGAAGCGGAGCGCTCACGGGGACAGGCGGGGTCATATGTCCCCGGACGCACGCCAGCTGGTTATGTGGGGCGCGGAGAATCGCCCGACACCCCTCCTCTCGGCCCTGCCCCACCAGGCTGCTCCTTTGGCTGGTAAGTGGGCAAGGGGTGTGTGCGATGGGGGGAGGGTGCCCAGAGCAGGTTTTGCCCTGGGCACCATTCCCCCCCCCATGCCTCTGGTCCCCGCAAATGAAAGGAGCAACCTGACTGGGCCACCGGCAGGCACCTCTTGGCCCCGCCCAACCAGGTTGCTCCCTCGGCCAGTAAGTGGGCATGGGGGTGATGGGGGGGCACCCAGAGCAGGTTTTGCCCAAGGGACCATCCCCACCCCACGACTCTGGTCCCCGCAAATGAAAGGAGCAACCTGACTGGGCCACCGGCAGGCACCTCTTGGCCCCGCCCCACCAGGCTGCTCCCTTGGCCAGTAAGTGGACATGGGGGTGAGGGGGGGCACCCAGAGCAGGTTTTGCCCAAGGCACCATCCCCCCATGCCTCTGGTCCCTGCAAATGAAAGGAGCAACCTGACTGGGCCACCGCCAGGCACCTCTTGGCCCCGCCCCACCAGGCTGCTCCCTTGGCCAGTAAGTGGACATGGGGGTGATGGGGGGGCACCCAGAGCAGGTTTTGCCCAAGGGACCATCCGCCCCACGCCTCTGGTCCCTGCAAATGAAAGGAGCAACCTGACTGGGCCACCAGCAGGCACCTCTTGGCCCCACCCCACCAGGCTGCTCCCTCGGCCAGTAAGTGGACATGGGGGTGATGGGGGGGCACCCAGAGCAGGTTTTGCCCAAGGGACCATCCCCCCATGCCTCTGGTCCCTGCAAATGAAAGGAGCAACCTGACTGGGCCACCGCCAGGCACCTCTTGGCCCCGCCCCACCAGGCTGCTCCCTTGGCCAGTAAGTGGACATGGGGGTGATGGGGGGGCACCCAGAGCAGGTTTTGCCCAAGGGACCATCCCCCCCACGCCTCTGGTCCCTGCAAATGAAAGGAGCAACCTGACTGGGCCACCGGCAGGCACCTCTTGGCCCCACCCCACCAGGCTGCTCCCTCGGCCAGTAAGTGGACATGGGGGTGATGGGGGGGCACCCAGAGCAGGTTTTGCCCAAGGGACCATCCCCCCCACGCCTCTGGTCCCTGCAAATGAAAGGAGCAACCTGACTGGGCCACCGCCAGGCACCTCTTGGCCCCACCCCACCAGGCTGCTCCCTCGGCCAGTAAGTGGACATGGGGGTGATGGGGGGGCACCCAGAGCAGGTTTTGCCCAAGGGACCATCCCCCCCAATGCTTCTGGTCCCTTCGAAATGAAAGGCGTGAGCAACCTGACTGGGCCACACTGGCAGGCACTCCTCCTGGCCCCCAACCCTTCACTGTAGGCTGCTCCCTCGGCCAGTAAGTGGACATGGGGGTGATGGGGGGGGCACCCAGAGCAGGTTTTGCCCAAGGGACCATCCCCCCATGCCTCTGGTCCCTGCAAATGAAAGGAGCAACCTGACTGGGCCACCGCCAGGCACCTCTTGGCCCCGCCCCACCAGGCTGCTCCCTTGGCCAGTAAGTGGACATGGGGGTGATGGGGGGGCACCCAGAGCAGGTTTTGCCCAAGGGACCATCCCCCCCACGCCTCTGGTCCCTGCAAATGAAAGGAGCAACCTGACTGGGCCACCGCCAGGCACCTCTTGGCCCCGCCCCACATCTCAGTGGCTGCCTCCCTCGGCCTGTGTGTGCAAGTGGATCATGTGGGGGTGATGGGGGGGGCACCCAGAGCAGGTTTTGCCCAAGGGACCATCCCCCCCCTCCCCACGCCTCTCTGGTCCCCGTAGAAATGAAAAGGTGGTGCATTCCTATTGCTCCCTTCCCACCCTAGATGAACGTGGTGAATTGCGTTTCTAATTTCTACTCTTAAGGACTCTGGATTGTGGGGTGAGGTGAGGTTAGTGGTGTAATTAAATCCATTTTCTTTGGAAGTTATGCATTAGGAAGCACGCGGTATAAAAATGAAATGATACACTTCAGATCTCTTCAGGGTTTGGGGAGGTTTATGGACTTGTTTATATATATATATTATCGTCGTAATGTTTATTGCTTTCTCGACGCGCCTCTCCATTTGCATCTCCACGCTCATTTTCCTTTTATGATCTCTTTGATGGAAATCAATGACAGGGAAGGCAGGGCGGTGGTGGTGGTGGTGGTGGGGGGAAGGCGAGAGTTATGTTTTCCGAGCGGAGGGTTTGCGAGAGATAAAAATAAATTAAACACAGTGGCTGTGAAAAGGTCTCTCTTGAAGTCACCAAAGCTAATCTGAAGGCAATTAATAGGTGACCTTTTCTTTTTTATGGACCTCCGCATGGAAGGGCCTAAGTCTGGTTTGGCAGGCTGCGGTGATAGCCGAAGAGCATTAAACAAAATAAATTGGTCTTTCGGAGAAAAAAGGGGATAGGATTGACAGTCCTCCCAATTCAGCGGAAGCCTGCTGCGTTGGAGAAAAGTGACCTGTGTTCATATTTTGCATATTACTCTTGAACAAAATATAGCCAGATTGCTGTTTTGGGGGGGGCAAGGAAAATGGGGAAGGTAGTTAATGTCTCAGGCATGCTAGAGTCAAAGGTCAGGTTAGCAGCCTGCCAGATCTTATACTTTCTAGCTTTTCCATTTGGGTTTTATTTAACTTCACTTCACTTCCTTCCTTCCTTCCTTCCTTCCTTCCTTCCTTCCTTCCTTCCTTCCTTCCTTCCTTCCTTCCTTCCTTCCTTCCTTCCTTCCTTCCTTCCTTCCTTCCTTCCTTCCTTCCTTCCTTCCTTCCTTCCTTCCTATTCCCTCTCCTTCCTTCCTTCCTTCCTTCCTTCCTATTCCCTCCTTACTATTCCCTCCTTCATTTTTCTTTCTTTCTTTCTACCTTCCCTCCCTTCCTATTCCCTCTTTCTTTCCCTCTTTCTTTCCCTCTTTCTTTCTTTCTTTCTTTCTTTCTTTCTTTCTTTCTTTCTTTCTTTCTTTCTTTCTTTCTTTCTTTCTTTCTTTCTTTCTTTCTTTCTTTCTTTCTTTCTTTCTTTCTTTCTTTCTTCCCTTCCTCTCTCCTTCCCTCTTTCCTCTTTCCTCCCTCTTTTCCTCTTCCTTCTTCTCCTTCTCTTTCTTCTTTCTTTCTCTTTTCTTTCTCTTTCTTTTCTTTCTTTCTTTTCTTTCTTTCTTTTCTTTTCTTTTCTCTCTTTCTCTTCCTTTTCCTTCCTTCCTCACTCCCTCCTTCCCTTCCTTCCTTCCTTCCTTCCTTCCTTCCTTCCTTCCTTCCTTCCTTCCTTCCTTCCTTCCTTGATCAGTTTGCACCCTGCTTTTCAGAGCCCCACAGAAGTGTACTATAGGTTGCATTTAAGAAAGTTGTTTTAGAAATACTAGTTAAAAATTCTTAAAAATAAATATACCTCTGAGAAGAAAGAGAGCCAGCGTGGTGTCGCGGTTAAGAGCGGCAGACTCCAATCTGGAGAACTGGGTTCGATTCCCCGCTCCTCCACATGAAGCCTGCTGGGTGACCTTGGGCCAGTCACAGTTCCTTCAAAACTCTCGCAGCCCAAGTGGAGGCAGGCAATGGCAAACCACCTCTGAACGTCTTTTGCCCTGAAAACTCTATGGCATTGTGTCTTGATAGCACTTTCCACCACCACGTGACAAGAGGATTGTTTAGAGAGAGAGGGGAACCACTTGAAAAACCCAGTTTGACAGTATGAATATAGAGGGCCCGTGGTTACTAACTCTGGATTGGGGAATTCCTGCAGATTTGGGGGTGGAGCCTGGAATGGGTGTGGTTTGGAGAGGGACCTCAGTGGCAGATAATCTTTTTTATTATTGATTGGCCACCATAATCTGGTGTCTGCTGCTGGAGATTCTCTAGGTTCTTGGCTCCTTACTCCAGTGGTTCTCAACCTGGGGGTCAAACTACCGTTTCACAGGGGTCGCCTAAGACTCTCTGCATCAGTGTTCTCCATCTGTAAAATGGATAAATGTTAGGGTTGGGGGTCACCACAACATGAGGAACTGTATTGTAATGCAGGTGGTGTTTAAGACCAAGAGAAACCTAGAGAAACAAGAGAAACCCAGAGGACTGAGGAGAAACAGCCCCCCACAAGAGAAATATTTCTACCATATATCAAGGGAATCACAGATCAAATAGGAATACTGATGGGAAAAACATTTCCTCCTGGTCTTCACTGCATTCCTTCACAAAACGGGTGGCCATGCGAACAGAAAAAAAATATGGGATTAAACAGATCAGGATTGTAAGGAACCGGTTCTACACAGGTATAATTCTGCCGTGCAGAAATGGCCGAGGTCAATTTATGCATAGTTATATTGTGGAATTACCATGCCACCCTCTGTTACCTTTCCTGGCAGCTGCAAAGTGTTTTTGGAAGGTAGACAGAGTCATCTTGGGCTTTTGCCCAGCAAGACTTTTGACACATTGTTGGAGATTTCGTTGGCTGTGCAGATTTTTAAAAAATTGCTTTGACAACAGCTACCGCCACAGCACGATGATCTTCACTGTGTGACTGAAGGTATTTATGGCAATTTCGGGTGGATCTCAGCTCCGCCTCCTTTGGCAGCCCATTTTGGGCTGTGCCTAATACCATGCGGAGGAAGTCCAGCAAGGTGCCTCTTTAAGCTCTGTGACATGGAATCCATCCATTTATTCATCTGCTTTCTAAGGATCTCGACAGCTCAGTCAGTGGAAAGCCCTTCTGAATGCCAGGCTACTCCATGATCCTTTCTGCACAAAACGTCTCCCGTGCCCCAAGAGGTGTATCTAGGGGGAATGTAGCCCAGTGCAAAATCTGAGTTTTCAAAAAAAAAACAACCCAAACCCATATGGGTGGCCACCTCTAATTCCCACCACAACTAAAACAACTTTTTTTTTGCACTTTCAGGTCAAAAAAGAGAGCGCTGGAGAAAGGGAGGGAGAAGGAGGAGGAGTGTGGGGGTGACTTCCTGCCCCCATGTGACCTCATGTATTGCGGGTCATGGCCCGGGGACATTTGACTCCTGCAGTATACTCCTTGCACGCTCTCTCAGAAGTCCCTGGACTTGTCTCCTTCATCATCCGTCCGCTTTCTCAGAGCTCCCTCTTGTTGTCTCATCTCTTTTCCTCCTCGCTGCTTTTTTATTTGGGGGGTTGCATCCTCCGATGCTTTGAGGGCAATCGCACCTCTCGAGAATCACAGCATGAGACTTTATTGCCATTATTACATATACATTATTATTATTACATATTATTATTACATTATTACATTGGCTATCATTATCACACACACACATACATATTATACAAAACAGTTATACCATTATTACATATATTAGTTTGTTTGTTTGTTTGTTTGTTTTATTTATTTATTCTTGATTTAATATACCGCTTCCATCCCGGTAAGGGCTCTGGGCAGTAAAACGTACAAATATAATACAGTATATATATAAAATCATTGTAAATACAGTTTCCATAAATACAATTAAAAACAGCAGTTGCTCCCTGAAGATAGGCATCTCAATGGAAGACCTTTATTTAAATCTTTAAATCCTAACCCTCCCAGAAAGAAGGAGAGGGAGGCCAACGGGTCCTGATGATATTGAGGGACTCCATTGAATAGAGGGGGGCACACTCAGCGGCTGGAGTCTTCTCCAAAGGCCCGCCGTGGAACAACTCAGTCTTACTAATGCCCCAAGTGGAAATCGCTGCTGTCCCGCAGGGCCCAGAGCAGCTGGGAAGGGAGAGTGTTCCATCTCAGGCAGGGGGCCAGGGCCGTGCAGCACCTGGCTCCCAAGTGGGAGGCTGCCAGCCGCCACCATTGGGAGGGGCCAGGGATCTCCAGTAAGTTGGCCTCTGCCAAACACAGAGGTCGAACCGGGACTTTGAAGCACTGAAACATCAAATCCAAGGAGAATTTTAAAACCTCCCAGAAAAACAAACAAACAAACAAACAGAAAATGGCTGCCAGGAATTATTTCAAGGGGATTGGTACAGACAAATGGGGGGAGGGATCGAAAAACAGCCCATGACTGGATGTTAACTAAGCCAATCACAGCTGGGGGCTTTTTTTTCTCTCCAATTCTCTCTCCCCAAATTCCCAAGTGGCACTTGTAACACAACTGTAAGCATCTGCTACAACTGCTGCTCTATCCACCAAGTTACCGATTTCTATCGAGGACGCAGTTAATGCGAGCAATATTGCAGCAAACACAGGTGCCCTTCCACCCAACATTTCCCCACATCACAGCAGGAGCTGCACTTTAAGCCTAAATAGCACACACTTGGTTATCTCGAGGTGTTCCTCCCCTGCTTTTGCATGCTAATCTTCTCAAGATGTCTGAAAATACAAGCCTCACACTATCGCTCCTTCTCGTATCTGGTAAAGCGCCGAGATGAACTGTTTTAATGGAAATTAAAGACTTCAGTGTAATCGATTACTGGTGGTGCTGGCCAATTGAAGTGCTTATAAAGTGAGAGTGAAAATGTTTCCGCGGCTTCTGTCGCTCCTGTGTGTTGTTGCTTCTGGGAGAGGAGGAGGAGGAGGAGGAGGAGAAGAAGGAGAAGAAGAAGGAGAAGAAGAAGAAGAAGAAGGAGGAGAAGGAGAAGGAGAAGGAGACGGAGAAGGAGAAGAAGAAGAAGAAGGAGAAGGAGAAGGAGAAGAAAAAGAAGAAGGAGAAGGAGAAGGAGAAGAAAAAGAAAAAGAAGGAGGAGAAGGAGAAGAAGAAGAAGGAGAAGAAAAAGTAGAAGGAGAAGGAGAAGAAGAGGAGGAGGAGGAGGAGGAGTTGTTTGGATTTATATCCCCCCTTTCTCTCCTGTAGGAGATTCAAAGGGGCTGACAATCCTCCTTTGCCCCTTCCCTGTTCTCACAACAAACACCCCTGGTGAGGTAAACGGTGGGGCTGAGAGAGCTCTGGAGAAGTTGCAGATCTAGGCCCAAAGTCACCCAGCTGGTAAAAGTGGGAGTGTACAGGCTAATCTGGACTCCCCCAGGTAAGCCTCCACAGCTCAGGCTGCGGTAGAGCTGCTAATCAAACCCTGGTTCCTCCAGATTAGATAACACGAGCTTTCAACTCCTTCCCACTTACCACTGTGCTGGCACCACAGGAAGGGTTGCTTTGATCAGTGGAAGAGGCCTGCTTCTGCATGCAGAAGTTCCCAGGTTCAATCCTAGGTATCTCCTGTTGAAAAGACCAGGCACTTGGTGGTGTGATAGACCTCGGTTCCTCAATGGAACAGGCTTGCTCAGGAGTTGGTGGGTTCTCCATCTTTGGAGGTTTTTCAGCAGAGGGTAGAGGACCATCGGACAGCAGGGCTGATTCTATGAACTCAGGCAGATCAGGAGATGGAGGGAAGGAAATCATCCTCATCAACCTTTTATTGGCATGAGTTTAAAATACAAAAGAGAGGTTGAGGAGAATCAAGTTAAAGTAACCAGGTTCCAGACATTATCAGCTGCCAAACAAACAAATAAACAAACAAAACAAACAAACAACAAAAAATCTGCAGCTTACTCCAGAATTAGTGCTTCCGCCAAGAACTTGGCAATGTCTAGGGATCTCTGAGGATATTGATCACAAGGCAGATAGAATGATTTGACCTTATCCGATGATGAAGAGGAAGAGTTTGGATTTATATCCCCCCCTTTCTCTCCTGCAGGAGACTCAAGGCTTTACAATTCCTCCTGCCCTCCTCCCAACAAACACCCTGTGGGAGGTGAGGTGGGCTTGAGAGAGAGTCTCGGAGAAGCTGTGTGACTAGCCCAAGGTCACCTAGCCATGGTGCATGTGTGAGAGTGTGACAGGCTAATCTTTGAATTCCCAGATAAGCCCTCCACAGCTCATGGGGCGGCAGAGCTGGGAATCAAACCCGGTTCCTCTCCAGATTACATACACGAGGGAAGGGGAGGCCAAAATGGATTGGAATACCATTGCTGTCCTCAGCTGTAAGCCTGGTGGAGTAGCACCATCCTACAGACCCTGCAGAACTTAGTTGACCCAGTTGGTCTCATTCAAAAGAACCCAATTGGTCTCATTCAACTGAACATTTCACCAGGTTGGGGCCAGGGCTGAAAAGGCCCTGTTCCTGATCGAGGACAGCTGGACTAATTTTGGGCAAGGAATCACAGGATATTATTATTTTTAATTGTTTATAACATGTATTGTATTATAAAATTAAAACAAAAAATCTTAAATTCCTGGATACATCTACACAGATTAACAAATAAAACACTTCTTAAACTTCTTGTTTGTTGAGCGTAATGTCCTTCGGGGAGCATATTTGGAGGTTATATTTGTGCTCAAAATTACTCGCAAGGTTTCCAACCGACATTAAAAAAAAGTTTGTTTCAACAAATGCTTATTAAAGTCCACACCTCTCAGAATTTTAACAACAAAGGCGTTCACCTCAAGGGACATTCTTCCCGCTTTGTTTCCGACACAACAAAAAAACAAATCTCAGCATCGGGCTTCATGTTTCTTTTATGATGTGAGTTACAGCTTGATAGGAAATGAACTAAGAATGCTGAATGGCTTTCGTTCAAACAGCGGATTTCCATATTACACGGCATGTCTCTTTTGCCTGTGGTTTTTAGTCAAAGACACGTAGGTCAAAGATGACGACATTTCGAAAGGTGGAAGGCCAGCTTTGATTCTGGGGAACGTCGGGGCTCCGCGTGGATTTAATTGCTCATGAATTCAGAATATAAAACAGTCCTGGGAAAACAAAGTATAACAGAAGACTTCAGTCCAAGAATAACAGGTTCAGCGTTTGCTCAGAAATGTTATTAAAAAAAAGCGAGTTGAGGAATTGGAAACCAAGGAAAGTGTTTACTTACACATATGTCATGAATAAAAAACACAAAATGGACAAGGGGAAAAATGTGATCTAAGAGGCAATTCACACATTAACTCTGGGTGAGGTGAAGCCACGTCGAAAATATTTCGCTTCCTCAGTTTTGTTAGGGTGAGTGCAAGCTCTTTGGATGCAGTGCCCTATATGGTCACGCGCTATTGCATTGTGCAAGCACTTCATACATATGATAGAAAGATGGAGCTGGAAGGAGCCTCAAAGGTCATCTAGCCAATCCCTGCACAATGCAGAAAATTCACAACTACCCCCCTTCCTTCAGTAAGCCACTGTTCTATGCCCAGAGGAAGGGGGGGGGGGGCTGGGCAATTTGGCCTGAAAGCAAATTCTTTCCTGACTCCAAAGGGATGATCTGGCATGGAACCAAATTTTGACCAGTGAATGTTTTTTTCTGCCAAAGGGCCTGGAAAGATTCCCAGATCTTCCCTAGAATGCTTAACTTTTGCACTATTTTGTGTTGGCGTAGGAGATTAAGAGCTCGTGTATCTAATCTGGAGGAACCGGGTTTGGATTCCCCAGCTCTGTCAGCCTTCCGAGCTGTGGGAGGCTTTATCTGGGGAATTCAGGATTAGCCTGTGCACTCCCACACACGCCAGCTGGGTGACTCTGGGCTAGTCAATACAGCTGGAGTTTCCTCTCAGCCCCACCCAACTTCTACAGGGTGTGTATGCTGGGTGAGGGGGAAGGGCAAGGAGATTGTAAGCCCCTTTGAGTCTCCTGCAGGAGAGAAAGGGGGGATATAAATCCAAATTCTTCTTCTTATCTTCTATATGGGAAATACCTTGCTTGGGAAATACCCGGAGATTGAAGGCTGATGCCGGGGGAGGGCAGGGTTTGTGGAAATAAAGGAAAAGTTGGAACAGTATCCAGAAGAACTACATTGATGAAAAGATGACAGATTCCTTCCAAGACAGACCTTTTGAGGCTTTAGAAAGGAAACTGAAAGCTGAGAGCCACTGGGAGAAACAAATCACCAGAAGCAGATGGGATATCAATAAAGCATTGTCCGTTGGTGTATCTGAAATGAAGAGTTGGATTTATATCCCCCCTTTTCTCTCCTATAAGGAGACTCAAAGGGGCTTACAAACTCCTCTTCCCCTTCACACAACAAAACACCCTGTGAGGTAGGTGGGGCTGAGATTCTGAAGAACCGTGATTCAGCTCCAAGGTCACTCCAGCTGGTGTGTGTTGGACTGCACAGGCTAATCTAGTTAATCAGAAAAGCCTCCACAGCTCAAGTGGCAGAGCAGGGAATCAAACCCAGTTCCTCTAGATTAAAAAGGACACCTGCTCTTAACCACTATGCCACAGCTGTCTGCCACCAGTCTGACCATCTTATACAGAAGCTTATACTGAGGCAAATGCCAGTGACCTTGGACCTGCCGCATTCTCCCTCTGGACTCTTGAAGCAGCCGTCTAGCAGGAGGTGCAATTCCGGCATGCGGCAAGCCCGGGCGTGCATTCGCCTCCCGCCTGCGACTTACGCATGAAGCTGCCGCATCCCAGCCACAACCCCGCCCAGCAATGCCCTCGCCTGAATGCCCGCCGCCACATTCCCTCGGGCCATGCCCCCCCCCAGTCCCACTTTTACTGGCGCTACGCCACTGTTTGAATCCCACCACCATGGGAACCTGTTACTAAAATGTTTGGATCCCACCACTGGGGAGGGCGGCCGCCCATATGGTGTGTGTGTGTGTGTGTGTGTGTGTGTGTGTGTGTGTGTGTGTGTGTGTGTGTGTGTGTGTATGTGTGTGTGTGTGTGTGTGTGTAAAACTCAGATTTTGAACCAGGCTACATTTTCCCTAGATACGCCTCTGCACTGTACACTGGGAATATGAGCACGTGAAAGAAACTAGTGCTTTTCGTGGAGTCACCAACTCCAAGGTAAGAAACTGCTGGATATTTGGAGGTGGATCCCAGGGAGAGTCCACACTTCAAAGGTTCCATTTCCTTCAGGCCAACTGATCTCTGTGGTTTGGAGATGAGCTGTAATTCCAGGAGCTCTATAGGTCTTACCTCTTGTGATTTTTAACAGTGTGGCAGAGAGAAAGAGAGAGAGAGAGAGAGAGAGAGAGAGAGAGAGAGAGAGAGAGAGAGAGATGGGGACTGTACAGAAATCATGCAATAAACAAGATGATAGACTATAGCAAGACGGAATATAAACGAGCCAGCTAAATCCAATCTTCGTGGCTAGTTCAATGGAAAGTTAGCTTGGAAAAATGCAGTGTATCATATTTCTCGCGGCTCTTTAGCTAGGGGTTTCCTTTCATGATTTTACAAAAGTGCTTCCAAATCCAGATAGAGGGCTCAGCTGGAGTTCTTCCGCGAAAGGGAGACCCCTAAAACACTGCATCTGTCAAGTTTTCAACTCCTGCCAAGATCTCTTGAATCTGATCCGGAATGACTCTGCATCTCTGGAATGTGCGCTCACTTTTCTCTGGCCTTATCCAAATAATAATAATATATATATAAAAAAACCCGAACGGGGTCCTGGGAGAATTCCATATGGAAACACTAAACCAACATTATAAAGGATTTCCTATAAACAAAATTATGGTCACTGGTTTTGGACGTCGACCATATCGAAAACAAAGGTCTCCTTTGTGCGCCTTTGTGTATCGATGACACGGACTCGCACACATATACACATTCATTGGGAAGGACTTGCGTGGTCCCTGCTTTCCTTCTGAAGACCGGTTCCTAACAAGAACTTTAATCGTTCCATGCACTGAATCCCCCCAAAATAAATATCCAGAGGGACTTCAACCCCCCCCCCCCTTCGCTTAATTAGATTCACATGTGCCAGGTTACACATTTTGGGCTGCAGCTGCCAGGTTGCAATTTAAATGATCTGCTATAAATATTACCAATAATGAACGGACGTGGCTGTGTACTTCTGTGTGTCAGAGAGCGGCACTCTTTTACTGACGGATTTTCTTCAAACAGCAAAACTGTTCAGAGAGAACCCCTCCCTTCCCAATTAGGACAAGAAAAAAGAAAGTGATAAAACCTAAGCCCTTTCGCGGAAGAAGCGGATGGTCTTTGCTGTGAAGGAGAATTACGAATTCTGTTTAATTTGTTATATAACATGGGAAGTAAAACGTATCATTGGAAGAAAGAATGCCAGGATTATATTGAGGGAAGATGCTGAGGGTCAAGGAAAAATTAATAAAATATTGGTTATTATTTGCTGGCTGAGCCTCCTTCCTTCCTTCCTTCCTTCCTTCCTTCCTTCCTTCCTTCCTTCCTTCCTTCCTTCCTTCCTTCCTTCCTTCCTTCCTTGGCTTCTTCCGCACATGCAGAATAATGCACTTTCAAACTGCTTTCAGTGCTCTTTGAAGCTGTGTAGAATAGCAAAATCCACTTGCAAACAGTTGTAAAAGTGGTTTGAAAATGCATTATTTTGGTCAGCGATAGATAGAGCTAGAGCCACCTGCAATCCTGCCCCCACAGGACAAACACCCTGTGAGGTGGGTGGGGCTGAGAGAGCTCCGAGAAGCTGTGACTAGCCCAAGGTCACCCAGTTGGCATGTGTTGGAGTGCACAGGCTAATCTGAATTCCACAGATAAGCCTCCACAGCTCAAGCGGCAGAGCCGGGAATCAAACCCCGTTCCTCCAGATTAGAGTACACCTGCTCTTAACCACTGCGCCACTGCTGCTCACTCAGGTCAGGGGGAACTGAGTGAACTCAGCAAATGGTGCCGAGGAGGAAGTTTAGGGAAGCAGAGAAGCCTTTGAAACATAGTCAAGAGCTCGCACAGCAACCGAAAACATTTTCAAAACGTTTCGGCCAGATAATCGTTTTAAAAGGGGATTCATTTAAAATGCTTTGAAGAAGAAGAAGAAGAAGAAGAAGAAGAAGAAGAAGAAGAAGAAGAAGAGGAGGAGGAGGAGGAGGAGGAGGAGGAGGAGTTTGGATTTATATCCCCCTTTCTCTTCTGTAGGAGACTCAAAGGGGCTGACAATCTCCCCCCCTCACAACAAACACCCTGTGAGGTGGGTGGGGCTGAGAGAGCTCCGAGAAGCTGTGACTAGGGAGTGTGTGGGAGTGCACAAGCTAATCTGAATTCCCCAAATAAGCCTCCACAGCTCAGGCGGCAGAGCGGGGAATCAAACCCGGTTCCTCCAGATTAGATACGTGAGCTCTTAACCTCCTACACCACTGCTGCTCCTTGGAGGCTGGAAATAAAACGTTTGGGGTAAAAACCATGCGGAACTCCACGGAGGAAACATTTTATTTCCTTCCGCAAAACGTTTTAAAAGGTTTGTGCGGAAAGGGCTGTTGTGTTAATACTTAAGAACTAGAAGGAAGTCATCTAAAGTCATGCTACGGCGTCTCTGGAAAACCTTCTCCCTTACGTGGCACTTTCTATATTCATGTTCAGGCGCCCAGTGAGAATGTTTTTATTTTTCATGGCTTTTGGTCAATTCTTTCTATTGAATCAGCCCTTTCAAATCTGCCTGTTGCCTTTGGTTAAAAGGCTTTTGATCCTATTAGGCTTCGTTTGGCCTCCCTCCGTCAGACTGTCACCTTGCAATTTATCCACCGCTGTCTCCTTTTTCATTTCTTTTTATTTGAAGTTTTGTCAGTTTATTGATTCGGCAGTGTGATTTTATTAATGCAAGTCACTTCAGACAATAACATATCGGCAAAATGGGATGTAACGGATTGGAGCCGGTCAATGCTTCTGCGAGTGGAAGAAGGAATGCTTTTTGACTGCTGGAAAGGCTCTGCTGGGGATTGGGACACCTGCATGTTGAAGAGGCTGCAGGAGAGTAAAGGGTTGCAATGAGTAGGCCCTTCGTAGGAGACCCAAAAATGGCCAGATCCAACTCCAACAGACTTTGGGTGATTATGCACGAGGTGTCTGCCATGCTGCAGCGGCAAATGTCCATGGTGGCAAGATTTCTTGTACAGATGTATTTCCTCAAGCCCCACTTTCACTGTCCATTCTCTCTGTGCCAAGCAACACCACTTCCAGCATGACTTTAATTTAATCTAATTCACCTCCAGAACAGAGCAGTTTTGCCCGTGAGCACAGCTTTACCCTGGACATCTTCCCTCCACCTATGGCCAGTCTAACTAGTTTCATCCTTCCTACTCCCTCACGCTGCCATCCACGCCTTCCTCCTCACCCCCCTTCCGTGATGGAAACCTAGGGGTCTGAATATACTGTAAGGAAACTATAACCCCAGGATACATTAGTGATATTTGAGAATCTGTATACTGAAGAAGAATTTTGAAAATGCATTCAGACGCGTGGCGCGATGTTATGCGTGATTCTCATTCCCGACGTGCGCACTTCCAGGTAGAGGGACGACAGTCGGGGAGGTTTGCAATGGAGTGGTGATCCATCACTTGGGAACCGATCACTTGTACATGTGGATTATGGATGGTTATGACTTTCTGACAGTGCACAACTCTACATGATCATCTCCATTTTACAGCGACGAGAGGTTCCATGTGCGCCGGAGTTGGAGAATACGGTTGGACTTTCGAATTCCCTCATGAACTTGGTCCCATCCGGTCCACAATCTAGCACTTGCACTTTATTTATAGAGTTTACACTGGATATAGTATAGTTTAAGGCAGTGTTTCCCAACCTTTTCGATGTCGTGGTACCCTTGACCTCACTCTTCATATCTCTCAGGGTACCCTTGAGGTTCGTTTGGTGTTTTTTTTTTTGCATTTTTAAGAGGGTTTTTTTTGTTTTTGGCCTGTAAGTGGGGAGAGTGGCAAGCAGGGGAAGGGGAGGGGAGGGAAAGCAGCATTGACAGCCGCGTTGTTTGCCTAAATTCGGCGTGGATTGGGGGCTCCCTTTAAATCTATCCCACAATCCACGCCAAATTCAGGCAAATAAAACAATGCTGTTTTTCAATGTTGTTTAAAGAGAGCCCATGAGGCTTCCAACCCCCCTTCAAAATCCATTTGATTCCGGGGGGGGGGGGCAGGGGTGGTAGAATTGTCATGGTACCCCTGGGACGTGCTCATGGCACCCCAGGGTACCATGGAACCCTGGTTGGGAATCACTGGTTTAAGGTGATGTGCATATCCATGTATGATGTGCATATCCATTGGTCAGAATAAGAAAAATGTATATGAATAGGATGTACACATTAACAATGAATATATGATTGAAATATATTTATTGAAATTGATGATTTTTGAACATTCAGCATGCTATATTCATATGTCCGAGCTTAGTGTGCCAAATTGGTTCTGCCATTTTGATATTGTCATTGGCACACGGGTGCGATTTCTTGGCATCTTAGGGTAGGCAGGGAATGGAAGTCAAAGAAAAGAATCTCAGCCACATGGGCTTAGCCAAAACACACTGATGTCTAAATTCTCATATTGATATCTTGATGTAATAACAGAACATGCTTGGTCCTGTCATACACCCAATGATCCCTGTCACTCAGCCCCGCTTTTTCCGGGATGGTGCGAATCAAACCCCCCCCCCCCACATACTACAGGGATATCAGAGAACAGATGTGGGAGTAAATCTAATGCAGGAATATCAAATTAACGTGGAATATTTTCTGGCCATTATTTTTGGTCCTGAACAATTTATCTAGGTATGCGGTTTCAGGTCAAGAGTGGGGATTTACCTACTGCTGCTGTGCAGGTGGTAAGCCTAACGCTGTTGCTTCTGTAGACCTGTTTCTTCGGATGATGTGTATATTTTGGAAAGGCACAGATGGGACAATCTCTCGAACTCTGACTTTCCAAGGACGCTGTTCTGGTGGACAGGGAAGTGGATCAAAGCGGTAGGGTGAAGAAGGGAGAAGGGAGAGTTTTGTGTTCATAGGTGTGGAAAGTGCTGTCATTTTGCAGCTGTCGTATGGTGGCCCCATAGAGTTTTTAAGGCAAGAGATGTCCAGAGGCGATTTGCCATTGCCTGCCTCTGCATAGTGAACTTGAACCTCTTGGGGTGGTCTTCCCCATCCCAGTACTAATCAGGGCTTTACCCTGCTTAGCCTCTGAGGTCAGGTGGCATGTGGCCAATCTGGGCCATCCAGGCCAGAGTGAATTACCCCATATGTCCCTACTAGGCCTCTGCATTCAGCAGAGGCCAATCTGCTGATAGTCCCTGGCCCCTCAATGATGCGGCTGGCCTCCACGCGGGCCAGGGCCTTTACAGCCCTGGCCCCTGCCTGGTGGAACACTCTTCCTCCAGCTGTCCGGGCCCTGCGGGATCTTGGTGATTTCTGCAGGGTCTGTAAGACGGAGTTGTTCCGCCGGGCTGATAGGTACCCCCGGGCTGATAGGTACCCCCTCCTCCTCATCATCTTCTTTATCTTTCTGGGTGCCTCACCATCTATGGGACCCGTTTTCTTCCCCCCTTTGGGAGGTTTTTAATGAGGGTTATTGCGGACATTGTTTGTTACTGATTGCTGCGTTTTAAATTGTTTTAATGTATTTAAGGGTTATTGTAGGTACGTGTTTTATGTTGTTCACCGCCCAGAGCCCTTCGGGGGTAGGGCGGTATAAAAAACCCAATAATAATAAATCAATAAATAATGAAGGCAGACTTCGTGGTGGTGGAAAGGGCTGTTAAGTCACGGCTGACAAATGGCAACCCCGTAAGGTTTTCAAGGCAACCTCATTTGGAAGTGGTTTGCCATTGCTCTGCACTGGCTGAGAGAGTTCTGACAGAACTGTGACTGGCCCAAAGTTACCCAGCAGGCTTTATGTGGAGGAGTGCGGGATCAAACTCTGTCCTCCAGAGACTCTTCACCACTGCAGCACCCTGGCTCTCTAAAGGCAGGCTTACCGGATGCAAAGTTTGTACTTTTAATGGTTGTATCAAAAGGCGTTTCCCCACTTGACACGCCCCCTATTTCTGGCACGCGCCCGGGCTTCCCCAGAGCGTGGGGTCATCAAAAGGCGCAGTTTGGAAGAGCGCCAGGAATGACGCGTGCTGAGGGGGCGCGACAGCGGCAGCATCGGGGCGGCTGCGTTGTCACTGCCCCTGTAGTGGGGAGTGCCGGGGGACCCCACGCTACTTGCCTACAGTAGCGCGCAGCTACTGGTAAGTGGGAAAACGCCCAAAGAAGGAATTTCAATATCTATTTATTGTTTACATGACTCTTTATACTGCAGCTGGTAGATGCTGTCCGGATGATGTACAAATAAAAACCACATTAAAATACATAATAATCTTTTTTTTTTAAAAAAAAAAACCCTACGTTAGCTATCAAGCAATAAAACAATACAACCAACAGCAGTAAGCTGTCTAAAATGCAACACGGAAATTATATCAACATCTATAAAGCTGTAACGGCAAATAAAAATAATGGGATGTACCAAATCACCCGTGGAATATGCAGGATACTCCCACTGCGGTCCAGGAAATACCCGAAAATTTTGTTCCCAGGATTCAGCTGACTTTTGAAACAGCATTAGGGGACGGAAAGGTTTTTAGCGGGATGGGAGAATCAGTGAAAGGTCATTTCCCCACTTACCTCGACCACCCTTCGCTGCGCGCTACTCCCAGCGTGCATCATTGCTGGCGCGCTCCTGGGCTTCCCCACAACCCCGCGCCCAATGGCACCATTTTGAGGAGCTCCACGAATGACGCGCGCTGAGGGGGCACGACAGCAGCAGCGTCGGGGCAGCTGCGTTGTCGCCGCCCCTGTAGTGGGGAGTGCCGGGGGACCCCGCGCTACTTGGGGAGAGTAGCGCACAGCAGCAGGTAAGTGGGAAAACGACCAAAATCACTTTCTCTTCCGAGGACTTAAGTGTCAGAAATTTTGGGATTGTGTGGAAGAATTCATGTCAGTAAAGGCAGATGGATCTGGAAAATCAGGGGAAGGCCAAGAAACAGAAAGACCTCAATTTCTGCACAATTCTTAGAAGTACTAAAGTCCCAACTATGATACCTTCTGTAATTTCTATATAAGCTTATGCCAGAGGATTGAAAGTTGTGCTTCTCTTTCCTTCGTTGGCAGAAGGAATTTGCTATTTAAAATACTGTTATCTTACTTGTTTTCTAAACAAGT
Source organism: Sphaerodactylus townsendi (assembly GCF_021028975.2). Lineage (NCBI taxonomy): Eukaryota > Metazoa > Chordata > Lepidosauria > Squamata > Sphaerodactylidae > Sphaerodactylus > Sphaerodactylus townsendi. Next base: position 9,874,498 of record NC_059431.1, on the reverse strand, counting down.
GTAGGAACTGGTTTTAAAAATGTATATTGAAAAGAGTCAGTGTGGTATTGGGAGACAGAGTGGTATAGTGGCCAAGAGTGATGGACTCTACTCTAGAACATAAGAACATAAGAACAAGCCAGCTGGATCAGACCAGAGTCCATCTAGTCCAGCTCTCTGCTACTCGCAGTGGCCCACCAGGTGCCATTGGGAGCTCACCTGCAGGATGTAAAAGCAATGGCCTTCTGCGGCTGTTGCTCCTGAGCACCTGGTCTGTTAAGGCATTTGCAATCTCAGATCAAAGAGGATCAAGATTGGTAGCCATAAATCGACTTCTCCTCCATACATCTGTCCAGGCCCCTTTTAAAGCTATCCAGGTTAGCGGCCATCACCCCCACCTGTGGCAGCATATTCCAAACACCAATCACAGGTTGCGTGAAGAAGTGTTTCCTTTTATTAGTCCTAATTCTTCCCCCCAGCATTTTCAATGAATGCCCCCTGGTTCTGGTATTGTGAGAAAGAGAGAAAAATTTCTCTCTGTCAACATTTTCTACCCCATGCATAATTTTATAGACTTCAATCATATCCCCCCCCCCCAGACGTCTCCTCTCCAAACTAAAGAGTCCCAAACGCTGCAGCCTCTCCTCATAAGTAAGGTGCTCCATGTACTCTGGTGAACCAGGTTTGATTCCCCACTTCTCCACAGGAGTGGCAAACTCTGGCCCTTTCTGCATGGGCACTGAGTGGTGGTGCGTCGGCATAAAGAATGCCGACACCCCCCCCCCAGGACTGTTTGCACAGACGGTCCCGGTAGGGGCGCAGGGGAAGGCGCAGCCTTCACACAGACTGCGTCTTCCCCAACCAGCTTACCTACTCCTGCTGGCTCCCGTCGCATTGTGGAGGCCAGGGGACACGCCCCCCTGGCCAGAGCGACGGCGCTGGAGACGGAGGCCAGGAGGGTGTGTTTCCTGGCGTCCACAATGCGATGGGAGCCAACAGGAGCAGGTAAGCCGGCTGGGGAAGGCGGGAGGGAAACAGTGCCTTCCAGCCGTTGCCGTTCGCACAGCAGCGGCTGGAAGGCGCCCCTTTTGAAAAACCTCGCTCGTGGAGTGAGGTTCAAAAGGGGCGTTTCCGTGCCGCTTGGGCGGCGTGAGCACGGCGCTGCTGCGTTGCAGCAGCACCTGCTGTGCGAACGCCTCCCCAGGGACGGCATTTTTGCCATCCCTGGAGCGCTCTATTCTGCTCGTGCGGAAAGAGCCTTTGACCTGGTGAACTGGGTTTTGTTTCCCCACTCCTCTACATGAAGCCTGCTGAGTGACCTTTGGCTAGTCATAGCCTCTCAGAACTCTCTCAGCCCCACCTACCTCCCAAGGTGTCTGTTGCAGAGAGGGGAAAGGCAAGGCAATTGTATGCTGCTTCTCAAAGGTACAGAAAAGTGGAGTAAAAATCCAAAATCCTCCTCTTCTTCTCAATGTGGAAAGAGTTTATAAGCCACTTGGAGAGAGACAGGTGGGGTATAAATCCAAACTCTTCTTTTTCTTCTTCTGCAAAGAATTGCACGACATTTTTAGCATCCAAACCCTGTTAAAACAATCAAAACATCAATAGGGGCCTCTTTCATATAGGCCTGGGTTCAGAGGTGGGATCCAGCAGGTTCTCACCAGTTCCCGAGAGTGGGTTACTAATTATTTGTGTGTGCCGAGAGGGGGTTACTCATTGGGTCTGCTTTTCTGTTAGAAATTCCATTAGGTCCTGTTGTTTCCTATGTGGCTGGTTAGCGAAGGTAGAAAACGGGATAATTCTCCCTGTTGGGCTGTTTTAAAAACATGTTTTTGAAATATGGTAAAGTTCCCTGTTTAAGGAAAGTCTCCTTCTTTTGATTTCTAGAAACAAAATTAAGTATTTGAAAGTATTAAGTATTTGACAGGCAGTCAATTAGAGGAGAAGTAGTTGTTTCTGTTGGCAGTAGACGATAGGACTTGCTATAATGAGTTTAAATTATGGACAGAAAGATACCAGCTGGAAATTAGGAACTTTTTTTTTACAGTAAGAGTTTTTTACAGTAACAGAAATTATTAATGCCCCGCCCCCAGAATGCCCGGCCACGCCCCTGTCGTGCCCCGCCCAGCCCCATTGGCGCTACGCCACTATTTGAAGCCCACCACCACGAGAACCTGTTACTAAAAATTTTGGATCCCACCACTGCCTAGGTTGTTCTTTTTTCTGCTGTTAACTCTCTTTTGTCGCTCTTTAAATAAAACAATGTTGGTTAATTTTCAAAATGTCCATGGAAGAGGCCTGCTTCCTTTCCCTTGTTCACTACATAATAGCCCATAAGTGCTCTATGCCCTGTTGGTTGGTCCTTTGGGGTACTGGTTGGGCGCCGCATCAAGCAAGATGCTGGACGGGAGGGACCGCTGGTCTGATCCAGCAGAACCCAGTGGAAGTCAAGGCATTCATTGCTGAGCTCTGCCGCACGGGAAGTTGGAACATGTTCAACACATTTGGCTTGATTTTATTCTCTGTAGTACAAAGAACTTCCACGCTGCCAAATGCTGGAGGAAGACAAAGATTGGAGAGTCTGCCCTGATGTACAACAGAGCTGGCTGGTTACATAACTGCCCTCAAGGCAAACTTCCCAGTTTAATTGCATGGGAAATATTTCGTCTTATTTATTACCGAAGGTTTCACGGCTGGAATTAACCGGCTGTTGTGGTTTTGCCAGGCTGTGTGGCCGTGGTCTGGTAGTTTCAGCCCAATGTTTCACCCCCATCTGTTTCCTTTCATTTATAGGCCATGTTTCCCCTTGCAGGCGCAATGCGGCTTCCAGCGTGACAACGATACCATAAAAACAAAAACAGCATCTTCAGAGGCATGTCACGGTAAGATGTGTTTATCTCCATGGCCACAGCGTGGAGGGATTTGTGTAGCTGGATATACTAAGGAGAGAAACACATCTTACCATAACATGCTTCCGCAGATGCCAACCATAGATGCTGGTGGAAAGTTTGGAGCTGAAACGATCAGAGACGAAAAAACCCACAACACAGCCCGGAAAACCTGCGACAGCCAATTCTCTCCTATCTTTTGTAGCCTAGTTGGAGAGTGTGAAATTGTCAGTCCATTGTCTGCGGGCGGAAGCTCTTCAAAACAAAAGTCTGCAACAAAAGTTAATGACAAACATTATTCATTCCAGCAAGAGCTTTCGCGAGTCAGAGCTCATTTCTTCAGATACAGTGGGAAGATGGAAAATTGTTTTCCTCGTTTTTACAGACAATTATAGAAGGGAAGGAGGAAAGAAGGACGGGTTGATCAGATGCAGAGCCGATATAATAAATTGGTGTCAGGGATTGCACCTAGTTGATTGAGATGCATTCCTTCTTCAATGTAATCGAGAAGTCGATTTATGGCTACCAATCTTGATCCTCTTTGATCTGAGATTGCAAATGCCTTAACAGTCCAGGTGCTCGGGAGCAACAGCCGCAGAAGGCCATTGCTTTCACATCCTGCATGTGAGCTCCCAAAGGCACCTGGTGGGCCACTATGAGTAGCAGAGAGCTGGACTAGATGGACTCTGGTCTAACCCAGCTGGTTTGTTCTTATGTTCTTATGTTCTTACGTTTGAGGTAGAGGTCTTTCAAAACTTCGTACCCCCTCAACTTCTTAGCGGGAGATATCGGGGATAAAACTTGGAACCTTCTACGTGCCAATCAGAAGTTCCACCCTTGTGCCCTGCAAGAGGTAGTTGTGGCTCTCTAGCTCTGCGGCACTTGAAGGATGTCTTCCTTGAAGATGATCGAGATCGCGTTGAGTTCCATCGGATGGGCCTAACGTCTCCCACCGGCGAAATAAATCGCTTGGCAGAGAGCTGGCTCGGCGTTCCTTATAAATGAGGATCTGCCTGTCATGCTTTGCTTCGCCCGCTAATCAAAAAAGCTTTGCTCTGAGCACTTCTCATTTACAGCTGCATATGAAAATCAAGGTTCATTATAGCTGCCTGATGCATTATCAACCAACAGCCGGATAATGGGCAAAAACCCCCCCTCCCCTATCAACCGGTTTGGAGCGGGCCCAAATTTGAATTGTTATGTAGAAGAGGGGGGGGGGAATAACCTCAGAGAAATGGAGCTGGTTATTCATTAGAGGCATTCAATGTAATGTACCGAAAGCAGTAAAGAATATGTTTCAATTAATAAATCCTGGTGCGCGTGGAATCGATCAAAAGCGATGCACAGCGTGTTGCCGAGGAGCTATTGAGAGAGAGGGAGAAAAATGGCAAAGGATCGTCTTTTATTTGAACAGAGGTAGGCAAAAGATATGGGTCTGGGTTGCTGGTTCAACTTGGAATCAACATAAAGGACGTTCTCGCATTTTGCAAAAACACGTGCTGGCACGTCCGGTTTTAATCCGAAGTGATGTAAACATGGCAGTGCATGGCTGCCATCCATCTGTCTCCTCCATTCCACACACACCCCACTGACACCCAAATAGAGTTGGCAGAACCCCCTGGAAACTGGAAGATGGATGGGGAGGAACTTACTGGTGCTTTCCCCACTACAGAAGGGAGCTAAGGTCGACTCAGTTCCCTTCAGTGGAGGGCGATTGCAGGCTGTCCCCACAGCAACTGAGTTGGCCCCCTGGAACCGAGCTAAGTGGGCGGGATCATCTTGGTGCCTGTTTCGCTCCTCGATCGTGATTGGTGCTTGTGTTACGGCGGGAAACAGGAGCGTTCTTTTTTTAAACAGTTTTTACAGTTTACAGTTACATGCGCTTTCTGCCTGCCACGACTCTCCCGTTCTGCGCATGCCACAAAAGCGGCTCGTGATCGGTTGAACGGATGAGGTGTCGTTTCGATGCTTCCCCACTTCGAAGCGGGATCGACCTTGTTCTGGCAGAAAAGTGTAGTTCATAACTGGGACAAGGATGTCGCAGTTCTGAGGGGGGGGAACTGAGACAAAACAATGTTGAGCTCGGTGGCAGTGGGGATTCACTGAGGCGAACCTAGGTAGAAACCAGTACACCTCTGTCAGTGAGGAAAGCCCCACTGTCAGCAATCTTAGGCCTAGACCTCTCTTGCCAGAAATGCGGCAATGTCACTTTAGGAAGGCACCGGAAGTGACATCATCGTGTTGCTGATGACCGTGGGGATGCTCTGGCATACCAAAACGTCCCTGCGGTTGTCATCGTGATGACATCATTTCCTGTACACTCTGGAAGTGATGGTGTTGTGCTGCTTACGATAGAGGACAGTCTCTAAGTCTGCTGCTAGGGGAGGGGCTGCAAAGACGGGAATCTCCTGCTCTCAGTCGGGGTCTGTGAAACCTACACCTGAGGCACCTACTGGTGAAGGAGAAAAGAGTTTGGATTTATATCCCCCCTTTCTCTCCTGTAAAGAGACTCAAAGGGGCTTACAATCTCCTTGCCCTTCCCCCCTCACAACAAACACCCTGTGAGGTGGGTGGGGCTGAGAGAGCTCCGGAAAGCTGTGACTAGCCCAAGGTCACCCAGCTGGTGTGTGTTTGAGTGCACAGGCTAATCTGAATTCCTCAGATAAGCCTCCACAGCTCAAGTGGCAGAGCAGGGAATCAAACCCGGTTCCCCAGATTAGAGTGCACCTGCTGTTAACCACTATGCCGCTGCTGCTGTGAGAGGGAAAGCTAGGAGGGTCTCCCACTATAGCAAGGGGTGTGCCTCCCTACCTGTAAGGTAGGTCAGTATGATTGCCCTCACTCTGCACATGAAGCCCCTCCCCTGGTAGGTGGTCCATGACCAGACGATGGGCCCCCTTTCCCTCTCCCACTTCTAAGCCACCTCCTCTCAGGCTGGGTGGGCCATGACCAGATGACAGACCCCTTCCCAGTCCCTTTCTGCAAACCTCTTCCCCCACAGGGTAGGTGGGCCACAACCAGATGATGGGCCCCTTCTTTCTTCCCTCTCCCCAACCCTCCTCCGCAGGGGGGGGGGGTGGACCCGTCATCAGGTTCTCAAGCTGTGTTTGTATGTGCTGAATAATCTCAAGAAATTTAACTTCAGGGGATCAGGAAAAGATCTGGAGGCGTGCGGGGGAAGGAAAGGAATAGCAGAGCTTTCAAAGGAGACGTAGCTCTGGGGAGGGCTGGGATATTTTGATTTATATTTCAGCCTTTGAGCGATTGACACTTTGATCAGGTCAAGGCGCTCTCGGGTCTTCTCGCTCACCTCTGATTTATGGGAGGGCTGAATCTTAAACCCAAATGAAAGCCAAATGGGGATTTCTCCCCCCCCTTTCAAAAAAATTACCTTTGAATGCTTAAAGAAGTCCAAGGTGAGGGCAAGGCAGCTAATGCTGAGATGAAAGGGAAAGGGATATGAAGGCATTCACTTTTAAACTCCGAAGGCTTTCAACTGTCGGGATGGAAAAAATAATATATAAGGTGGTTCTAATGGCTGCAAATGGGAGCTCTGCTGACATATCGTATTTGATTTGGCGTACGGCCTCTCTGGGCTGCAGAGGAATCCTGATGTGGGAGTAGAAAGTTTTTGAGCAATCCGGTGTCTTGTTCCAGTGTGGTGTTATGGTTAAGAGCAGGTTGATTCTAGTATGGAGATCCGGGTTTGATTCCCCCACTCCTCCACCTGAGTGGCAGAGGCTTACGTAGTGAACCAGATGTGTTCCCGCACTCCTACCTTCCTGCTGGGTGACCTTGGGCTAGTCACAGTCCTTCGGAACTCTCTCAGCCCCACCTACCTCACAAGGTGTCTGTGGTGGGGAGAGGAAAGGAGCTTCGTTAGGGTTTGCAAGTGTCTGTCACAATCCTGATAACAAGGGGTTAACTGTGTGCATGTTAATTAGCTAGTGAGGTCAGTGTCTTGCGACCAGTTCATTGATTAGTCATTGGGCACAGCTTAGGTAAAAAACAACATAAGCAAAACTGAATGTGGTAGTTACTCTCTCACACACATGCCCTTTTCCCCCATTGCTGAATAATTACCATCACTGTACCATCTGCAGCTGCCTGAGGAGAAACAGGCGCAGGTTTCCTCTGCTCCCTTTGGCAGCATTGCGACTGTTGGTGGCCACTGTTAACTGTTGTATGGTGATACAGGTGTCTGTATCCATACTATGCCACAAAAAAGTTCTTAAAAAGGTTATTTTAGGACTTCTGAGGAACACGTTGGTCGAATCCCCACTACCGTCTTAGCCAGGTTTCAGAACACAAACTAACCAGGTTTGAGGGACGACCTCCCCATTGCTTGCGTGGCAGATTCCGTTTCTGGCGCTTGTTCTCCCCGTTAATCCGCGTTCCGGCAAGACCTGGTTGCTAGTGGCATAGACCCCATTAACACGGTTCAGAGCTGATCCGAGGGGAGGGATGAGGGTTGAAACCCTGACTCGTTTCCCGCCCTGGAGTGTGACGCGGAATTTGGGCAACCAATCAGCGCTGCGATGCGCGCGCAGCCTTTCCTTGGTTTTGTTTTCGCTTTTGCGATCAGCCAGCAGAAAGGGACGCAAACGTTAAACAGTCAAACATGTAACTTTGAATTGGTAATGGTTTACACAGGGAACAATTAACCGTTTGCACAGTTAAACAGTTAAACGTTAAACTTTTACACGCTGTTTTTTTCCCCACACCCCTACAATGTATGTTTCCGCAGTGGGAAAAGGTCCCGCCCTATCAAGGCACGCCAGCCAATCAGGGGAGACCGGCGAAGCAAGCTCGCCTGGTAGTGGGGATTGCTAAGAGTTCTGCAACCGGGTGTGTCTGCTGTGTGCTTGCTGCGGTGGGGAGGGAGAAACTTCGATGAAGAGGACACAGTTTCACAACAAACAGGTTTGGATCTGCGTGCAAATTTCAAGTGGGGATTCAACCAGTGTGAAACAGACTTCTCTCTGTGATACACCTCTGAAGATGCCAGCCACAGATGCAGGCGAAATGTTAGGAACAAGATCTTTCATACCACAGCTACACAGCCCGGAAAACCCACCACAACCAGTTGAATCTGGTTGTGAAAGCCTTCAACAATAAAAAGAAGTGTTTGGATTTATACTCCACTTTTCTCAACCGAAAGGAGTCTCAAAACGGCTGACAATTACCTTATGTTCATCTTCCCACAACAGACACCTTATGAGGTAGGTGAGGCTTCGAGAGTTCAGAGAGAACTGTGACTAGCCCAAGGTCACCCAGCAGGCTGTATGTGGAGGAACAAGGAAACAAATCTAGCTCCCCAGATTAGAGTGTGCCACTCATGTTCTCCAGATTAGAGTCCACCCATGTTCATGTTCTCCAGATTAGAGTTTCTGGAGCAAAACTTGGTTGGCCTTAAAGATGCCACTGGACTCAAAGCATTTTTTTCTGCTGCTTCAGACCTACCTGGTTACCCTCCTGAATCTAAATTTTCTCTCATGAGGGATGCTGGGAAAGTGGTTGGTCACTCCTGTGCCACCAAATTTGCCAGCCTCTAAATGGGGCCTGGAGAGCTCCCAGAACTGTGGTGGCGAACCTATGGCACCCCAGATGTTCATGGACTACAATTCCCATCAGCCCCTGCCAGCATGGCCAATAGTGCTATAGGTTCGCCACCACTGTCCCAGAATTATAACTGGTCTCCACAAAACAGAGATCCATTCCAACTGGAGAAAGATGGCTGTTTTGAAGGGTGAAGTCCTTGGTCGTTTCTGCACTGCAGAATTATACCTGAGTACCACCGGTTTCTTAGAATCCAGGTCTGTTTAATCCTGGTTTTTCCATTTGCATGGCTGCCCGCTTTTTGAAGGAATCCGGTGAAGACTGCGAGGAAATGCTCCAGTTTGTTTCACACGAGCCTGGGACTTCTGCATTCACATTGCAAGCTTATCTGAGCATGCCCGGTATCCCGCATTTTGGTTGGCTGTTGTTTTGAGTGGCAGCTGCAAGCTGCAAGCATATCTGAGCATGCCTGGCTCCCACATTCTGGTTGGCTGTTGTTTTTGAGTGGCAGCTTGAATGAACTTCAGGCGGGGAGATCAGGGGGTTGGGCAGGAAAAATAAACTGGTGCTGCTTTAGCAAGCTCTAGCAGGCTCAGCCTGCGATTTTTGAAAAGAATCACCACACTAGTGATTTTTGAATACCCTGGGATGAGGGAAATGTTGTGGGGCAAACCCGCTTTTGGACCGAGAATCATGAAGAATTCTTGGGCAGAACGGGGTATTTCTTTTGTTCAACTCAGGATATTTTGACCATGTGGAAACGGCCAGTGGTGGGATCCAAAAATTTTAGTAACAGGCTCCCATGGTGGTGGGATTAAAACTGTGGCATACTGCCAATGGGGCTGGGCTGGGCATGATGGGGGCATGGTCGGGCATTCCGGGGGCAGGGCATTCCTGGGCGGGGCTGTGGCAAGGACGCAGCCGCTGCGCCGGTCCTTGGGCGGGAAACGAATGCACGCAGGTGCAGGCTGCCACGCACGCTGGTGCACCTCCTGCTAGACTGCTTCAATTTCTGCGTGCTACTGCTGAGAGGAGGGACGTAACTAAGGCAAAAATCACGTGGCAAAATCACCAATTAGTACACACAAATAATTAGCAACCTACTCTCGAGAACCTTTGAGAACCTGCTGGATCCCACCTCTGGATTCAAACAGTGGCGCCGCTGCACACACGCACCTCCAGCCCATTGGGCAAGGAGGTTGCTTTAGTAACCCATTCTCGGCACTCAGAAAAAATTAGTAACCACTTCTGGAGAAGTGGAGAGAACTGGTTGAATCCCACCTCTGGAAACGGCCCATAATGTTGCCCCACACTTAGTTCCTTCCTCTCCCCAAATCTCCTTCCCCAAATCTCCGGGAATGTCCTAACCCGGAGTTCGTAGCCCCAAACATCACTGTGAGGGTCAGCTGGCCCATGTGACAGACTCTACCACGAACAACCCCGGGTGTCTGAGCCTGCCCTTCTTGAAATTGCGGAAGATTATGCAAAACTCTTGGAAATTGCCTTCCCGATCGGAGCAGGCCATGCGAGATAATAGCCGCTTTCAGAGGGCACGCTGCGCCGAAGGACGGGGAACGTGTTTTCTGCTGAGGCTGAGCTGATTGTCACCAAGCAATTTGACTTTTCGGATCTCCTTAAGTGGCAGGGCCAGCCAGAGAACGCGAATTTAAGTGAAGAGCATTGAAAGATGCCTTTGGAACGCACAGGCAGCTCCGGAAAGGTGACGCGGCCTTTCCCAGGGAACCGTTCTTGCCTTTTTTAATAGACATGTTCCGTAATCCATCAAAGTCACAGGGATCTCTCCCCCTCCCCCCACTCACTTTAATGGGTTTTGGGTTGGGCTGTAGATGCAGAAGTCACTGAGCGATTCTCTCAGTGAGCCTAAATCATTTCAATGTGTTAAGAGGAGGGGGTGGAGGTGCTTAAAAAAGAGCTGAACTAAGAATCATAACTTTCCTCCCCCCCCCCCCACACACACCCGCCCGCTGCATCGATTTACCTCCTTTTAAAGTTGGCACAAGTTCTGGGGAGGGGGCAATAAAATGCCGGGAAACAAACGTTGAAGTGGAAAGGAAAACTCTTAAAAGACTTAAGATCAACAATGCTGGGAATGGGACAGAAACAAGATTGGCCTTTATGGGTTCTTGAATGATGTAATTTGACGCTTTCCCTTTAAGGTGGTGGTTTGCAAGGTCACTTTGAGGGCAATGGAATTTTCCTCCATGCATACCTGGCGGGTTAGCATAGTAAGTACCAGTATGCCTATAATGGAAATCAAGGTCTGTAGCCTTGCTGGTTTTAAGGTGATGGAAACAGAGTTGTGTCCAAATCCCAAATAACTAAATATATACATCCAACTTCCAAGCTGAATTAGTCTGGTCTTTGGGTCCAAATCCTGATACGGAAATGTTGATGCTCCTTTTGAGTCAGCGCCACTTTTACGACAAATGTACTTTCGACCCTCTGAAGATGCCAGCCACAGATGCAGGCGAAACAACAGGAGAAAATGCTACTGGAACATGGCCATACAGCCTGTAAAACCCACAACACCCTGAACATACTTTCCTCACTCACTGAAATGAAAAATCGTATCTTCTTCTAAAATTCAGATTTGTAATATTAGATCATCTTTCCTTTTATCTGTAGGCTGTAAATAGCTCATTACGCAGCCCTAAGACTACGAAATCCACAATGCAGTGTGAATGAAAGCAACTATGCAACTATGAACCCCCTGAAAGACTGCCAAGACAAGTGGAACCAGATAAAGAATGATTAGGCCAAAAGGAAAGGCAGGGTATAATTATTTTAATAACTAAAATTATTCTTCTGCTATCTGGGACTCAGGAAAAGGCGCTGAGGATGGATTTGTGCCTGTTGATTCCACACATGCTGATTTCTCCATGATTCATCATTATGTTTGGATTCCTTTGGGGATTTTAAAAAAATGCTCAATCTTGCGCTAGCTTTAAGTCTTACTACCCACCAATGCAAATATGTGCCATACAGTAGCAAGAGAACATAAGAACATAAGAAAGAGCCTGCTGGATCAGACCAGAGTCCATCTAGTCCAGCACTCTGCTACTTGCAATGCCCCACCAGGTGCCTTTGGGAGCTCATATGCAGGAGGTGAAAGCAAGGGCCTTCTGCTGCTGCTGCTCCTGAGCACCTGGTCTGCTAAGGCATTTGCAATCTGAGATCAAGAAGGATCAAGACTGGTAGCCATAGATCGACTTCTCCTCCATAAATCTGTCCAAGCCCCTTTTAAAGCTATCCAGGTTAGTGGCCATCACCACCTCCTGTGGTAGCATATTCCAAACACCAATCGCACGTTGTGTGAAGAAGTGTTACCTTTTATTAGTCCTTAGAAGATAAATGCTGATGATCATTTGCCAGGTGGTAATTTACCATGGTGTACAGATAGGTAAACTGGTAATCTATAGTCTCTTGCCAACAAATACAGAAAATTCAAAGTCCTGAAATTGAAATTAAAATTGAAGTCAAGGAATCAGGGGAGAGGTAAGATTCTCTCTCTGTGGGGCAAGATTACACAGCTTAACAGTCGACCATACTGATAGGATACACGTTAGGCAAACATGGTGGTGGAAAGGGCTCTCAACTTGTAGATGACCCATGGTGACTCCACGAGGTTTTCAAGATGAGAAGAGTTTGGATTTATACCCCATGTTTTTCAACTGCAAGGAGTCTCAAGTGAACTTATAAACTCCTTCTCTTCCCACATCAGACACCTTGAGAGGTAGGAGGGACTGAGGGAGTTCTGAAAGAACTGTGACTGGCCCATTGGCTCCCAGTCGAATTCCGAATCATCTTCAAGGTGTGGATGTTGACCTTTAAGACCTTATGCGGCCTGGGACCCTCATACCTTTGGGACCGCATTACCCCACATGTCCCAGTCCGACCTGTGCATTCGGCAGAGGCCAATTTACTGGAGATCCCTGGCCCCTCAATGATGCGGCTGGCCTCCACTCGGGCCAGGGCCTTTACGGCTCTGGCACCGGCCTGGTGGAACACTCTTCCTCCAGCTGTCCAGGCCCTGCGGGACTTGGGTGATTTCCGCAGGGCCTGTAAGACTGAGTTGTTCCACCGGGCCTTTGGAGAGACCAGTCGCTGGGTGCCCCCCCCCCCGTTCCATATGGGTCTTTGTTCCATGTGAGTCCCTAACATCATCGAGTTCTATCATCTCCCCTCTCTCCTCTTTTCCTGGGAGAGATTTAGTTCATGGTTAAGCACTGGCTTTCGTGGGATGCCTAGGTTAGGGAATATTCGCTGTTTTAAATGACATTTATAATAACTATGTTTTAATGATTTTATGTATACCGTTTTATGTTGTACATTGCCCAGAGCCCTCTGGGGATGGGGTGGTATATCAAAATAAATAAATAAATAAATAAATAAATAAATAAATAAATACATACATACATACATACATACATACATACATACATACATACATACATACATACATAAATACATACATAGATAGATAGATAGATAGATAGATAGATAGATAGATAGATAGATAGATAGATAGATAGATAGATAGATAGATAGATAGATAGATAGATAGATAGATAGATAGATAGATAGATAGATAGATAGATAGATAAATAATAGTAGAGGTTAAGAGGCTCAAGTAATATCTAATCTGAGGAACTGGTTTGATTCCCAGCTCTGCCGCCTGAGCTGTGGAGGCTTATCTGGGGAATTCAGATTAGCCTGTACACTCCCACACATGCCAGCTGGGTGACCTTGGGCTAGTCACAGCTTCTTGGAGCTCTCTCAGCCCCACCTACCTCACAGGGTGTTTGTTGTGAGGGGGGAAGGGCAAGGAGATTGTAAGCCCCTTTGAGTCTCCTGCAGGGGAGAAAGGGGGGATATGAATTCAAACTCCTCCTCCTCCTCCTCCTCCTCCTCCTCCTCCTCCTCCTCCTCCTCCTCCTCCTCTTCTTCTTCTTCTTCTTCTTCTTCTTCTTCTTCTTCTTCTTCTTCTTCTTCTTCTTCTTCTTCTTCTTCTTCTTCTTCTTCTTCTTCTTCTTCTTCTTCTTCTTCTTCTTCTTCTTCTTCTTCATGTGGAGGAGCAGAGAAACAAACCCAATCCACCAGATAAGAGTCTGCTGCTTATGTGGAGGAGTGGGGAATCAAGCCCATTCTCCAGATTAGAATCCACCGCTCTTAACCTCTACACCGTGCTGGCTCTCTGAAGACACATACAGGTAGTTTGCCATCACCTATTTCTATGTTACAGTTGTAGATTTCCTTGGTCATCTCCCATCAAAGTGCTAGCTAGGGCCACCCTTGCTTCGTTACTAAAACCTGATGAGAGGAGGTTAGCCTGAGTCGTGCAGGTCAGGGCATCGCAGAACGACACTGCTTGGCAAATTGACATTCTCCTCTTGCCTCGTTATAAAGCAAAGCAGCTTCATCTCTGCTGGTCTGTGCTATAAATGAAGGCACGGTGGTGACACAAGATGGCCTTTGCATAGAGGAGCTTGTGGTCGATATGGGACATCTGCCTTGAAACAGCTGCCATGGGTGGAACTGAGGGACGGGTAAACTGTTAGTCTCCTGTCAGGAAGGAAAGCCAGGGTCCCATCCTCTCCAATGACCTTCTGATGTTCTCTGTGTCATCTTTTCCTCCTGCCAGGGAGAGAGCTTGAAGACAGAGAGGAAAGTCGATACTCCAGGAACACAAGGTCATGATAAGGTTGAACAGTGGTGGGAAGAGACCGTCCCACATGCTCAGAAGTCATCTTAATCTGGTACATTAAAAGCATGGGTTTTTAAAAACCCATCAAGTGCATCTGATTTATGGTGGCTCCATAGGGTTTTCGAGGCAAGTGGCAGAATATTATGGCAACTCCATAAGGTTTCCAAGACAGGAGATGTTCAGAGATGGTTAGCCATTGCTTGCCTCTACTTAGGAACCCTGGACTTCCTTGGTGGTATCCCAACCAATCACTAATCAGGGATGACTCTGCTTAGCTTCCCAGCTCTGATGAGGTTAGGCTAGCCTGGACAATTCAGATCAGTCCCCACAGAATATCGTTATATATAATAATATTAATGGTTATATTTTGTGTTACTGTCTTGGGGTGTTTGGTGGGTGGTGCACAGGGCACACAGTAGTCATGTGGCTCTTTGGGTTGGTGGTGATTGCAAATGTGGCTGTTTCAGTGCTTTGGAGTGAGTGGCACTGAACTCAACCTTGAGAAGTGAGACCTCTAGCCAGTGTCTTTCAGGACCCTGGAGAGCTCTAAAGAAGGCAGTTGTTGCTTTATCCATGATCATGCTGAAACCGTCAACTGAAGGCTGCCATGAATTGAAAGGTGCAGTATTCTGGCTTAGAACCAAGTATTCAGTCATTATTGGGGGTTCTTAGGTGATCCGTGTCCTTTTATCTGTGAGATGGCAAGAGAATGCTTTGGAATTTGGTGAGACAGCAGATCTCCAGACACAAGTTCTATACTTGAGAGATTTCAGGGGCACAATCAGGAGAAGAAGAGGAAGAGTTTGGATTTATACCCCACCTTTCTGTCCAGTAAGGTGACTCAAGGTGGCTTACAAACTCCTTCCCCTTCCTCTCCACACAACAGACACCTTGTGAGATAGGTGGGGCTGAAAGAGTTCTGAAAAACTGTGACTAGCCCAAGGTCCAAGGAACACACACCGGACAGATTTATGGAGGAAAAATTGATCTATGGCTACCAATCTTGATCCTCCTTGATGTGAGATTGCAAATGCCTTAGCAGACCAGGTGCTCGGGAGCAGCAGCAGCAGCAGGCCATTGCTTTCACATCCTGCATGGGAGCTCCCAAAGGCATCTGGTGGGCCACTGCGAGCAGCAGAGTGCTGGACTAGATGGACTCTGGTCTGATCCAGCAGGCTTCTTCTTATGTTCTTAGATCCAAGATGGCACACACACACAAAATGAGAGAATGGGTAGGTAAAATGGCTTCTCTGGTCGGCTGGGGACACTTCATAGCAGAATCTCATTTAAACAAACAGTGGGGAAAACCCAGTGGTGGGGTCCAAAAATTTTAATAACAGGTTCCGATGGTGGTGGGATTCAAACAGTGGCGCCGCCCATACGCACGCACCTCCAGTCCCTATTGGGCAGAGAGGTTGCTTTAGTAACCCCTTCTCGGCACTCAGAAAAAATCAGTAACCATTTCTAGAGAAGTGGTGAGAACTGGTTGGATCCCACCTCTGGGAAAAAACCCTGTGAAGTTGATGGCCTCATGCAAGCACTGCTTCCATAAAGGGTCACTGCCTCTCAAATACTTTCTCCAAGGAACTGGCGTGGCCAAGATACTCTGATCCCTCCTTCCTCAGAGGCTATATTTCTATGGGTAAGGGTGTGGGGTTTTTTGCATGGAGGATGTTCAGTCATGTGAGCCCCACAGCTGCACTATGAAGTGGTACAGTCTAGTTGCAAGTTTACCTAAGGTGACCAGATGGTCACCTTTGGCCAATTTGAGACCGAGACAGGTAGGTAGGAAGTGACAAGGCAGCGCATCGAGCCGCATGAGCCGCATAAAGCGCCTTCTGTAATTAGCCCCGGTGGAAGCGGGAGCCATTGTGCTGGGAGGCTGCCGCACTGCCTTGCACCCCAGAAGGCAGTGCAGCAGCCTTTCAAAAATCGGGACACTTGAAAAAACCCGCGGGACGTGGGACAAATTGTTTTAAGGCGGGACTGTCCCACCAAAAGCGGGACGTCTGTCAGCCTAAGTTTACCCTACAGTGAAAATTAGGCCCCTGTCGCTACAAAGTGGATCATTCCACTGCCACCTTTTCTAAAGATCTCTTCTTCTTGGGCTATATTCCCCTTGAGGAGGCTAACACTGACATTTTCTTTGCCAAATAGCTTGATTTTGGGCATTTTCAGGGAATTAAGCGCTTTCGACAAAGCACCCATGTCTTCAGCAATGCTGTCCATTCACCTTTTCTTTGGTCTTCCACATGAGCAGTGGCCTCTGTGGTCAACGTTTAAGGCTGTTTTTGCAACAGAAGTCTCCCCCAGTCGTATAATGTGCCCGTACCACTGGAGCTGTGCTTCCCTCATTTTTCTTTGTAATTGGTGTAATTCCAAGTCTTTGTTGTAAGTCTTCATTTGTAACGTGCTCGGAAAGAGTCAAGCCAAGCGTCCACCAGAGCATCTTCATTTCCATCACACAAAGAGTGTGCATGTTTCATAGAGTTGTTGACCAACATTCTGCGCCATATAGGGCCACAGGGCGGATAACTGTGGTGTACACTTTTGCCCTCAGATGTTCTGGTACTCTTTCGTCACGCAGGACTCCTGGGGTTTGCCTCCACTTCATCCATGCTGTGGATAGATAGAGCATCTGATTGCAGTGGTGGTAAACCTATGGCACTCCAGATGTTCATGGACTACAATTCCCATCAGCCCCTGCCAGCAAGGCCAATTCATGTAGTCCATGAACATCTGGAGTGCCATAGGTTTGCCACCATGGTGACAGGGTATCCCCATCTGCTACTACCAGGGATTCGAGATATTTAAATTGAGTGGTCTTCTTCAAGTCTTGGCCTTTAATGTCTGGTAACATTCTAGAGCAGGGGTGGGCAATTATTTTTTCCATGGGGCCGCATAAGAAACAGAAAATATTGTGGAGGGCTGGGCCAAAACGCAGGGGGGGGGGTTGAGGTGGTTTTGAAGAAGCCCATTGGTCACAGAAGCCGGCAGCCAAGGCAAACCGGCCTATAGCGAGAACTTTCAAAGACACCTAGATCGCTAAGTAGAACGAGGTATTTTGAGGCGCAGTTCCCCGCGCAGAAGCGACATGCTTCAAGGCAACCAGCTGTGAGGGCTTTCAAAAGCCTAAACTCAGCAAAGCCAGGGGGGGCGTAGGTGAGTTTTGAAAGCCCCGCATAGAAGCCAGCAAATCAAACAACTGGCTTCTCACGAGGGGCTTTTCAAGCAGCGCACCTGGATTCTCAGCGAAGCCAGGGGCCAGCGAAAGGTTTTGAAAGCTCGCCCGGCATGAAGCCCGGCGGCCAAGGCAATCGGCTTCTCTCGCGGGGCTTTCAAAAAAGTTGCGCGCCTCTCTCCCCAGCAAAGGCAGGGCGCGAGGCGCTTTGAGTTCTTTGAAAGCCCCGCTAAGCTTCAGCTGTCGTGGCAAACTTCTCCGGGGCTTTGTGAAGCCGCCAGCTCCCCAGCAAGCGCAGGGGCGAGGTGAGTTTTAAAGCCCTGCTTCGACGTTAAAGGAGCAACCAAGGCTCCAGTTCGCGGGCGGGCCGAAAGCGCCTCACCTCCCCAGCAAAGGCAGGGGGGGCGGTGAAGTTCTTTGAAAAGCCTTCGCTAAGACTGCTTTGGCAAGCCATTGGCAACCAGCTCTTCTTCCTCCTGGGAGCACAGTGGGATTTCTCCCCCGCCCCCTGGACACTCCAGGCCACCGTTCAGAGTGGGCGGGCGCAACAGGCACTGGCAACAGTCGCTGCCTCAGTGCCCTTGCTAAAGACCTACTGAATTCACGCTTGTGTGCGAGGGGCGTTTGGCATTCCCCGCGTGACCAAAATAGGATGCGCCAGGGGACAAGAGGTACTGTCCCTTTAGGCAAACGAGCGGGGGGGGGCGGTCAGGTGTCATCTGGCGGGCATTATCTGACCAGCGGGGCGAATAATGCCCAGGTCTGTTCTAGAGCCTATTTTAAATGCCTAATAAAGGTTGTTGTTGTCTTGGCCTTTAACTTGGAGTGTTCCATCTGTTTGAGGGCCACATTCAAGGTATTCTGTTTCTTTGTTTTTTTGTAAATTTTGCCGTAATCCATAATCTGTTAATCTATGACTCCACTCATGTGATTGTTGTTGAAGAGCCGCACGTGATGGATTAGCAAGAGCCGCATCATCTACATTACGCTAAAGATCTCTCATTCTTCTTTAAGAGTGACTTCAAACCATTCTGGCAGAATGCGTTCCTTTTGTATTCTTTTCTTTTCCCGTTCCCCAGTATGCTTTTTTTTGTTCTTTCCACAAGCTGGCCATTTAGCTCTCCTTTCCGCCTTCTCTCCAGTCAACAGTAAGGTCCCCCTTATACATAACGGTGGCTTTAAAACCTGCCAAGAACTTTTTTCCAGATGGGGATCTTGCGTGGACAATAATTGCTCTGGGGTGATCATTTCCAGCTGCCGCTGACTCCTTGCCAAAGAATCCTCATAAAGGAGCACACAGTATATATGCCGCAAATCAGGCTGAGCATTGTAAAATGATAATGTGTTATATTGCACAGTACCTGGAAGAATTATAGTCTTTGTAACTGAACTAATTGGCAGGGGGCTGTCTCAGGAAGGTCAAAATATATGACAGATAAATCCAAAATCATAGAGTTTCTTTTTTTTGGGGGGGGGGGATGCTGGAGAAATGACCTACCTGTTGCAGATGGCAAATAACTGGGTCAAATCCAGTGGCGTACTGAGGGGAGGTTCAAGGGGGCTGGATCCCTGGGCGCCACTTCCTTGAGGGTGTATTGGAGAGCTTTCCCCCCTTGCAACTGTAGCCTGACTCTGAACTTCCCATGGAGTTTGGGGGCAAGGCAGTGGTGGGATCCAAAAATTTTAGTAACAGGTTCCCTCACCAGCCTCCCTCAGCAAGGGGGGCAGAGGCTTACTCCTGAGGCAA